>NC_090291.1:12850000-13450000 GCF_037392515.1 Haliotis asinina
TGAATGAAAATACTGATCCCTTGTGATGGAATACTCAACACAGTCAAGCAGGATATGCTTGATTGTGATTCTTCCATCACAAGGGATACAAAACGGAGGATCCTCACCTTTAAGCAAATATTTATGTGTATATCTTGTGTGGCCAATACGACATCGTCGCATGATGACCTCCTCAAATCTGGACTTACAACCCAGGTAGGTGTAGCCAATATACGTTTTTATTTCATGTAATTTATTAATACCTACTTGAGTGTCCCACTTCTTCAGCATCAGATCACGGATATACGTTCTAATGCAAGCTTTGTAATCTGAATATGGAAGAAGAAGTGGTGTCACAGCTTTGTTGAGATCAGCCATCACATTCCAAGAAATACCTACGTGACTGGGCAACCAACAAAAGACGATGTCGCATTGGCCAGTTGCAAGAGTATTATACAGTTCAATAATTTCTGTTAAAAGTGGATTATTACAAGAAATATTTTTGATAGCCTGAAGGCAAGAAAGAGAGTCGGAATATATTATATACTGTTTACGTTTCTGGTGTCTTTGAATATATTTGAGAGCTGTTAATATGGCGTTAGCTTCTGCTGTAAAAATAGAGCTATTATCTGGTAATCTAGAAGATATTGTTCTGGATCCAATGACAGTAGCGCAAGCGACTGCACCACCATCCTTGGACCCATCTGTAAATAAGGATTTATAACCGCAATATTTATGTTTCAACTGATTATATTCTTGTTTGTATTGTAGTTCATTAGTTTCTGATTTTTTAAATGTACTTAATGTTCGGTCAACTTGTGGCCTAACCAATTGCCAAGGAGGAGAAGAAAGAAGACGGGAAGGAGCTATGTTTTCCAGCTCAATGCCGGCCGAAGAAAGAAAGGGTTTAATTCTGTGTCCGAGAGGTGGAACAAGAGAACACTTTTTGTTGTATAAATCCTCGTAGAGAGGATTGAAAACACAGTTATATGCCGGGTTAGATTTGTTAGAGTATAGTTTTGTAGCATATTGTAAAGATAATTTTATACGTCGCTGAGTGAGAGATGGCTCATCTGCCTCGACATAGAGACTGTCAACGGGAGACGTTCGAAATGATCCAAGACATAATCTTAGACCTTGATGATGGATAGAATCTAACATTTTGAGACGGCTGTAAATAAGGATTTGTAATTGTTATATGTATGTTTCAACTGATTATATTCTTGTTTATACTGTAATTCATTCGTTTCTGATTTCTTAAATGTAGTTAATGTTAGGTCAACATGTGGTCTAACCAACTGCCAAGGGGGAGAGGAAAGAAGACGGAAAGGAGCTATATTGTCCAGCTCAATACCAGCAGCAGCAACAAACGGCTTTATTCTGAGACCAACAGGTGGAACAAGAGAAGACTTTTTGCTATACAATTCCTCATAAAGAGGATTGAAGACACAGTTATATGCAGGGTTGGATTCGTTAGAGTATAGTTTTGTGATATATTGTAAAGATAATTTAATACAGCGTTGTGCAAGAGATGGTTCATCGGCCTCAACGTAAAGACTGTCAATAGGTGAAGTTCTGAATGACCCAAGACAAAGTCTTAGACCTTGGTGATGGACAGGATCAAGAAGTTTAAGATTGCTTTTGCAGGCTCCACCATAGACAATGGAGCCATAATCAAGTTTAGAACGAACGAGTGATCGATATAGATGGAGAAGGGTAGCTTGATCCCCTCCCCATTTTGAATTTGAAACCACTTTCAACAAGTCAAGTGCTTTCAGGCATTTAGTTTTAAGAGATTTAATATGTGGTAAAAAAGTTAAATGTGAATCAAAGATTAGACCCAAGAATTTGGCTTGCTTCACAACTTTAATGGGCGTCTCATCTAGAGACAGTTCAGGGTCCTTATGGGGTTTGTATTTACGACAAAAATGTATGCAGTTAGTTTTCGATTTAGAAAATTTAAAGCCATTTTCAAGACACCATTTATTTATTTTGTTTAAACACAACTGCAATTGCCGTTCAATGGTATGCATATTTTTACCACGACAAGAAATATTAAAATCATCCACAAATAAGGATCCATCAATTGAATCGTTTAAAACTTTTGATAAACTATTGATCTTGATGCTAAAAAGAGTGACAGATAAAATACTGCCTTGTGGAACACCCTGATCCTGATTGTAGTGATCAGACAGGGTAGAACCCACACGGACCTGGAGTTGTCTGTCGTTTAAAAAGTTTAAATACATTGAGGCAAACGACCTCGCAAACCAAAGTCATGTAAATCCCTCGAAATACCATGTTTCCAGGTTGTGTCATATGCTTTTTCAAGATCAAAAAAGATAGACACAGCATGTTGTTTATTAATTAGTGCGTTTTTCACAAATGATTCCAGTCGCACTAAGTGATCGACAGTACTTCTGTTTTTACGGAAACGACACTGTATATCTGTGATAAGATTATTTGTTTCCAAGTACCAAACAATTCGATTATTTATCATGCGTTCCATGGTCTTGCAAACACAGCTAGTTAGTGAAATAGGTCAATAATTGGACGGATCCGTATGATCACGTCCAGGTTTAGGTATTGCTACTACTATGGCGTCACGCCATGACGGAGGAAAGGTACCCGATGTCCAAATATCATCAAAAAAATTTAGAAGAGTTTCTTGACAGGATTCCGGTAAGTGGTTCAGGAGTTGATAATGTATGTTAGGAAAATGGTCACTTCCACACAGGTCATCGTGAACTGACCATTCGAATTCATTTAATAGTTCGGAATTTGTCAATGACAAGTCGAGAGCAGAATAAGTCCCTGAACCAGGGTGTAAATATGTGTTGGAACCATCATTATAAATACATAAGTCATTGTCAGAACAAAAGTCCTCTAACAATTTACCTCTAGTGTTTGTATTTACACTATCCCAGAGTGGGTTGTGCCCATTTAAATCTCCCATTATAATACAGGGCTTCGGGAGCTGATCATATAGAGCTTGAAGATCGGTTTTGGCAAAAGCCAAAGATGGTGAAATATAAAGAGAGCATAGCGTAAACGCTACGTGTAAAGTAATTCTCACCGCAACAGCCTGCATATTAGTATTAAGTGAAACAGGGCTTTGAATAACGTTTTGTTTGACTAGAATGGATGATCCGCCAGTGGCCCTATCACCCGCAGGTGAAAAACAATGATATGCATTAAAATGACGAAGGTCAAATGTATCTGTTTGCTTTAAATATGTCTCTTGGAGACATAACGCTGAAGGTGTGAAATCTTGGACTAATAGCTGTAATTCATGTAAATTTGTCCTCAATCCTCTGCAGTTCCACTGTACAATAGTATTGGAATAAACTATTTTTTAGGGGGATTTATTGGGGATTTACCCCGCACTCTTTTGGAGGGCGACAAGCTATGTGCCCTAGAATGGACGTTTTCAGATCTTCAAGAGACCCATATTTATTGTACAATTGAATTTTATTTTGTGACCCCTTAGGAGCTCTGCTACTGTGTTGTTTTAAAGCATCAGGCTTTGGCTTCGGTTTACTTTTCACCGTTTGTTGACTATCAGATGTTGATTGAGACCTTGAATGTGACCGAGATGATGATGATTTGTGATCAGAAGACGACTTTGAGGTACTAGGGAGTGGTTCCTCAGTCTGTGATGATATAGCAGGGTACAAAAGCTGTGGAGAATCGCAATTTACCCAAGTCAAGGTAGTTTGGCAGCCTGTGGATGATTTTGTTATTTTAGAGCGTGACTCCAATGTTGTTTTTTCTACTGCAGCAGAACTTTCTGGAAGAACAGATCTTTTTACCATATTTTTGGCCTCAGAAAAAGAGATATTTTGAGTGAATTTGATTCTATTTATTTCCATTTGTTCTTTCCAAACAGGACATTGTTTAGAAAATGAGGAATGGTCGCCTGAGCAGTTGGTGCATTTTTTAAATTCACTGGTACAATCTTCTGTTGTGTGTGTCTTCTCACCACAGTGGGCACACACAACGGACAATGTACAAGTATTTACACCATGGCCGTACTTCTGACATTTAAAACACCTGAGCGGGTTCGGAATGTAAACGTCAACCTTGATGTTGCAGTAACCAGCCTTCAATGATTTGGGAGCTGTCGGAGATGAAAAGGAGAACAGATAAGTATTGGTTGGAACACTTTCATTGTTTCTACGGACTGAAAAGCGTTTGACGTCGAGCACACCTTGATCTTTCATTTCAGTCATGATGTCAAGTTCTGTCATGTCAGAAAACAACCGATCACGGTCTCTGATGATTCCTTTGCTCGTGTTTAACGTCTTATGGGCAGATACAGTAACCGGAATTCCAACAAACGATTCTATGCTCATCAAATTGACTGACTGCTGCCGTTTCCCACACTCAACCTGCAGTGCACCTGAACGTAACCGTTTAATGTTCTTAACTTCCCCGGCAATACCTTGAATATCTTTGGCAACTGCGAACGGGTTCAATTTTAGAGGCGTTTTATCAGCAGATTTGATCACAAGAAAGCGTGGCCAAAACTCAATTGATCTGGACGGTCGATGGTCATTATCATCAACATCATTTCCAAGAGGACATTTGGTTTTTTTTGTGGGGATTTCATAAGCCATATTTAGGGTTGAGATTTCATCATCCGAGCTCCCCACCCACCACGGAGTATCACAAGGACAATGCTAAAAACAAGCGGATCTCCAGCTTGCAGCATCAAGGATACCCGGATGATATACTCCAGCAGAAAAATTGAAAGATTAATAGTTCCACCAGATTGGCCCATGAGCCACCGCCTTCTGGCATAGGACTCTAGGCAAATTTCAGAACAACATATGTCATAATCAAAAATGTTTTAGATAATATAGCCAAGTCCAAAGTTATAACAATTCTAAATGATATGTGTGCATTGAAAAATATAACAATACTCCATGCACAGGGCTTGGCATGACCTGCCGATTGGTCGAACCGGGCCCATTCGACCACCCGTCTAGGCGAAGTCAGGGCCAAAGTGGTGTATAGAGCAACAGGAGCACGATTGCAGGCCCCCATTGCCCGCAACCACCAGGATCCCCTCCTCCGCCGACACAGGGCCGCAACCCACGGCAAACGGGTTGGTGGACCAAATATGCCCCCGGGTCCACTACGGGGGTGTTGGCGAGCTCTTGGCGTTACCCAGCACCCACCACGAAGAGGTGGTTCGCCACGGGTGCCCTGATTGAAAAACATGATCAAATGGTATTAGATTCTCGGAAACTGCAAGACTATTCACTGCGTATTGACACGTAAACAATTGTTTTGTTGTGTCATCAACAGTGGTGACGTCATTCAAATCATATTGTGACGTAAAGTTAGAATGACGTCACAAATGAGCAACTCCAGATGCTACCATGGGAACCAGCTCAAACGGCCAGCTGATGACACTTCACTGCTGTACCCATACTCGATGTAAACGAGTGCTGACAGTAAACCCCTTTGGTTTACTTTTTTGTTTACAATGTCGATGAACATCATGTGTTGACCAATTTCCGGAAGTTATTGAGTATTTGAAGCACGGGAATGCATTTGGAACCGACGGCGTCGATTCCAAATGCATTCCCGTGCTTCAAACATCCTGATTACAACATAAACTCTCCCTGCAGACGTTAGGGGCTTTAGTGCAGAAGTGCTGGAATCTACTAAACGCTCAAGGACCACGCATAGTTGTTACAAAGGAACACATAATTTATGAAGAAGGTTTCCCCTGGTCTTCACAACCACACCCTGTTACATCCCCCACCCACCACCACCACCCACCCACTCACACCCTCCAGCAAACCCACCAAAAAGCCATCAACATTTACCAATTTATAACATTTATCAATCCGGCAGACACGTAATTGTTCAAATACAGCTTGTAGAAAAAGACAACTGAGGCATAAATTGGAAACGGATTGATAGGGAAAGCCTTATCACTTTTCATCCTGAGGGTGCTGATAATGACTCCGCACATTTCTAGTAACGTATTTGTGCAGCGTATGTGGATAAGGGATGATTTTGTTCAATCTCCGCTTTTTAACTGATAATCTCTTTTCCAATTTCCTGGTGCCAAACTTTCTGGTTAAAGAGAAAACGGGTCTATCCGTTGGCACCATAGCACGATGTGAAAGAATAACACTTGTGAATTGGCTTACATTTATGAGCAGTTGCACTGGGGAGTGATTCGTCATAATGGAAAATCATTTATTTTCATCAATACCCCTAAGTAATTATTCTAAATTTCCTGACACATTTCCTGAAGAATCATTTAGAAATGTGACTTGTGTATCGAATCTCAGAATAGAAACATTACAACACTTCAGTTGACCATAATTGTATTGGACGACATAGATCACTGTCGTACTCGTAAGTACATAAAAGCGACAAACCTCCTTCATTATTCTTTAGAAGCCTCTAAATAAAAATAGTCTGTACATCAGTGCCTGAGAACAAAGATTCTGTAGCATCCGACGATGAAGGCTCGTGATCAAACCAGGAATTTATTATAGTGACAGCTTATTCCCATATGACATCTGCAAAATAAACGTTTTAACAATACCTACGAGTTTGGATTGTCTTTGATGGTTTAATCCTCTTTTTTACTATGTATGTATGTGTGCGTGCGTGCGTGAGTGCGTGCGTGCGTGTGTGCATGCATGCATGCATGCATGTATGTATGTATGTATGTATGTATGTATGTATGTATGTATGTATGTATGTATGTATGTATGTATGCACTTGTGTGTGTGTGATATCCAAAACTGTGTTCCACTGGAGATATCGTTTGTGTGAGATCATGTGGTATCTCCTAAGAGATATCGTTTTCACAGTAGATTTTGTGCAATGCTATGACATCGCTGGATTGCCAGTCTAATGAAAACTAATGGTATGTATGTATGTATGTATGTATGTATGTATGTATGTATGTATGTATGTATGTATGTATGTATGTATGTACGTACGTACGTACGTCCGTGTGTGCGTGCGTGCGTATGTATGTATGTATGTATGTATGTACGTACGTGTGCGTGCGTGCGTGCGTGCGTGCGTATGTATGTATGTATGTATGTATGTATGTATGTATGTATGTGTGTGTATCACGATATGCATGGTTGAGTTATTGCCGATGTGACGTTAAATATTAACCCACTTACTCCTTTTGTATAAACAATTTCAGTTTCGGTATTTTATATGAGTATTTCACTCAGTAAGCGAAATGTGATTTGTCGTGCAATAAAACGGGTAAAAAAATTAAAATGATATTAAATATGGGATAATATAGTTAATCAATTTAGAAAGGCGTGATGATAAGAATTCTCCATCAACACAATACTGTGTGTGAATTTAGGTAAAAATACGTACATTCACATCACATGAAAATATCTTTTTTATCGTCGTTCTTATTCATTGATGATGGCATTTACTCGTTATACTTAAGGAAGTCTTAGGGCAATAAGAAATCTCCCCAAAACATTCCTGTTCTAATCGAACTACAAGAGTCTGGTTTAAAGTGAAGTGTGTTCCTTCCGAAGTAGAATGTCAGAACTTCGTTGCTTATGGCACTGGTTTAATTGCAGTACATTTGGTGTAAGGCCACCAATTTCCAAAGAAACGGCAAAGAAATCTCTGGAACATGCATTATGAGATATATTTTATCACCGATGGCTTAGGGCTGTAGCAACTAAATAATTTGATGCTTGTAAGGAACTCTTTTACCTTTGTTTGACGATACCGAAATAAGAATGTGTTGAAATGGACCTTGCATATTGTATGCATTGCAGAAATTAGAAATAGGACATTCCGCAATATATTTAACTTAATGTACCTTGCGTAACTGGAATAACAACAAGCTAACACGTTGGAATAATGACAAATAATACATTGAAAACCTGATTATTATTAACGTTGACTGACCTGTTAAAACAAAATAACTTTTTATTATATTTATATATATTTATTATATTATTTATATATAAAGGAAGGATACTCATAACAACCAATGAAATAAGTGGAGGGTGGATTTTAGTGGACAACTCTGAACGAAACTTTGTGAACGATGGAACGACCAGGAGGGAATCCCGAATAACATACCTTCCAACAGAGGATATTGAGTCACATTAGTCATCTGGGCTCCATATGGCATTACTATTGATAAATGATATGTATTGTCTTACAAATTTATTTATTTATTGTTATATTGGACTGTTATTGTGTAAAAATGTTGCAAGTGTGATACACTGTATAAAGTTTTGTTGACATTCAGTTGGGGCAGTTGTATGCTGTATATTTAGACTTTGCTATTATTAGACAGAAAGATGTGGAAGGTACTGACACAAGAAACATCTTCCTTAGAGGGTATTCCAGCTTATTTTCCTGAGTTATGTAAGGGAGTTTAACTGTTGCCTCTGATCTCATATATCATCCCGCGTTAGTCTGCCTTAGAGAGTAGTGAAGAATTTTCTGGCTTATCTCTTGCTCTTACGTCTTATCTCATATAACAGTCTTAAATTACGAGAAGACAAGCACTGAGTGCGTTGATCATTGTACCCCGGATACCCTTGTTGACGCCGGACGGTGAGACAGCCTAGTGGTAAAATGTTCGCTCATCATGCCGAAGACCAGGCTTCGATTCCCCATATGGGTTCACAGTTTAAGCTGAAGCCCATTTCTGGTGTTCCCACTTGGAGATATTGCTGGAATTTGCTAAAGCCGCTGTAAAACAATACTCATTCACGCATTCAGTCACACTTTCTTGTAGATACAAGCTGGATTGCTGTTTTCAGTGCGCTTTGTTATAATCACTGCCTAGTATATTACCCTTGATTTTGTACTGCTACTGTCATAGTGATACCCTTGCAGTGATTTTTCTGACTTGAAACGTTTATCAGTTTTTGAATAAAATTGTTAATTACATTAAACTGTTGTTCATGATTTCACATCTAGTTCTCTCATGGGTTGATTCCCGATAAACGTATATGGTGAACAATATAGCGTTGGTACCAAAGAATACACATTTTCAACTATCATCAGATACAAATTATGTTTGATGTAATGGGAAAAGCAGCTGTGACAATTGTATGTAACTGATATATCATATCAGTAAAACTCAGTCATAGATATGACATCAAGTCTTCGTGAAACGGGTGGGCATGTCCTTCGTGATAGTCAGAGAAATGTTTTAACAACTATGAATACGTATGAAAAATGTGTAGTTTTAAAACCAAGTTTAATTGCGATGAGTTGGTGTATGGAACTAAATCTAAATTATACACACGGTACACACTTAAAATCTGTGTCCCTTTTGCAGGAACATATTCCGCCTTAGGTATGGCTTCTGATCTTTCTCCTCCTGAGAGGGTACGTAAGTCTCGAAACATTTGATCTAAATTTAAGGTTTCCAGGTTTTTAATCGCAGTATTTTTGTTATTTTAATGTATGACTAATTCTCCGCATAAAAGCCAATGACTGAAGGGATGATGTGAATCCAGCTAGGGTCCATGTAGGTAGCAAAAGTAATGTAAGTTGCCATGGTCCCTAGTATGGTGATCTACCTTCAGTTGTTGGCAATCCATAGCCCAGTTTTATATTGTATTGTCCTCTTATAGTTGAACTGTTCTAGATCTAATTACTAGTTTTACATTCTATGTGATATTCTAGTTGTTCTACTGTCCTGTGATGACAGTTTTTTATGATATAAATATATTCCATTTCATGTTACATTGTTCTCGTCACATATGGCTGAAATATTGCCGATGTGACATTAAATATTAACTCACTCACTCACTCACTTCTGATCTTTCATGAAAGCATTTACCTAAGATTGACATATTTTAAGGAAACATGACATATCTTTAGTATGAGATTTTTTCTTATCTTCCAAATAGATTTTTCAATACTTCAGTTGAACATGGATCGATGGCAAAATCTCTAAAGGGTCTCAATTCAATTGGGCAAGGGCAAAGTTTAGAATTTCCCGACAGCAAAAGATATTTTCTTTCCTTGTGACTAGTTCTGTGGAAAGATATCAACAGTCTGCTGCTGTGCAGTGCCTCTATAATTCTTGAAATAGCGAGCTATTGTAGGATCTTAAGAAGAAACCGGTTTCTCTTTCCAACAAGTGAATTCTCTGGGTCCACCTCTGCTACTTTAATGTGATTGTGAGTTTCATAGCTCTCATATTAGATTGTCCAATCATGCAAGCATGACAAGATACAAAAATGGTTGAAATGTTTTTACAAGGATATTATGTGACTTAATTTTGAAATTAGATTAAACTGTAAACACAAACTACTCTCAAAGCTGACAATTGGAATTTCTTGTGTGAAAATTGTTGAACCATTTGGCTGGTTTAAGCCGAGGAATGAACAAACCAACTGTTTCCTCTTTCATCAAAAACATACTGGTTCAGTTTGCAGACATGAAATCGGTGTGAAAGTGAATTCAGGAAAATTAATCTTGGCTTGGCAGCATCTGAACTAGTTAGCGACTCAGGATACGTCCGACCTCTCATAGTCTCACTTGACGATTTATGGTGAGCAGTGCATGGAGAAAATAACCACTAGCTTCTGATTGCAATCCAAGACAATAATTGTGGTTTAATTAGTAAATAAAAGTAATGACAGTAAATATTATAAGTGGGTAAGTCAATAATGTATTCTACAAGCATAATGCAAACCTTGCTCCCTAAGGTTACAGAAGTATGGGGCAAAACAGGGAAGGTTAAACAGGTTTTCTATCGTTTAGTGTCATTCCTAAGGTTATCTATGTGTAAGATGTATGTGAAACACCTATAGACACTTCCTATAAGCAGAGTTAAAATCTCCATGCCATGATGTACAACGTGAATTTGCAGCGGCGAAACAACCCAAAACAGGCTACAATGCAGTCACCGTGGACGTTCACTAAATTTAGTTGAGCACACCAGAAGATTTGTGGAGCCTTATAGCATGAAAGGGGCGTCTGGTGGATTTGAAACTGTGCTTAATGACACATGCATCCAGATCTTAGTAACGTGGTTGGTGTAACATTCTGTAAACATTACATAGATATGATTTTGTCAAAAGCATCGTGCAGTTTATATACAAGTGACTGCTGTAACAAAATTACAGACACACATCCAGAGAAAACTGTCTATCAAAGGGTAACACGTGTTGTTGTTTTTGTTTTGTTTTTAAAACAACAGCAAATGCCAGAACTTACAGTAACGTGGTAAATGTCATTTAGTAAACTGCATGCCAGTCTGTTCGGCTGAGGAATGTCACACAGTTTACTGTAAATATAACTGTTAAGAGTAGTATACTTATTGTATAAAGGGCAACACAGATTTGAAAACATCTTGTTTTGTTCAAATTGGTTGGGAGTTACTTGCTTAAAGGTATGAAAACGACATTGGGCTTCCTGACTTTTTTAACTAATGCATTTCAGTCTTCTGGGATTCAGCAAAATGTCATGGTCTAGAGTGTCACGAAAGCTTCGTGAAGAATGTAAGGACATGTTGCTTCAGAAGGCAGGTCTGTTTCTATTCTCTTTATATTGCAGAGAGGCCGGATTGCTAGTCAGCATGTTCGTTTAGTTCAGGCCAGTTTAGTTTCAAATACAGCCTGCTTCCTTAGAGTCTCTGGTGGGACTGCATTAACCCTCCAGACAGAACCAGGAGGGCGAAAGCCAACTCCTCATCAGATGACAAATATTACTTATGATGCTCATGAAGCATCTGGGCCTTATAAATTGGTGTAACAAATGCCATACCTTTTACGAGTACTACGTTTTAATTATAAGTGACTTAATGTCATATCTAGTACGTATTATCTAATATATAATAATCTGGCATATATATAAATCTGGCATCCATAATAGGATCAAGGTTCGTTTAGCTTATATATGTAAGGATTTACCTTCCATGAGACGTGTCAGGTATCACACTGATCAGCAACGATGACATATCGTTTCATGTTTAAATGTTTGGAAAACGGGAAGAGTCACTCAAACAAAATTTGCTTTTTAAGAAAGACTGTAGTTTCCTCACCTTGTAAACCAGTATTGTGCAAAACGTCTATTGACTCTCTTAAACGTACACTTACATTATTTCCACTGTGTCAGAACTGAACATTCCATGTCCACTCTGCCATTACTACACATTACCATGTGAGAACTGAATATTTCGTGTCCACTAGAATATAGTCGCAAGATAGCCAAGACATACTTGCAAATCGTGAATGACACAACTATCTCAGATACATTTAATCCCACAGGACAAGTTCCGGCTGGTGTTAATGCCTTCCTTCTGTTTCAAAAGAAAATCGTCATTGGATCTCACAGGAACTAGCAAAACAAATATTATGTCAGCCAGAGTAAGCAGATTAAGGAAACGTAATGCTGTGTAATCCCATTTCTCAATAAACCATTTCCTGTTTGCTCGACACCGTTTTCATTTTTCACATTAAAAAAGAGAATTGTGCTTCCATGATATTGACTTGTAATGGTTTGAAGAAAACACTGAAAACCCGTAAACAGGATGAAACTGTGGCCGATTTTTAACTGTCAAGGCTATCAGCCAATCTGTCAAACTTGAAAAACAGAGATTGATTTTGGCGGATGTAACTCGTAATAATATATAGAATGGGGATGTTCTGATAAAAAATCACAGACAACCACAAATCACATTCCAACAAATATATAAAATATGTAAATTTTAGAGAAATAGAGAAAATAAGAATTCAGAAATAAACTAGACAAGAGACAATGGTAGTTCACTAACGAAACACTGCCAGATCACACACAGAGGTGCCTTACCAACACGTCAATATCAGACGCTCACATGTTCGAATCTTGGATTCAAATAGCAGGCCCTTAAATGTAGTGCATTAGTAGTTTTTATTCACCAAATTTATTTTTTACATATATTTTTATTGCACTCATCAAAATACATGTACCTAATACAGTGACACTACAATATATCGGGAAATCTATTTACTCAAGAGATGGAAAATTTCGTTCGATTTCACAATTTCCTAAACGGTCCTGAGTTTGGAGTGAGCGACCTCCACAGAAAGACTCTAATCAACATTCACAAGTAATCGTTCAAATACCAACAGTGAAAAAAGGACGATCGTGGAAAGAATTTCACACAGACTGTAAAATGGTTCCACCTTTGATCCTGACGTTGTGGACACAGACACCACAGACCGTGTGGGTGCATTTTATATCAAGGAATGATTTTGTTCTGTGGCTGCTTTGTAGGGATAATCTTCCGTCTAATTTGTCGGTGCCGGTGCAGACATTACAGTTTTCTTTCCGACTATCGGCAGACATCAGTAGCTGGGTAGAAAGAACGACATCAGTGAAATTGCTTTACTAATGTTATCTGTGTTATAACTCTTTACTTTATTTCCCAGGATGAGTCTGGCTGTGGCTGATGTACCTATTTGACAATGCCTAACCATCATCATTTAAGGTATAAGATAAGAAGAAAATCCTCATTTCCATTCTCGTAAATACAGCCATAAAGACGAAAACGCCCCTTTTCTTATTCATGTGATAAATATGAAAAGTGAAAAGCACAGCCGATTCTACGTGTAAGCCACTCAATTAAACAACTCAACTAAAAAGTAAGATAAAGTGCCAGCCAATCAAAACTGTCTACCGAGAGCATATGTAACCAGATGTTTATATTGCGAAGATGCTCTGGTCCTGAGGATCATTCACACGGCATTCAAGTTTCCTAGAAAAGACATTTTTTTATTTTCCACCGACCCCTTTTCAAGGATATCCCCAAAACAACCAAAAAAGCAACAACAACAAAAAAACAAACAAACTAAAATCAAGTCATGTGGGAAAATTGCCCAGGTATTTATGAGCGTTATACACTAGACACGTTGAAATGAACGACAGTTGATATTCAGAGATAAATTATTCATTCAAGGTTAAATCGTAGTTGATGGTATACATTCAGAGGAATTTACTAAATACTGGACGTTGCTTGTCAACACGACTCAACATGATGTGCGAGGCTGCCCCATACCATGACCAGTTAATGTTTAGTTCACACCTACTTTCTTGCAACACTTATTTTGAATATATCAGAAGGTCCAGTTTTCATGATTTTGCAAGCACCTGTTCTCATCGCTGTATTTTAGTGATCCATTCTTAAAAATGCCTCTTACACTGTTAGCCTCTTATTCTGTAGGTACGTGTCACTGTTTCTAATGTTGATGTGATGAACCAAAACGTTTAATCTAAATATACGTAACATTTTTTAACGTAATATTTTTGTTCTTTTAAATTTCAGGTACACTTTGCTAAAGGACTAGCCGCTGAAAGGGTGGTGTAAATCCAGCTAGGTCGATGCAGGTAGCAAAGGTACTGTGAGTCTTCATGGTCGATGGTATAGTGATCTACCTTCTGTTGTTGGCGACCTATAGTCTGTTTTTGTATTATATTGTTGTTCGCAACTAAAAAGTTTTAGATTTACAAGCTAAGAAAAGACACCATCCCCGAGAGTCCAGTGACGTTATGCTGGTCCTTCGATAACTGATTATTGAACAATTCAAATTGATTGTGTATCCAAATCCTTTCTCGCCACTATATGAGTCACACATTACTTAACTTTTTAACTCACTCACTAATGTTGATATATGAATTAAAAATAACTACTACTAACAGAAACCTACCACCCCAATATTCAATATTTTAAGCATCATAATAATGGATCATAATATGAACTCTTGAATTCACTGACACTGAAAATTGGGTGGTTCGTAACCTTTTTTGGTTAAGTACACTATATACACCTTGCAAAATGTTTCGGCAGACATCAGTTTTGTGCCCGTACAGCCCGTTTTCAAAATAAGTTCCTGACTACAAGAACTTCGTTTAGCGTTTTCATGATGTGTATTCCATAATACTTACAATCATCTGTTTTAGCTAAAAATGATGCCTGTTACAAACATTGAGCTCATCCTCTGTGTCACAACATGGCATTATGTGATGACACGAAAACGTCTATTTGTAACCTGGGAACGGTGTACAGTCGCTAGAGTGCACCCTCAAAGTGCCTCTACTCTAGGTCTCATACCATCCGCGGATCATGGCACGTGCCCGAACTGCCCTTGTGAAAATTTGTGGGTTTCCTTCTGACGGGTACATTTAGACACATTTCGAGGATCTTTTTCTCTCTCACGTCAAAATTCATGTTACAATACGCCTTAGGATCATTGATCGATGACGGGTCTCAAAAGAGGTCCTCAATTCAATTTCAGGAGGGTCAAATATAGAATTTCTCAACAGCAAAAGAAATGTTATTTTCCTTTTGACTAGTTCTCTGACAAGCTAGCAACATTCTGTAGAGCAGTATCGATAATTGTTGAAACAGCAAACTTGTCTGAAAAAGACGTGCGTGGAGAGAATCGGTAATAGGGTGTTAAGAAGAAATTGTTTTTCACCTTCATGAAAGGAGTTGGAAACCTCTCCACGGGAACTCCAGATACAGTGCCAACTGACCTTGGCCAATCAGGGCTCCAGCTAAAGGTTATTGCAACGACATCCCCTTGCCTCATTTCACTGGTTCTTCAAACCTGAGATTGTCTTGAGCATAATTTTATGTATTAGGCAATCCCCGAACCTAATGTAAAATCTGACACTTTAAACTGATATCAAATACTCTTTTCACATCCATATGAAATCTCGATTGCGAAATGATTATATCATGAGCATGCGATTAGAATCACTATCAAAGAGAGGATATCAGGTGTTCGCGAACTGGTGAGCGACGATTGCCTCACTGGTCTCACCCAACACTAACACATACAAAGGTGAGTCAGCTGACACCTGATAATACACGAATACATATCGTATCAGAGTCAATTAAAAGGATTGCTTTAAACATAACTTTTGTCAATAATGCGTTAGGTTTTGGAAGGTCCTCCACATGTCTTCCTTGGAGGAGCGTTGAGGTAGCATGGTTGTTAAAGAGTACGCTCGTCATGCCGAAGACCCGGGTTCAATTCCCCACAATGGTACAGTGTGTGAATTGGCAACCCGCTGTGATGGCACGCCAGAGCTAAAACAGAATTTCATGTCTGAAGACAACTTTGGTCGATTCCCAGTTCCTGGCCGTTGCTTGTGGCGAGTCTTGTTTATGTCAGTTCGTGTGTTCGTTGAGTGTGAATGTGCATAGATATTACATAGGACATGTATGTGACACCGGTGTGCAACAAGTGTGCATCGGGTGTGAGTCCCGTGTCACGCGGATTTCAGACGCGTGGCCAACGGGTTCCACATGGTGACCAACGCAACGAACAGGGGTTGCGTCACGCGTTGCAGATGCGTGTAAGTGGAATGAACTTTTAGGCAGTACTGTGTGAGGTATTCTTCATTCAAGTTCGGATTAGAAAATAAGTACCACTGGTAACAACATTTTATTTTGATTTCAAACTGAGACAATATGAAGATACAGCCCAATACACAAATATACAGGCAATACAACTTACACGGAATCCCAATTGTTGTATGGAGCGATGCATATTACAGTGGCACATAAACTAGTATGCAAAAGAAAGTGAATATCCTTATTAGTTATCTATAAAAACAGAAAAAAACATACGCTGTTTTTTAAGTTGTAGTACATTTAATGAAGCCAACATTTGGGACAACGCACTACCAGTGTCTATGAGAAACTCATCACAGATGAAGAGTATGTGTCATGTAATGAACAGAGGGGTAGGAACAGTTGACAGATACAAGAGTCAGTCATGGAATGTCGCAGTCATTTCACGTCTCTGGACACGCATACACACCCTTGGTAAGGAGTGTGATCACCTCTAACAACAATACAAGCCCAGACTCGGAGTCTCGTTGATGCTGTCAGCCGACGAATGACGTCATTCGGAATCCTGCTCCACTAGTTCCTGAGAACGTCTGCAAGTTCTTGTCGGTTCGTTGGGGGTCGTGGTCGTCTTCTCACCTAACGATTTAGATGATCCCACAAGTGATCCATGGGGTCCATAGTTCAATTCAATAGGATGTGAATAGTAGTAACGATATAATGATCATTATGTGTATTTGTAACTTTGTTATCATAGCCCATAAATGACAAAAGGTATTTGACGACATTTCTTTATCTCCAGCATAATAAGGATGTTATGCGTAAACAGACGGTAAACGTGGCTTAATCTGTTGTGGCGTGTTTTTTTTTTTTTTGTTGTTGTTGTTGTTTGTTTGTTTTGTTTTGTGTTTTTGTTTTTCTTTTTTAAAATCGAATTCTAAGATTGTTTGTGTAATTCTCGGACACTGTATGTGAATAGAAATTGTACACTTCACCATTCAAATCTGCAACAAAATGCGCTTGGAGACTGAACCAGCAAACAGGCAACACTGTGTACGATTACTTAGACGACAGACAGGACTATATGTTGCAGATTGGAACTGGATCCGCGTTGCCTTTTCAAACGTTTCCTGTTACGTAACATAATTTACATATTCATAAGGTCTGGTAATTGTTTGCAGTTGCATTTATAGGATTTGCGTTCCCTTTGGAAGGAGTTTGTGATGGGTGACATGACGTCTATAGATATCTTTAAGTTTGCATCTGTTTTTATCACTGACAATTACACTTGTTCTTCTCATTAATAAAGCGACTTACAAAATCTGAAATGTGTTTTTGATTTCTTCCAAAAGATCGAAATGTCCCTTGTCATATTTACACCAACAGAGCGTAAGTGCAGTTCAAGGTAAAGTCATCCATTCTATCTTTCCAACTGTTTACAGGAATTTACCTCCTCCGGTTAGCTTGACAATGGTGAGATTAACTAGATACATGCCTGGTGTCATCACTGACTGTCTGTACTTCATTCATATGATTCTCACGGGTGTTTTGTTCTTCACGCCAAATTGACTGTATTTCTCGATTTCCTTGATGTATATAGTTTTTAAGTACATATAATCTGACCTAAAACTGCCTCTTGTTCAAAACAAACCACAAACCTTATATCCCCCAACACACTCATCTACATATCCACTAACGTTTGAAATAACCGCAAACCCGGAGGTCCAGCGCCGGTTGTTATTGTATCGGGTCGGCAGTTTCAAATAGGTGCAGGTCCTTATGGCCTTCAGTAAATAATCCGTCAATTATTTTTCAGCTGGAGCAATCGCATTGGTAAAAAGCGCGTTATGCAGGTAGGTAGGTAGCTAGGTAGGTAGGTACGTACGTACGTACGTAAGAATTTTCGATAACGTAAAACACACCTACCCGATTGAGGGTATCAGAAGGACGTGCTTCCCCGAATATGGTCACTGAGGACTGGTGATATCCCGGTTTCTGACTTGCTAGAAAATCATGCTGTTTACCGATATGTTTTAACAGATTTGATATTTCTGAAGGAAATGTTTTAAAGAAGGATGGAGCAGACAATACATCACAACGTGTACATCAAGAAATAAGTAAGGGCGTCTGAATGGCGAATGCTGTTGTCCAGAAACAGTAATTCTGTTCAGATATTAATGTCATCGTTTTCGCGCTAATCGTTAACAAAATATAACTACTATGGTGTGTACCTTTCAATTTATTCTTGTCACTCTGCTTGTTTGGATCATCCGTCAGCAGTGGCAAAAAGGTTTAGTATCAGCTGTAATTGACATGAAATGCGATCAAAGAGTTTGTGATGAATACAGATGGGAGCATACCAACATTATATCTCATGATAGATCGGTTGTCTGGCAGCTACTGTTCCAGATGTTAACTCATAATAACAGAATATTTCATTGTTCTGATTGCCATGCTTAGATGTATTTTCATACAAAGAAAACGAATGTGTTATTCTTAAATTGAAACTAAAGATTGGTTTCTCATTATTAACAAATGCTGATAACTGATGTGTCGTAGGAAATCTCAACGAAGTTCATTAATAGAAATATATTTGAGGGTCCGGATCCATAAAACATTCGTAACGTTAAAATCAGTCACAACTCTGCAATTTACCATGGATTTACGAATGTCGTATCATGACGCACGTGTTGTAGATCGGTCCCCAGGTTCCTATTTCCAAGCCATCACCTGACCAATCATGTCTCAAATGTTTTGTGCAAACACAAGGTACCAACCCATTTTGCACAGAAAACCTGATCAGTGTGATTCCATCTCTCACATAACGGAATTTCGATCAGCGGTTCAGCATGTGCTGCCACACTGGTCTATAGTGCATGGTTTATGGGTAGATACATTTGTGGAACCCTGCAATATCTCTCTTTTATGAGCAAATCAGTAGAAAAAGAGGCATGGGCGTGTCTTCGGTGTCAATCCACATGTTGATAGATCTGACATATCAGTTCGTTTGGTTATTTAATTGTGTGTTTGAAGCATTCTGTTCGCTTGTACTTTGGGGAACTCGAAACCGAGTAGTTTGGTTAGCAGATGAGATTTAAGTCGTGCCAGAATCTGCAGTTCGAAGGTCATCGTGTGCCATACATCATCTGCCAGCACAATAATGGGTAAACATGTACGATTAGCTAACATGGTGAAATACACTGAAAGATGCGATAGCCACATGTAACCATACATGATTATCACTGCTTTGAGAACACCTGGTGTCATCATTTATTTTATTTTCTAAGGATCCATTCTCATAATTTACCCAGTTATATTTCCAGTTACACTACAAAGAACTTGTGGCTACACTCTTGCACCGGCAAAAACGAAATCACAGAATCATCGACATGTTCCGCTTAAAATGTAAATAAATGCAACTCTGTCAAATCTAGTGTGTACATGTCCTTAGGTGTGAATCATTCAATTAAAGACAATTACATAATGTTCTCTAAAAGTAAAGGCGAGAATAGATTGTATGAGGCCGATTCACACAGGTAATATTTTGATTTCTTTTCCATGAGGAAAAAATCTAAAATATACAGGTCATTTACACAATGAAGCGCAGCCAATCTTAAGTACATGGGTTATTTTTAGAGCGAATTGTCTCAATGGAATGTTCAATTGTTGGTTCTTCACTTGTAGTTTGGTAATTTTGAATTGCCCTTCTACAAGAATGTGATTACATAAAACCATACTCACTCATATTATTTTGCAGTTTTGCCTTCGGCCGTTTTAAAACATGTTGGAGGATAACTGTAAATACTACATTCACAGAAAGTATCTCAACCTGTTTGTAGAATTAGATTTTGGGGATGTATTTTTTTATCTCAGCATTAGCATTCATTTGGGCATATTTCTTACAACATGGATATATTTAATGGCAAAAACGATTTTTTCAAAGTCCTCGCCAGTTATTTAAAATATAAACAAATTCATTATAATTTATCCTCTGCTGAATTTCCAAGTAGTTGTAACGTGTATAGGGTTTCAATAACCAGGTCAGTTTTATTGTGACCATATGCTATCATGATGGTAGTATAAGTGAAGCTATTTTACACAAGAACAGGAAACCTTGCAACCAAAATGAAATGACGTTGTAAAACCAAACACATCACAGCCTAGAGGCACCGAAAACAATGTTCTATTCCAAGAAAAGATTGCAACTTCTTTAGGGAATCACTTTTGACTAAATTCGATTATCAACTGCTAATAAAAGCCAGTGTAACCTGAATTCAATTCCTTCTGGTGGGATCAGTTCCTAGAATTGAATTCACGTTTTGAGAAAATAATTGCAGTCCACATTCATAATGGCTTTTCAAACTGTTTCAATAGGCCTTTCAAAAGTTATAACTGAAACAAATATGTGGGAAAAGGTTCCATGTTTCTTCAAGCAAAACACATTCTTCTCCATTTCACTGGAACATAGAGAGACGACTGATCCAAAGAGGTTCGCAATTCAATTTTAGGAGGGCAGAGCTTTACTTATAAATAGTTCCTTAACAGGCTATCAGCATTCTGTACTGTAGCGTGCTGATAACTGTGAAAATAACAAACCGTGTTAGAGAAAGGTTGAACGTCGAGAGAAGTTCTAAGAGGTTATAGAAATAGGAATCGAATTTAACTTTCCCAGTATTACATCTTGTCTGCAAGTGACCATTCCATTCCCCTCTAATGACCAGTGAGACTTTTTCGCGTGCCTCTCCGTGTCCTAGATGGTCATTATCCGAGGTCCCCATATTGCCTAAATAGGTCAGACGACACCCATCATCTTTCACCGGAAAGATTAGAAAGTTGTCAGCTCTGACCACTCGGTGTATATTTCTTCTATCTTGGTATGTACTTTCAGTTATGTCAGGAGATATTTCTGTCATTCATGGTTGCCTTAATTGCTGTCTTGGACATGTATATCAGACGAGAATAACATGTAACAGAATGTACATCCTTGCCCGAGGTAATAACTCTAGCAATCTGCCATAATCCAGAAGCAGGCTATCTTCAACCTCTTTGCACACGTCAGGTGTCATCACTTAATGTTAGCTATCCATCCTTTCAAAGGAAATTGCTTTAGTTTATGACTTATGATTAATATGTTCTGTAGATAGATGTGTTTTCCTGATTGGTAGTTTAGTGAGACACATAAAATGTTAGTGGCTGTACCCTCAAAGGGGGCTAAAGTATGGTAAAATTATTGTCCCTCTAAGAAGGTACGTAAGACCTAAAACATCAAACTAAAATTTAAACATACCACATTTTTAAATGTAGCATTTTGGTATTCTAATTGTCGTCTAAATATTCATACAATCCCCAGTGGCTGAGGGAATGGTATCAAACCAACCATGGTCCATGCAGGTAGCAAAGGCACTGTAAGTCCCCATGGTCCCCAGTTTGGTGTTCTGTCTGTAGTTCTGTTCTGGAGTTGTTGACGATCTATACCCTTTTTCACACTGCATTGTTCTAAATGCTTTTCTCCTTTTAAGGATATCTGCTAGCTAGTTTTAACATCAATCTGTGACAATCTAGTGGTTTTACTGTTCTTCGTCGGCAGGGTTTTGTACATTATATGTATGTTTATAAATTTAGAACTAGTTTCAGTCAGGATATGGCTGAAATATTGCCGATATGACCTTAAATTCACGTTTTGAGAAAATAATTGCAGTCCACATTCATTAACTCACATTAACTCACTCGCTCACTCACTCACTCACGTGTTATCCAACACATTGTATTCACATACGGATTTTAGGCCTCTGTGAGTCTGCTTCTGCAGTTAATCGAGATGAATAATTGTCTAGCGTTGGCGTTTTAAATTCATTATTAAAATGTCACGGCGTTCTACAGAAAATTTTGGTGATGGTGATCATAGTGATAGGGCACAAACGCGTGTCACGTCGATTGAGTTGAAAACAAGACATTCTGAGGCATTAATGCAGAACATTTGTTGTTTTGTTCCGTTTCATATGGAAATTGCGAAAGGTTATTCTCATGGATGTTAGCCATGCAATAATACTGCTAATTGGTTTCAAAGGTTTAAAAGGCTTTCAGGCTTTTGCTGCATTCAGCCATGTGTCTATTTTGTACGTCTCGTTTTTTGTCAGAACCCTATAGCTACCAACGCCAGTTGATTTCACCGACATCATCACATTATTAAAGGATTATTCTACTGAAATACGTTTTAAGAGGTGAGACGAATCCCCACTCACTCTCTCACTGACGCATATATTCATTCGCCATACAAACCTCTAACAAAACAGATAGGTCTTTTTCAGTGAGTTGAAGTTTATTTTATATTTTCCACAATCAGACAGTGGTCATATTACCTTTGACCAACCTTTCAGAGTGTTTGAAAAAGTGTCTTCAAACTGGGAATGATTAACAATATTCGGGATCGGCTTAGCATAGCCACAAGATGTTAAAACCTGATCTGAAAATGTGATATTGCTGAAATAAAGCTCAGGGCGACGTAAAGGCAAACCTAACTCTGCAACTCTGCAGAAACCTCTGCAGAAACCTCTGCAGAAGCAGTCTGTAATTTTATTATGCATCCATGAAATGTATAATAGCTATATCCCTAAACGACATCATACAGACATATTCTTCTTATCTTATCTCCAAGACACACGACCCGTGAAGGTCCCGGGGTAGAATAGGCCTTCAGCAACCCATACATGCTTGCTATAAAGGCGACCCTGCTTGTCGTAAGAGGCGTCTAACGGGATCGGGTGGTCAGTCTCGCTGACTCGGTTGACACTTGTCATCGGCTCCCAATTGCGCAGATCGATGCTCATGCTGTTGATCACTGGATTGTCTGGTCCAGAGTCGATTATTTACGGACCGCCGCCATATAGCTGGAATATTGCTGAGTGCCCCGTAAAACTAAACTCACTTCAAGACACGCATCACACACAGATTTCCCAGCCTTAACAAGATATGTCATGTCGACTTGTCTTTTCAACGAGCAAGTAAGGCTAAGGACATCCCTTAGACTAATCCTGAGAATCTGACTAAGTGATACTGAGATTTATAAAAAATACGTCCAATAATCAATGCCTTAAGAACGAATTCATCCCAAATCAGCGCGACATGACCAGTGCTGCTTCGGGGTATGACTCTGTAAGCGTCGTTTCTTCTTCATGCGGTGATTGAAGTTGCAAATTCCCTTTTCCTATTTCTCATCGGCAAAGAGAAACCCTTCTATGACTTTAGGATATCTAATTTATTTGGCAGATGATCTGTGAAGCTATGTATATTTAACGCGAAAGTGCAATCATTTATGAAAAAAGTGAGCAAATGAGATCGTTCTAAGTCTCTTAAAGCATTGATCGGGAATATTTTAGGAATATTTTGGGAATATTTCAGATCCCAGAACTGGGCTTCACCCAAAGGACTTATGCATGCAATCAAATTTTAAACCCGGCTATTCAGTGTGTGACGAGCTAGCACCTTTCGTAGGCTATCCTCCAGACTGAGTTATGATTTGAGTGTTGTTTTTGGAATGAAGAATGCATTTTCCGTGACATTTCACAACAGTCTGAAAAAAAACCTATTTTGATATTAGTTTTAATTAGGCGCAAGGGACCTCAAATCAAATTTATGAAAGTCCCTGCAATGCTAACTATTGAAAAAACAAATTTCAGGTTTCTCTACTTTTTTTAGAGAGTATATAAAAAAACAAATTTCATAACATTCTTCCTCTTATTGCATTTCCACATGATGCTATAATAAGTATACGGTTAGTATGTTAAGCCTCCTAATAACAATCTGTTCGTATAGCTTACTCATAGGTGAGTGCTCTGGGTATTATTTGAAACATATTGAGTTGGGGCTGGCGTTATGTCTCCTTCAGAATGACTTTACTGATGTGATCGCATAGAGTGAACATCTCTGTGTGATAGATTCTGCGTCTTTTCCCCAAACAGTGGATCGAATAGACATTCATTTAATTGACTAATTCAGTACTCCACTCATACATAATAAAATGACATTAGAAATCAGGTTCTTTTGTCCAGTTCAGTGTCATTCTTGTCGGAAATACGGATCATTTACACATTCCATTTCAGTGACATCGTCAGTTTTGTTGAGGTGATATGTTATCCCTATAGGCATTTCACATCGGGAGCATAAAGGAAATTACTTTATACAAAAAGCAGACCTTGTTACCAAAATGAAATGATGTATTAAAAACAAACAAATAACGGTCCTGTCCGGAAGCATCGACAACAATGTTCGCTGCTATGAAAAGATTGAAACTTCGTTGGGAATTACTTTAGGCAAAAATTCCATTATCAACAGCTGGTGGTGACCAATCTGAATCTAATTATTTGCGGTATAATTATTTGGCCAATTCAAAGAATCGAATTCACGTTTCAAGAAAATCATTATTTTCCTCCTTCGTAATGCCTGTTGAAACTATTTTGAAGACCTGACAGTAGTTAAGGCTTTGGATTTCATAAGTAGGCATATTTTGAAAAATTTAAGAAAAATCCCCTTTTTCGGGCAAAGCACGTGGTTTTGCACTTCACGGGAACATTTAGCGATGATGACACGTCCCCAAAGAGTTTCGCTATTGAATTCCAGGATGACAAAGTGTAGAATTTCTCTGCAAGAGAAGAACCGTTTTTTTTCAAGTAACTAGTTCGTTAACAAGCTATCAGGATTTTGTATTGTAGCTCGTTGGTAGCTGTCAGAACACTCAACTTAGGTAGGAAAAGGTCGACTGGAGAGAACTTTAAGTGGGTATTAAAAAGGAATCGGATTTTACTTTGCGTGTCAGGAGTGTTAGGAAAATGTCAGTGGACGCCAGGGTAATATGGTGTTTTAGGGGCTAACTCATGCCGCCCATTTTGTGATATGTGGCCCTTTAAAATATATGTTTAAGATGTAGTTTAGTAAATGTGGGGTCCACGAATGAACAGCACCGAATACGGAATACTTTACAATACTGTAAATTGTTTTTACGGAAATAGCCATACATCTGACAACCAACTTAAACTTACGCTTAACAATAACGCGGTATGCACATAGTAAAGGTTAAAGGTTTGAACCTTACAATTGTGATGCCTGTTATGTAACCATATATTTGCATAATTTATCGTTCATGGTTATGTCATCAAATTGTTTCCACTTTCCTTTATTGCAGTGTGTATTACTCTTTGTCAGAAAGTGATGAATGAGAAATCAACATTCAATATTCCCATCGTGATGTACACTGACGACATCCTTACACTTCGAAATCAGCAGCTTGTGAAACTGGCTGTGTGGTAGCCTTGCTGTTGCAGCGTGAAGCTCGCTTCCAATTCCATATGTTTGTGCGAGCCATTTCTTGTGACGCACGTGACATTGCAGGAGTAGCACTAAAAGGTCCGTTAAGCCATACCCACTCACTCTGTTTGTCCAAAACAAACGAACAAGGACCCCACTCTCACGCACACCACTTCCTCCTAGTCACGTTAGCGAAAACAATTACTCAGCATTACATCCTGTCTGTAACTGACCATTCCATTCCCCTCAACTGACCAATCAGAGGTTTAAGTGTGCCTGGCCGTCTCCTGGATGACCATTATCGGAGGTGCTGGTGTTGTCTAGATAGGGCAGACGACATCCATCATCTTACACCGAGAAGATTAGAAAGTTGTCAACTCTGGCCATGCGTGAATTAGTTCTAGACTGACCAATCAATAGGTCAGAAGAGCCTTGACCATCTGGTATATATTTCTCCTATCTTGGCAAGCCTTTCCAATTATGGGATGGTACCTGTCTCAATGTCATCGCGGAGTGGCGCTTATTTGTAGCTTACGCTGTCGTTGATGGGTGTCTTCACTGTGCATCAACGTAAGTGTCAAACGTCAGAGTTAAGTGCAGTGAAGAAATACCGATTTATTTTTTAAATATTTTTCTGACAACATAAAAGATCTTTCCCAATAGGACAACACATCCAGAACCACTTTTTGCGTAAGTTCAATGAAGATTTCAGAACGAAAAGGACGGTGAATCCAGATTTTTTTCAGCTTCCATGTCTTCCATGCTACATTTTAAGTGCTTCTGAGATTTCTGATAATGTAAGCGATGTTGCTATGGCGACTAGTACATTCTGGATCCCCCTCACTCTTATGTGTAGATTCAAGCATGTACATTTCATGAAGAAAACAAAACAATTAATGAAAATAGATGTTACGACATGTAGCCAAAAGACTGAAATCACAATGGTTGTGTACATAAATGACATTGCAGTCGGTATCACTAGTGGCGTATGTTTGAGAATCCTAAGCTGCAATGTATCCCTTATTGGGTGAAAACGTCTAGTTCTAATGATACATTGATGGACTGGTTTTAAGATATAGAACAGAGTTTGAAGGTTCACGGAAGAAGTTCCACATAAGATTGTTTCCAGTGAAAAGACATTCGTTTAATAAAACTGTTTTCTGGAACAAATGACTTTCATCTTCCGTAGGGTTGGCCAAAGATGCCATCTACTCTAAACCCTAACATTAAGCGACAAGTGACTATTTGGCAAACTATTGTATCTATATTTGTGATGAAATGAATATTTTAGGTCTGGAACTGAAGACAGATACGAAATCATTGAGTTCTATGTGAGAATTGAATGTTTTGTGGTAAAACTTATTTCGGAGGATAGAAAGCAGTACGGTAATGAATGTTACCGAGGGAATAGTGAGTGAGTGTGTAAGTTTTACGCCGCACTCAGGAATATTCCAGCTATGTAACGGGCTGTAAATAATAGAGTCTGAACCAGACAATCCAGTGATCAACAACACGGGCATCAATCTGCGCAAATGGGAACTGATGTCAAGTGTTAACCAAGTCAGCGAGTCTGACCATTCCAGGGAATAGCTTGCAAATGTGATGCTGTACGTAACGAATAGTTACTGACTTGAGCAACGAGGGGAGGGACGAGTTCATTTGGTGGTTCTTCGAATTAAAAACGTTTGAATATACATCACTCAAATATGTTAGATACACAACTACTGGTCTGTGACTTGTACAATCATTACATACACTTTCCTTTTTATGAATCGGGTATGACGCATGCGTCTTTCTAAACTACCGGTTATGTCTTGTTGAAGTGACAGATGGTGAAATACTGCCTGCGATTTGGTTTAGAATTCAATTTTCAATTCCGACGAATGTATGTGCCCTTTATCCCAGAAATACTGAATCCACGTGGAATCAATTCGTGACATTTGGTCAATGAACCATAATAGTATCTCTAAAGAACAGCATATATTTGCTTAAATTGTACCCCTACAACAAACATACACACATTTCTCTCGAGGCTTATCAAGATATCTTCGCATAGGCTACCTGTTTAATGAGCAAATAAAACTAGGAACAACCTTAGGGCTAATCCGGAGTATCCAACGAATTCATACTGAGATATATAAAAACATTATCAGATAATTGGGTATGAATCAATGCCTTAAGCCTGAATTGATCTCAAATCAGTACGACCTGACTGGCAGTGCTTTGGGGCACTGTAAACACTCTGCATTGTTCATGTGGCGATTGGAGTTGCAAGTACTACTTAATTACGAAACCATCAGCAGAATAGAATACCTTGTGTGAAACCAGGATATCCAAGATCAGAGAATCTTTGAAAATATTTCATTGGAATCTGTTATAACTTATTAATCAGTATAACGAGTTTTTAACCATTTAAAGCATTGATAAAGAATAGCGTCTATGTGGAAAATCGAAACTGGCTCGTCGTTGTGACAAACAAACACCTTAATCACTAGCGTACTCTGTTGCCAGAGTCATAATTCACACGTTAAAGTGCCCGTGTCTGTCGCAGTACGTGTCATATTACGGTCAAGACCAGCACACCTAAAGGACCCATTTTGTTGCTATTTTCATACATGAACGGGACACCTAAAGGACCCATTTTGTTGCTATTTTCCTAAATGAACGGGACACGTAAAGCACCCAATTTTGTTGCTATTTTCCTCAATGAACGGGACACCTAAAGGACCCATTTTGTTGCTTTTTTTCCTGAATGAACGGGACACTGATCACATGTCAACAACTGGCTTTTTTAGGTTCAGTCTTCAGGAGTGTGGAACTAGAACTGAACACACAATCAAATGAGTTCATCGTGACTTGAGGACAAGTGTACTGCATTGTATACAATTACCCAAATACTCTGCATTGAGGACCTGTGAACGCACTTGAAATCGTTAGTAACACTTTGGTAATCCTCACGTCACAGTGGTCATTTGGACGTCGTGCTGTGGAATACTAGCTAATGCGCTCCTTCCCTCATTTGTGTGGTTGTCCCAGTCGGATGTGCAGATTTGCCAATAACACGAATCCTTACTAACGCAGTTACATGACGGACCCTCAGAGATTCATCCGTTGGTGTTATCCAGAGTAGTCAATAAAACTAGTCACTTCCGAGTGCCAGGGGTTCCATGCTCGCAACGCCACCTTCGTCATAGTGTACATAAGTAATATTCTCAGGCACGTGAGATTGTCATCAATAAAACGTAAACGGGTTCTGCAAGGCACAGTGACTCCAGTTTAATTAAAGACACAATTTCACACGTTTTCGACAATATTCTGGCCTGTATTATATACACTGGGTCATAGTTTCCTATTGATGCAAAAATACTTATTATCCCTCACGGTTTGTCTGAACTCGATAATTGGAACTTCGAAGCGAACAGCGTCCAAACAAAGAATTAAATGTAAACAACTGCTCCGTACATAGGCACCTATCGCACGCGGTGTTGTCAGTGTTTATCGAACCGGGTTTCATTGCCAAGTTGCGCATACGTTTCTGCGTCAGACATTAGGATCCAAACTCCATGAGGTCGGCTTGAAATAATGTTTGGGCGATAGAGGCCGCACGAGTCGATTTAATGCAACGTTGCATGAATTCATTGGCACCTTTTGTTTTAAAACTTTTAATCTAAAATCGTAATGTTGTCGAATATATCATATTATCATGATTTATGGTAGCTTCCGTGAGGGCTGGGAGAGAAAGAGAGAGTGAGACAGTGAGAGACAGCGATAGAGACATACAGATACTCACACACACACGTGCACATAACCAAGAGGCCATAGTGAGAAACTGACACAGTTCTATGTCACCAAGTACGTAATGACATAGTACGCCGTTTTAACCTCTATTACACCTTACTTTCCTAAACTGACATGCCGTTCAGTAAATGAAATTAAGTTCGAAACGGCGTTTAACCTAATTTCATTCCATATTTGCGCTACATTCCATAACTTGGCAGAACTATTGATAAAAGCGGCAAAACTCTATACTCCGATAGATGAAACCCCTTTTCCTTGTAAGTGAATATTAAAGGCGAGAAGTTATGGATGTACTTATTAAATTTAGAAAAACAGCGTTTCGAATCAAATTCTTACGTCTTCGTCAGGTGAATGGAAAAAAGTTGGATACAGACAAATATATAAGATAATGTGAGACAACACAGTAATAAGATAACAAATGAATCCAGTAGCCATTAACGCTAACATTGGTAATATGGATCGACAACGCATCACCTCTTATTACAGGCTGCGGACCTGACAGATGGTCTTCACAGGGACTTACAGTGAGCCCGTGCAATACGGCACCATGCATCCTCTCCTGCTACAAGCTGCGGACCTGATAGATGGTCTTCACAGGGGCTTACAGTGAGCCCGTGCAATACGGCACCATGCATCCTCTCCTGCTACAAGCTGCGGACCTGATAGATGGTCTTCACAGGGGCTTACAGTGAGCCCTTGCAATACGGCACCATGCATCCTCCCCTGCTACAAGCTGCGAACCTGAGAGATGGTCTTCACAGGGGCTTACAGTGAACCCGTGCAATACGGCACCATGCATCCTCTCCTATTACAAGCTGCGGACCTGGGCCTAGATTTTCGAACCTCTCTTAGCACTAATATAGTCGTTAGTCGACTGATACAATATTGGCCATAAAAATACCAAATATGCCTAACCTATTTCGTCCAATATAAATAGAATATTTTGGTACTTTCGCTGAACACCTTGATCCCCAAAGATAAAAAATCAAACATAAAATAAAGGACTTAAAATAGAGGAAAGAATCTGCAAAATGAAAATCTGGAAATCATTTGCAGCGTGAATTTGTGTGACATCATGCGTAGTGAAGAATCCCACTCAAGGTCAACATTTCATATCCAGATTCTACATGGGAACTGCAGACTTTGTGTCAATTCATTCGTAATAATGAATTTTGGAATACGATTGCCAGGAACTGGATTGGAACTTATTCCACGTGTCAACAGTAATGTTCAAAGTCCATTTTTGTCGATTTCACATAATTATTCATTTAACAATTGTTTCAACTGTCGATCTCATTACGAGGACATGGTCATGTATAATCCTGAAACTCCTTCAGTTTGATAATAATATATCTATTTAGATTTTAATTATCTATCTAGATAATTCACCCAGTGTCGGAAACAGCCACTGACCCGCTGAGCCGTGGCTAGGAAAAGTCCAGACGAGCTAGTTAAATCGCCACATACATAAATCGCCCGACTGACCTAAGTCTCTCCCTCCGACGTGTTCAGTTATAACAGTTATTGCAAGGTTATGTCTTAGTTAGAAGTTTCATCAGAAGCGTAATCATGTGTCTACCTTTATCTTCTTCCAAATTCCGGAAATTTCAATTTGCTTGAGGTTGACAGATACTATGTGTATGAAAGTAAAGCATAACATTTGTTGTATTTGTATCATTTTCTAGGTGAGACCGACTACTTCTATTCGCCCTTCGTCAGCCTAGGTTTTTATTACAAACAGTAACTGTGGTTAAACTTGGCCTGTTTTAATAGCCATGCCGTGTCAAAGACAGCACAGAACAAAGCCCTGAAATCTAATGCACCATTACACACTAGGCAACAATCATTCCAACTACAATACTTTTTGTTAAGAAAATGCTAATCATCATTAAATTTATAATATTACTAACAAAAAAGATTTATGTACTCGACGATATATTGACATGTATCGTATTACAATACAATACATGTTTCACTGTACAATGAATCACATAAATTTACTGAAAGTGTTACATCCCTACTCAGCAACGTCCTACTTTCGATAAACACAGATTATTGTTGGTAGTGTTGAGTATCATAAACGTTATAGTGGGTAATTCAAATCAGTTTAACGAGTATAATACAAACCTTGCTCCCTAAGGTTATATAAGTATGTTACATGAGGAAAGGTTAAACATGTTTCCTTGTCTTTTAGTGTCATTCTTATTAAGGTTCTCGATGTGTATGATGTATGTGAACCCCCTGTTGATGCTTCAAATAGAGTTATGGGAATCTATCCTATAGTAAAACTTTGCAGCCACGAAACGGCACTAAACAGGCCAAACAATATACAGTCACACCTCATACACAACTTTGTTGAGCACACTACCTTACGAAAGGGGTATCTAATGCATTTGAAAATGTGCTAATTATGCATACATCTGGATCTTTTTAACGTGATTGATGCAACATTCTGTGAATGTCATATAGACATGAATTACTCAAAGAAGCCACATTTCATATCCAGAGAAACCTGTATATCAAAGGAGGTGCTTCGTCAGTAGTTAAAGTAACGTGGGAAATGGCATTTAGCAAATGGCATGTCAGTCTGTTCAGCTAAGGAATGTGTGACAGTCTAAAGTAAATATAGCAATGAACCATGGTGTATAGGGTAACCCATGTAATACGCATGAGAAGTTTAGACTCTCCCTAGCACTCTTATAGCACACTTAGCACTGAGCACTGAGCTGAAATCATTAATTGCATTGAAAACTTTCACTTAATCATGCACCAGACTTCTACCACATGTCTCAGAACATCTATCGTAGGGTTCAAGCTGCCGGACTTCAGGAGCAGTACTCCCAAGATTTAGAGCTCTCCATCTCATGTCGCATGTTGGCAGCCCTTGCTTTTGTCCGTCTGACTGATGTCTTGCTAAAAACCAGGCACTGAATGAAATACAGATGACCCAGATGGTGACTGGCCAGGAACTGCCCCCCAAACGAAAAACCTACCGTGACAGGGTCAACAGACTTGCACGTGTTGTGAAGGTATATGACTCCATGTGGTATTATATAGCGTTATAAATTAAAATAACATCATAACATTTTGTTTGGGTGGGGGCTGTTAACCCGGGGGGCAGCTGTCCGGGGGGCACAATGGATGGGGGGCAGATTGCCAGGGGGCAGTTGTGTTCCACTAGAGATCTCGTTTGTGTGAGATCATGTGTTATCTCCTAAGAGATATCGTTTTGACAGTAGATTTTGTACAATGCTATGACATCACTGCATTGCCAATCTAATGAAAACTAATTGTAGCAGTGGGTAACACCATTTGAAAGCCATCTTTTTGTGTTCATATTTGCTGAAGTTACTTGCTCCACGCGTCGGAGTATGAAGACGGAAAACATTTGTGCTTTCTGTCTTTTTTGAAAAAAAAATGATGAATTTCAATTCGCCATCTGCGAGTCGACAAAAATGTCATAGTCTAGGGTGTCATGGTAATTTCATGAAAAATGGAAGGAGATTTTGTTTCAGAAGGCATTTTAATTTCATTCTTGAGATTAAGGAGCCAGTTGCTCGATGTGATCGTGTTCGTCCCCAGTTTAGTTTCAAATATTCGTACACACTTAAAATATGTCCCTTTTCTCAGAAACATATCCCACCTTGCGTATGACTTCTGATCTTTCATGAAAGCATTCATCTAAAAAATTTTAGTATGAGATTGGTTCTTCTCTTCCAAATAGATTTTTCAATACTCCAGTTGAACATTGATCGATGGCAGAATCTTGAAAGGTTCTCAAGTCAGGAGGGCAAGGTTTAGAATTTCCCTACAACAAAAGATATTTTCTTTCCTTGTGACTAGTTCTGTGGAAAGATATCAACAGTCTGCTGTTGTGCAGTGCCTCTATAATTACTGAAATAGCGAACCATTGGAGAGAATCGGTTGAAGGATCTGAAGAAGACATCGCTTTTCTGATTCCCAAAAGTGACATTCTCTGATTACACGATGCCATTTAGAAAGTGGTCAAATGCAACATATGTCATATTTGGGATTTCACTTTCTTAGTAAAGTACAAATTCTAGTACTTTTTTTTCGGTTGAGTCCCATCCGGGATTCGAACCCGCACCCTCAGAGTCAGGCACCTAATCGCCAGCACACAAAGTCAGCCGCCTAGCCCGCTCAGCCACCGCGACTTCCACAAAAATGAAAGTCGGACAACTGGTAGTCTAGACTGCGTACTTTGTGTACCCCTCTGATGAGTGTAAATTGGCACGGCTCCCACGGCCGAAAGCTATGATTACACGATGCCATTTAGAAAGTGGTCAAATGCAACATATGTCATATTTGGGATTTCACTTTCTTAGTAAAGTACAAATTCTAGTACTTTTTTTCGGTTGAGTCCCATCCGGGATTCGAACCCGCACCCTCAGAGTCAGGCACCTAATCGCCAGCACACAAAGTCAGCCGCCTAGCCCGCTCAGCCACCGCGACTTCCACAAAAATGAAAGTCGGACAACTGGTAGTCTAGACTGCGTACTTTGTGTACCCCTCTGATGAGTGTAAATTGGCACGGCTCCCACAGCCGAAAGCTATGATTACACGATGCCATTTAGAAAGTGGTCAAATGCAACATATGTCATATTTGGGATTTCACTTTCTTAGTAAAGAACAAATTCTAGTACTTTTTTTCGGTTGAGTCCCATCCGGGATTCGAACCCGCACCCTCAGAGTCAGGCACCTAATCGCCAGTACACAAAGTACGCAGTCTAGACTACCAGTTGTCCGACTTTCATTTTTGTGGAAGTCGCGGTGGCTGAGCGGGCTAGGCGGCTGACTTTGTGTGCTGGCGATTAGGTGCCTGACTCTGAGGGTGCGGGTTCGAATCTCGGATGGGACTCAACCGAAAAAAAGTACTAGAATTTGTACTTTACTAAGAAAGTGAAATCCCAAATATGACATATGTTGAAATTCTCTGGGTCCACTCTACTACTTTAATGTGATTGTGAGTTTCATACCTTTAATATTAGACTGTCCAAACATGCGTGCATGACAAAGTACAAAAATGGTTGAAATGACGTTTTATAAGGAGATTCTATGGCATAATTTTAAAATTAGATTAAACTGTAAACACACACCAATCTAAAAGTTGACGATTGTAGTTTCTTGTGTAAAAATGGTTGAAGCGTTTCGCTGGGTTAAGACGAGGACCTCACTGTTCCCTCTTTTATCAAAATCATATTTGTAAAAGTGAATTCAGGAAAATAGATCTTGGTTTGGCAGCATCTGCTCTAGTTAGCGACTAAGTATACGTCCGACTTCGCATAGTCTCACTTGACAATTTATGGTGAGCAGTCCATGGTGAAAATAACCACTGCATGTAGTAAACCTAGCTTCTCTTTGCAATCCAATACAATAATTGTGCTTAAAATAGTCCATAAAAGTAGTAACAGTAAATACTACAAGTGGGTAAGTCAATAATGTTTTCAACGAGCATAATAGAGACCTTGCTCCCTAATGTTATGGAAGTAAGGGATATAAATGGAAGGTTGAACAGTTTCCTATCTTTTAGTGTCATTCCTAAGGTTATTGCTGTGTAAAACGTATGTGAAGCACGTGTGTACACTTCCGATAAACAGAGTAACAATCTCCATTACCATGTTGTACAACGTGAATTTGCAGCGGCGAAACAGTCCAAAACAGGCAAACAAAGCAGTCACCGGTCAGAAAACTTCGTTGCGCACACCAGATGAAGATTCGTGGAGCATTATAGCAAGAAAGAGGTTTGTGATTGATTTGAAAATGTACTTAATTATGCATACATCTAGATCTTAGTAACATGGTTGGTGCAAGATTATATGAATACTAGATAGACACGATTTCGCAAGAAGTATCTTACAGTTTATATACAAGTGACTGCAGTAACAAGAAATACAGATAAACACATCCAGAGAAAACCGTATATCAAAGGGTAACACGTTTCTTCCCCCATCCCAATCCCCACCCCCCACCAATCTCCCCCCAAAAAAGAAAAGGATAAAAAAGGTAAATTGAATGTTAATCTGTTCGGCTAAGGTGTATCAGACAGTTTACTGTAAATATAGCTATAAAGAGTAATATGTTATTTATGGGAAGCAAAATACTTACTATATAAAGGGTAACACAGGTTTGAGAACATCTTGTTTTGTTCAAATTTGTTGGAGTTACCTGCTTAAAGGTATGAAGACGCCTTTTGGCCTTCCTGATTTTCTTAGCAAAATGTCATTGTCTAAAGTGTCGCGATAGCTTCATGAAAAATGTACGGAGATGTTGATTCACGTCAGTTCAGTTTCTACTCTCTTCATATTGCAGAGAGGCCAGATTGCAAGTCAGCATGTTTGTCTACGGTTTAGTTTCAAATACAGCCTGCTTCCTTGCAGTTTGAGAAGCCAACCCCTCATCGGATGACAAATATTACTTATGATGCTTATGAAGCATCTGGGCCTTATAAATTGGTGTAACAATTGTCAGACCTTTTGACAGCTTGTACTACGTTACAATTATTAGTAATTTAATGTCACATCTAGTACGTATTATCTAATATATCTAGTATATCTAGCATCCATAACATGATATGGGTCTTCCTTCCATGAGGCGTATCCTCACACTGATCAGCAAAGATAACGTTTCATGTTTTAATGTTTGGAAAAGTCTTACTTAAACACAATTTGCTTTTCAAGAAAGACAGTAGTTTCCTTACCTTGTAAACCAGTATTGTGCAAAACGTCTACTGACTTTCTGAAGTGTACAGTTACATTATTCCCACTGTGTCAGAACTGAACATTCCATGTTCATTATGTCATTACTACACATTACCCTGTGAGAACTGAATGTTTCGGGGCACCCGTGAACGGCCACCTCCTCGTGGTGGGTGCTGGGTAACGCAAAGAGCCGTTCGAACCCCCGTGTGGACCCGGGTCAACTAGGTCCATAGCACCCCATTGCTGGTCGCAAGGAGCGACCAAATTGGGCAACCTGTTTGCCGTGGGTTGCGTCCCGTGTCGGTGGAGGACGGTACTCTGGTGGTTGAGGGCAGTAGGAGCCTGAACCGTGTTCCTGTTGCCCAACACACCACTTCGGCCCTTACTTCACCAAGACGGGTGGTAGAATCGGCCCGATTCTATCAATCGGCTGGTCACGCCGTGCCCTGTGCATGGATATTATTTAAGATAACTGGAAAAAGGTTAGACCAATTTTGACCATTTTGACTTTGTATGTTCTAACGTGTCATAGAATTACATTGCCTAGAGTCATATGCCAAAAGGCGGTGGCTCATGGGTCAATCTAGTAGGATATGTCTTTTTTAGATATGTTTCTACATGAGTATATCCACCTGGTATCCTTGGTGCCATCTGTTGGAGATCCACAGATGTAATGCATCGTCCTTGTTGACACTCCGTGGTGGGTGGGGAGCCAGATGGATGAAACATAACTACTATTAACATGGCATCCCCTTACAAAAAAAGTACTCATGAACCAGAAGATTCACTCTCTTCCGAAGATGACGATCCACCAACACACAAAATGAACTCTGATCACTGGTCTAGATTTCTAGTCATGTCTTCCACTGATGGCAATCCTCTCAAGCTGAATCCATTTGCCATTGCAAAGGGTATCAAAGGTTTAGCTGGGGAAGTTAAAGAAGTTAAAATCTTACGTTCTGGCTGTCTTTTGATTGCGTGCAGGAAACACATTCAGTCACAGATTCTCCTTTCCACCAAATCTTTAGCGAATGTTCCTGTGCAAGTGTCTCCTCACAGGACTTTGAACAGCAGCAAGGGGATTGTTCGGGATGCAATACGGTGTCTCTCGGACCTGACCGAAGCTGAAATTGTCTCAGAACTAAAATCACAAAATGTTATTGACGTAAAACGTTTTACAATGAAGAAAGAAAATGAAACGGTCAAGACAAACACATACTTGTTTACATTTGGTCTTCCGGCTCGTCCTGAATCACTTAAGGCTGGATACTGTAACTCAAGGGTCGATGCTTTCATTCCGAATAACCTGAGATGTTACAGCTGTCAGAATTTTGGCCACCGATCTAAGTCATGTCGTAATCCAGCCGCTTGTCATCGATGTGGTGGAACATGCGAGGATGGCAAGTCATGTACAAATCCTCCTTCGTGTGTCAACTGCTCAGGTAGCCATGCGTCCTCGTCAAAGGAATGTCCTACATGGAAACTTCAATCACAAATCTCTCGAATAAAGCATGACCGTAATGTAAGTTTTCTGGAAGCACGGAAGATTGTTCTAGCTCAAGAACAGCCAGGATCTACGTATGCCACCACTGTGTCTACACGACTTTCAGACCCAAAGACAAATCATGCATCTCTTCAAACAATTGCTTGCCAGACTGATTACACATGGACAAAGACGTCTGCACCTACTTTGATATCTACAGCAGTTCAAGCGAGGCCTTCTCAACGAAGCTCTTGTTCACAAACCATTCCTTCAAGTCAAACAATCATTCAGTCTCAGGCGTCTTGTGATAAGGATTCATCTTTACCTCAGGTACAGTCATTATCACACTCAACTCAATTGTCCTAATCTGCCACAAATGTGAAACAAATTACAAAAACTAAATCGAAATCTAAAGCTGAGTCTGCAAAACAGAACCCTAGTGGAAGAGCCCCAAAAGGGTCAAATAATCAGGTCCAACTGTTCAATAAGTTTGGATCAACCGAGGACATGGATGTGTCTGAAAGCAGCCATTTTCGGACACATAGCTTGTCACCCTCGAGAAGAGCGAGGGGTCGTTCTCGTGTTAATCCCCCGAAGAGATAACTTCGTCACCCGTAGTACAGTGGAACTGCAGAGGACTCAGGACAAATTTGAATGATTTACATCTTTTAGTTCAAGATTTTACACCATCAGCATTCTGCTTGCAAGAGACATATCTCAAGCAGACAGATCACTTTGAAGTACGTCATTATAGTGCATATCATTGTTTTTCTCCTCCGGGTGATAAAGCCATTGGAGGATCTTCAATCCTCCTTGGGAATGATGTAATTCACAGCCCTGTTCTACTTAAAACAAATCTCCAGGCTGTTGCAGAAGGCATACTTTGCATGTTGCAGTCACCCTTTGCTCTTTGTACATTTCCCCTTCATCATCTGTTCAGCAAGCTGATCTTCAGGCTCTGTATGATGAACTCCCTAAACCCTGTATAATCATGGGTGATTTAAATGGGCACAATCCTCTCTGGGGCAGTAGTAATACCAACACGAAAGGTAAATTACAAATAAGGTTACATTTCAAATAATGATCTATGCATTTATAATGATGGTTCAAATACGTATTTACACCCTGGCACAGGAACATATTCATCTCTTGATTTATCTATTACTGATTCTAACCTATTGAGTGAATTTGAATGGTCAGTCCATGATGACCTCTGTGGAAGTGACCATTTCCCGACAATACTAAAGCCTGTGCCGCCATCCGATGTTCCTCCATCATCAAGATGGAATTTTAAAAAGGCCAACTGGCCATTATATGAAGTTCTCTGCACTGACTAACTCAAACCTGAACTTTTTAATGATATTCCTGATGCCATAAAATGCTTTTCAGATACATTAAGTAAAATTGCTGATGAATGTATCCCAAAGTCCTCTCCAGTTCCTCATGTCCGAAAACCATGGTTTACAGATGATTGCAAACAGGCTAGGAAGGCACGGAAGAAAGCTGAACATTATTTCCGTCGTCATCCTATGGTCCACAACTTAGATAAATTTAAAATTATCAATGCTACAGCACGGCGTACTTTCCAGCAAAGTAAACGACAATCTTGGCGAAAATATGTATCAAAAATCAATGCGCGTGCGCCGATATCAAATGTGTGGAACATGATCCAGAAAATCAAAGGTAAGGGCTCTAAATGTAGCATTCACCATCTAAAAGCTGGGAAACAGTTATAACCACTAAGTCAGATATTGCAAATAAGCTTGGGGAGACGTTAGCCAAACATTCTTCCTCATCTAATTATCTACCTGAATTCCAAAAATATCAAACACAGCAAGAAAAGAAAGCTATTAATTTCAATTCAGATAATGGGGAAGACTACAATGAAACCTTTTCGATACATGAGCTTCATACTGCTCTTGATCAGGCCCACGACTCTGCTTCTGGAGCTGATAACATCCATTATCAACCCCTGAAACACTTACCTGAATCATGTTTGGAGACACTCTTACATATTTTGGATGACATGTGGACAACTGGAACTTTCCCTTCGTCATGGCGCGATGCTATCGTTGTTCCGATCCCCAAGCCTGGACGTGATCATTCTGTTCCTTCGAATTATAGACCCATTTCACTAACTAGCTGTGTTTGCAAGACCATGGAACGCATGATAAATAATCGAATTGTTTGGTACTTGGAAACCAATAACCTCATAACAGATATACAATGTGGTTTCCGTAAAAACAGAAGTACTATCGATCATCTAGTGCGTTTGGAATCTTTTGTTAAGAATGCCATAATTAATAAGCAACATGCAGTGTCGATCTTTTTTTGTTTAGAAAAAGCGTATGGCACGACATGGGAACATGGGATTTTGAAAGATTACTTTGGATTACGAGGCCGTTTGCCTCAATTTATATCCAACTTTTTAAATGACAGGCAATTTCAAGTTAGAGTGGGTTCAACCCTGTCTCATCATTACAAAAGCAACCTAAAACTTTTAGATTCTGTCCACCACCAAGGTCTAAGACTTTGTCTTGGGTCTTTCAGAACTTCATCCGTTGACAGTCTATATGTCGAGGCGGATGAACCATCCCTTGAACAACGCCGTATAAAATTATCTTTACAGTATATAACAAAATTATATTCCAACGAGTCAAACCCTGCATTTAACTGTGTCTTTAAACCTATGTATGGGGATTTGTATAACATGAAGTCTTCCCTTGTCCCGCCTCTTGGACTAAGAGTGAAACCTTTCCTGTCTGCTGCTGGCATAGTGCTAGACAACATAGCTCCCTCCCGTTTAATTTCCTCTCCTCCTTGGCAGTTGGTGAGGCCAAAAGTGGACCTTACACTGACTAAATTTAAAAAATCAGAAACTAATGAATTACAATATAAACAAGAATATAATCAACTCAAAAATAGATATTGCAATTACAAATCCTTATTTACAGATGGGTCCAAGGATGGTGGCGCAGTAGCTTGTGCCACTGTCATTGGATCCAAAACAATATCTTCTACATTTCCCGATAGCAGTTCAATTTTCACGGCTGAAGCAAACGCCATATTAACTCATTAAGCCCTGGAGCCGCCCCACTGCTGCGACGAGGCTAATTAGTGCTAATCATGCCTGATTTCCCTGGCAGGTCTCGGATATGACAGGAAACTGTCTAGTCTCACAAACAAGTACTGATTATTTAATTGTGTCGTAAAGATGTAAATAGGAAAGAGGCCGATGTGAATACATATATTACAGCATTTCATGTAATTTATTACCTGTGTCTCTCATACCCCTTTGCCAGTGTGTGCTGTATTTTATCAACACCTACGCGGTCTTTGTACGTACGAGATGAACAAATATACAAATTCCTCCTGTCTCTCTCATCGTATGGACTGAATTATAATATATTATTTATAATAGAGTTTAAAAAGAGGGGGGCTTGCATTATAATCGTCTATATTTTTTTTTGCCAATACATTGCTCGTTCTTACTATTTCAAGGAAAGTATCAATAGGTGTGTAAGTAACATGGAGCATATAGAAATTTATAGTTTGTCACTTTGTTCATCTTAACTAAACGCTGCAAACATATATCACCATTCATACACATACATACTGCATGATACATTTATCATTACTCGATGCTAAGCAAAGCTTCCCGTCATGTGATGGGATAAAATATTCTGAATGTAACGCGTTATATCTCAGTTACTCATTGTATTGGCTGATACTTTGACCAATCGTATCGTGAGAACCTGTCACATAGGAAGGGCAAGGTGATGGGGCGTGACCTAAATTTCTGAAGAGCACGTTTGGACACTCAAAGTGATAGGGTACAGATTGATTATTGGCTTTATCGTTGACCAATGACTATGTTGTGTTTCGGCTGTATCAACTATCATGCAACAATTTGTGTATTGTAAACATACCATCAGTTACTTTAATGATGTATGAAAGAAACACATAAGACACATGGGAGTAGACTGACACTATGCTGAGTGTATTCGTTCTCAGATGGCGAACACACATGTCTTAGTATGGAAATGTAAAAGAATAACGACTGAAATTGAAGAGAATGAGTGAATTTAGTTTTACGGCGATTTTAGCTATATTCCAGCAGTATCGCACAGGCTTCACACATTGTGCCCTACAACTGACAAGAATGGTATACGGTACCATTTGTACAACACAACTAGTGCATAAAGCGTTATCGTCCTTGGAACAAGTCTTTATGGTAGGCCTCAAAACAGTCAACGCACAAAAACACATCACAACTTGAACATCTGCGTTTGATGTCTCGACGTTTGCCAGTCCGTTTCATTGTATGTAAGACATACTTAAACCAAATGATGTCCCTCTCATATCATTGTGAGAGATTAAATTGTTCAAAACATCTATGTCAATGGCAGTTAAAGACGAATTTACGGACATGCATAATAATCTATGAAAGAAGCGTTTTCGCTGATACATTACTAGTGTATACTGAATATTTTAAGGAAAGTACTAATAAGCTAGACTGTGACTTACATATAGGAGATTCAGTTTGTCGCTTTGGTTCATCTAGATTTAACGCAGAAAATATACAAACATACATGCATACATATTATATAATGCTATTCCTTGCACACACACAAGACAAAGGGTCATGGGATGGGCGTCATCAAAGTTCCCGAATAGGACGTTTTGTATCTTAACTGTTCAATATAGTCCCTGATTTGTTATCGATGACCAATCGTATCATGAGATACCTGTCACATTGGAAATGACAGGTGATGGGGCGTGGGCTACATTTCTGAAGAGTACGGTCGGTCACTTGACAGCTTGGATACAGATTGACTATTGGTTAGATCATTGACCAATCGATAGGCTAGATTTCGGCTTTATCAACTCTAGCTATCATGAAAAACTTTGTGTATCGTGAACATACATAATCGTAAGGATGCCTGAAATGTACACTTAGGACTAACAAGCACTTTGACGAGTTTACCTTTTTTTGAAGCGCCCAAAGCGCTACAATCCGATTATTTTTACCCCGGATAACCCAATCCAATCATTGAGTAGAGATAGTATTTATTTGCGTATACTTTTTGCGCACACTACTAGTACATCAAACATAATGGCTTGCTGAACATTTCAATATAATCTGCACATTGTTACGAATAAATATCATAATTCAAGTACATGTATTATAGAACTAAAAAAGGTAACATGATACTGATTTATTGTGATGTATACACTTGTAGTTGAATCTCCCCAAATATTTATGAAGATGGGCACACTTATATTTGTTTTGAAAGCAAACGAGGTTCAGGGGATTGGCAATGGGCGTGACTCCACAAAACAGGTTAACCAATGATGTAACAGCGCATAAGTTTGTTTTACACTTGTCACGGGACAAAAGTTGATCTGGACATGCATTCGACCAGAGGCTGTTATTTTGAGGTTGAAAGAGGTGTTCATATATTTAGTGTTGTCTGATTGAATGATTATACGCATCAATTCCGTAACTGATATATTCTCCTCCTTTTATTGACGATGGATCTGATACACGTGATCAGTACACAGGATAAGATAATTACAGAGATCAAATACAAACGTTTCTTACACAATGCTTATGTAAATTGCATTGAAAAATCACATTTCAAATAGCATGAAACAGCTTGAACAAAATACCCCAGTTACCTTTGTATGGTTTATGTGTACTATGCATGTATACTATCAGTAGATGCAAGAGTTATCACTTCATATTCGATTATGTATTATTGTCAACTTTAAAAATCAATAGTCGTAAATGAATTAGGTCTAAATTAGTAACTTGGTTTATTTCAAATCTACACGAACATGAGTGTAATACAGTATTGCTATTTATGTCTACGATTCATTATATGAACTATTACAACGAATGAATGAATGATTTAATTTAGAAGAAGGTTTTGTAACCTTGTCACCGTTAATGCAATCAATGTGCAAACATAGTATCTTAGTATTCACTCCCAATGACGAGTACCAAACACGTACCTCCTGTAACAACATCTCATAATCCCTTTTCTCGCAGACACGTGTTCATTTGCCTGTATAAGCCCCCGACATTGCAAGCAATTGTTATAAAAACGCATTAATAGTTCTTCTGATTAACACAGGAAGTAATCTCTCTCGTAAGAAAGGCTAATCTTTTATCACTGATTGAAATTATAGGTACAGTACGAATTTAAAATGTAAAACCCCCAATACGCGGCTCTCGCTGAATGAGAGGTGCTTTTCATAACCCCCAATATGCGGCTCTCGCTAAATAAGAGGTGCTTTTTATTACCCCCAATACGCGGCTCTCGCTGTGAGAAGCTAATTAATTTGCCGCATATATGCGGCTCTCTGCCTTAATGAGTTAACGGCTCTTAAATATATTAAGAGACACTCTAACCATCAACAATATATAATCTGTTCAGACTCTCTTTCATGCCTTAAGGCTATTAAAAACGTATCATGTAAACATCCACTTTTAATAGAAATTATTGAACAATATAATGATCTTGCTACTGGCCAGTACGACATCGTCTTTTGTTGGTTACCCAGCCATGTTGGTATTAGTGGGAACACAATGGCGGATCTTGCAGCGAAGGAAGCACTCAACAAATCTGTGACACCACTTCTTATTCCCTACTCTGATTACAAAGCTGTTATCAGATCATATGTTCGTGATATAATGCAGAAGAAGTGGGACACTCAAGTAGGTATCAATAAATTACATGAAATAAAACCCTATATTGGTTACACCTACTTGGGTTGTCAGTCCAGATTTGAGGAGGTCATCATGCGACGATGCCGTATTGGCCACACCAGGTATACACATCAACATCTATTGAAAGGTGAAGATCCTCCATTTTGTATCCCTTGTGATGAACGAATCACAGTCTTGCTTGACTGTGTAGAATATTCCATCACAATGGATAAATATTTTTCATCACGAACTTTAAAGGATCTTTTTATTGATAATAGTTCTCATTTAATTATTGCTTTTTTAAAAGTGTTAGATTTGTTTATCTGAGCTGTAAATAGATAAATATTTTACGGATGGAAGTTTCAATTAGTAACTGAGATCGTTGGTGGCAGTATCCTCAAGGGGGGTTAAAGTACTGTAAAATTATTGTCCTCCCGAGAGGGTACGTAAGTCCCATAACATTCGAAGTAAATTAAAGCTTTCCACTGTTTTACTTGTAGCATACGTGTAATGTTAATGTATGGCTAGATATGACGAAATTGCTAACGGCTGAAGGGACGGTGTAAATCCAGCTGGGGACCATGCAGGAAGCAAATGTACTGTAAGTCCCCATGGTACCCAGTATGGTGATCTACCTTCAGTTGTTGGCAATCTATAGCCCGTTTTTATTTTGCATGTGCTCAGTAATTACACTGTTTTAGATATCATTACTAGTTTTTAAATGAATGTCTGTGATATACTAGTGGTTTTGCTGTTCTTCGTTAACAGTTTTTAGATTGTTTCAAACATTCTTCATATATATCATGTATTTTTCGATGTTCTCGTCACGATATGGCTGCGATATTGCCGATGTGACGATAAGTATTAACTCACTCACTCACTCACTCACTCACTCACGGAATGTTTCGTGTCCACTAGAATATAGTCGCAAGATAGCCAAGACATACTTGCAAATCGTGACTGACACAACTATCTCAGATACACTTAATCCCAGAGGACGTGTTCCGACTGGTGTTAATACTAGCAAAACAAATATCATGTTAGCCAAAGTAAGCAGACTGAGGAAAAGTAATACAGTGTGATCTGATTTGTCAATAAACCATGTTCTTGTTTGCTCGACACCGTTTTCATTTTTCACATTAAAAAAGAGAGCTGTGCTTCCGTAATATTGACTTGTAATGGTTTTGAAGAAAACATTAGAATAAATAAATAGGATGAAACTGTGACCGATTTTTAACTGTCAATGGCTATCAGCCAATCTGTCAAATGTGAAAAAGAGATATTGATTTTGGCGGATGTAACTCGTAATAATATATAGAATAAGGATGTTCTGATAAAATATCAAAGACAACCACACATCACACTCCAACAAATATTTAAAATCTGTAAATTTTAGAGAAATAGAGAAAATAGGAATTCAGAAATAAACTAGACAAGAGACAATGGTAGTTCACTAACGAAACGTTATCAGATGACACACAGAGGTGCCTTACCAAGATGGCAATATCAGACGCTCACAGGTTCGAATCCTGGATTCATATAACGGGCCCATAAATGTAGGTTTTATTCATCAATTTGATTTTTTATATTTATTTATATATTTATTTCACTCATCAAAGCACATGTACCTAATACAGTGACACCACAATATATCGGGAAAAAAGTTTTATTTACTCAAGAGATGGAAAATATCATTCGATTTCACAATTTCCTAAATGGTCCTGAGTTTGAGCGAGCGCCCTCCACAGAAAGATGCTCATCAACATTCACAAGTAATTGTTCAAAAACAAGGAGTGAAAAAATATGATCGTGGAAAGAATTTCCCACAGACTGTAAAGGAAATGGTTCCACCTTTGATAATGAGGTTGTGGACACAGACACCACTGACCGTGTAGGTGCATTTTATATCAAGAGATGATTTTGTTCGGTGGCTGCTTTTAGGGATAATCTTCTGTGCAATTTGTTCGTGCCAAAAGTGCAAACATTACAGTTTTCTATCGGACTATCGGCAGACATCAGTACCTGGGTAGAAAGAACGACATCAGTGAAATTGGCGTACTAATGTTATCAGTATTATAACTCTTTACTTTATTTCCCAGGAAGAGTCTTGCTGTGGTTGATGTGTCACTGTGAGAATTCCTAACCATCATCATATAAGGTATAAGATACGAAGAAAGCACAGCCGATTCTACGTGTAAGCCAGAAACTATCGCAACTAAACAACTCAACTAAAAAGTAAGATAAAATGCCATTTTTAGTTAGATAAAGTGCCAGCCAATCAAAAATGTCCACCGAGAGCATATTTAATATCTATGCTTTCAGTAAATAATGAAACACAAGTTTTCAAAATCTGGTAACACACGAAGTTTTGATATTGCGAAGATGCTCTAGTCCTGAGGATCATTCACACGGCATTCACGTTGCCTAGAAAAGACATTTTGTTATTTGCCAAGGACCCTTTTTCAAGGATATCCCCAAAACAACCAAAAAAGCAACAAAAAAAAACACACTAAAATCAAATCATGTGGGAAAATTGCAACACTTATTTTGAATATATCAGAAGGTCCAGTTTTCATGATTTTGCAAGCACCTGTTCTCATCACTGTGTTTTTGTGATCCATTCTTATAAATGCCTGTGTCATAAAGTCACTGTGTCTAATGTTAATCTGATGACCCAAACCGTTCAAACTAAATATACATTTTTTTCAACGTAATAGTTTTGTTCTCTTAAATTTCAGGTACACTTTGCGAAAGCACTAGCCGCTGAAAGGGTGGTGTAAAGCCAGCTAGGTCGATGCAGGTAGCAACGGTACTGTGAGTCCTCATGCTCCATGGTATGGTGATCTACCTTCTGTTGTTGGCGACCTATAGTCTGTTTTTATATTATATTGTTGTTCGGAACTAAAAAGGTTTTAGATGTACAAGCTAATTTTAGACACCATCCCTGAGAGTCTAGTGACGTTATGCTGGCCCTTCGATAACTGATTATTGAGCAATTCAAATTGATTGTGTATGCAAATCCTTTCTCGCGAATATATAGGTCAAATATTACTGTGGTGACTTTAACTTTTTAACTCACTCACTAATGTTGATATTAGGGACGATATATGAACTAAAAATAACGACTACTAACAGAATACTACCACCCCAATATTCAGTATTTAAGCATCATAATAATGGATCATAATATGAACTCTTGAATTCACTGACACTGAAAATTTGGGTGGTTCGTAACCTTTTTTGGTTAAGTACATTATATATACCTTGCAAAATGTTTCGGCAGACATCAGTTTTGTGCCCGTACAGCCCGTTTTCAAAATCAGTTCCTGACAACAAGAAGTTCATTTAGCGTTTTCATGATGTGTATTGCATAATACTTACAATCATCTGTTTTAGCTAAAAATGACACCTGTTACAAGCATTGAGCTCATCCTCTGTGTCACAACATGGCATTATGTGATGAAACGAAAACGTCTATTTGTAACCTGGGAACGTTGTACAGTCGCTAGAGTGCACCCTCAAAGTGCCTCTACTCTAGTTCTCATACCATCCGCGGATCATGGCACGTGCCCGAACTGCCCTTGTGAAAATTTGTGGGTTTCCTTCTGACGGGCACATTTACACACATTTCGAGTATCTTGTTCTCTCTCACGTCAAAATTCATGTTACAATACGCCTTAGGATCATTGATCGATGACGGGTCTCAAAAGAGGTCCTCAATTCAATTTCAGGAGGGTCAACTATAGAATTTCTCAACAGCAAAAGAAATGTTATTTTCCTTTTGACTAGTTCTCTGACAAGCTAGCAACATTCTGTAGAGCAGTATCGATAATTGTTGAAACAGCAAACTTGTCTGAAAAAGACGTGCGTGGAGAGAATCGGTAATAGGGTGTTAAGAAGAAATTTTTTTTCACCTTCATGAAAGGAGTTGGAAACCTCTCCACGGGAACTCCAGATACAGTGCCAGCTGACCTTGGCTAATCAGGGCTCCAGTTAAAGGTTATTGCAACGACATCCCCTTGCCTCATTTCACTGGTTCTTCAAACCTGAGATTGTATTGAGCATAATTTTATGTATTAGGCAATCCCCGAACCTAATGTAAAATCTGACACTTTAAACTGATATCAAATACTCTTTTCAAATCCATATGAAATCTCGATTGCAAAATGATTATATCATGAGCATGCGATTAGAATCACTATCAAAGAGAGGATATCAGGTGTTCGCGAACTGGTGAGCGACGTTTGCCTCACTGGTCTCACCCAACACTAACACATGCAAAGGTGAGTCAGCTGACACCTGATAATACACGAATACATATCGTATCAGAGTCATTTAAAAGGATTGCTTTAAACATAACTGTTAAAGAGTACGCTCGTCATGCCGAAGACCCGGGTTCAATTCCCCACAATGGTACAGTGTGTGAATTGGCAACCCCCTGTGATGGCACGCCAGAGCTAAAACAGAATTTCATGTCTGAAGACAACTTTGGTCGATTCCCAGTTCCTGGCCGTTGCTTGTGGCGAGTCTTGTTTATGTCAGTTCGTGTGTTCGTTGAGTGTGAATGTGCATAGATATTACATAGGACATGTATGTGACACCGGTGTGCAACGAGTGTGCATCGGGTGTGAGTCCCGTGTCACGCGGATTTCAGACGCGTGGCCAACGGGTTCCACATGGTGACCAACGCGACGAACAGGGGTTGCGTCACGCGTTGCAGATGCGTGTAAGTGGAATGAACTTTTAGGCAGTACTGTGTAAGGTATTCTTCATTCAAGTTCGGATTAGAAAATAAGTACCACTGGTAACAACATTTTATTTTGATTTCAAACTGAGACAATATGAAGATACAGCCCAATACACAAATATACAGGCAATACAACTTACACGGAATCCCAATTGTTGTATGGAGCGATGCATATTACAGTGGCACATAAACTAGTATGCAAAAGAAAGTGAATATCCTTATTAATTATCTATAAAAACAGAAAAAACATGCGCTGTTTTTTAAGTTGTAGTACATTTAATGAAGCCAACATTTGGGACAACGCACTACCAGTGTCTATGAGAAACTCATCACAGATGAAGAGTATGTGTCATGTAATGAACAGAGGGGTAGGAACAGTTGACAGATACAAGAGTCAGTCATGGAATGTCGCAGTCATTTCACGTCTCTGGACACGCATACACACCCTTGGTAAGGAGTGTGATCACCTCTAACAACAATACAAGCCCAGACTCGGAGTCTCGTTGATGCTGTCAGCCGACGAATGACGTCATTCGGAATCCTGCTCCACTAGTTCCTGAGAACGTCTGCAAGTTCTTGTCGGTTCGTTGGGGGTCGTGGTCGTCTTCTCACCTAACGATTTAGATGATCCCACAAGTGATCCATGGGGTCCATAGTTCAATTCAATAGGATGTGAATGGTAGTAGCGATATAATGATCATTATGTGTATTTGTAACTTTGTTATCATAGCCCATAAATGACAAAAGGTGTTTGACGACATTTTTTATCTCCAGCATAATAAGGATGTTATGCGTAAACAGACGGTAAACGTGGCTTAATCTGTTGTGGCGTGTGTTTTTTTTGTTGTTGTTGTTTGTTTGTTTGTTTTGTTTTGTGTTTTTGTTTTGCTTTTTTAAAATCGAATTCTAAAATTGTTTGTGTAATTCTCGGACACTGTATGTGAATAGAAATTGTACACTTCACCATTCAAATCTGCAACAAAATGCGCTTGGAGACTGAACCAGCAAACAGGCAACACTGTGTACGATTACTTAGACGACAGACAGGACTATATGTTGCAGATTGGAACTGGATCCGCGTTGCCTTTTCAAACGTTTCCTGTTACGTAACATAATTTACATATTCATAAGGTCTGGTAATTGTTTGCAGTTGCATTTATAGGATTTGCGTTGCCTTTGGAAGGAGTTTGTGATGGGTGACATGACGTCTATAGATATCTTTAAGTTTGCATCTGTTTTTATCTCTGACAATTACACTTGTTCTTCTCATTAATAAAGCGACTTACAAAATCTGAAATATGTTTTTGATTTCTTCCAAAAGATCGAAATGTCCCTTGCCATATTTACACCAAAAGAGCGTAAGTGCAGTTCAAGGTAAAGTCATCCATTCTATCATTCCAACTGTTTACAGGAATTTGCCTCCTCCGGTTAGCTTGACAATGGTGAGATTAACTAGATACATGCCTGGTGTCATCACTGACTGTCTGTACTTCATTCACATGATTCTCACGGCTGTTTTGTTCTTCACGCCAAATTGACTGTATTTCTCGATTTCCTTGATGTATATAGTTTTTAAGTACATATAATCTGACCTAAAACTGCCTCTTGTTCAAAACAAACCACAAACCTTATACCCCCCCAACACACTCATCTACATATCCACCAACGTTTGAAATAACTGCAAGCCCGGAGGTCCAGCGCCGGTTGTTATTGTATCGGGTCGGCAGTTTCAAATAGGTGCAGGTCCTTATGGCCTTCAGTAAATAATCCGTCAATTATTTTTCAGCTGGAGCAATCGCATTGGTAAAAAGCGCGTTATGTAGGTAGGTAGGTAGCTAGGTAGGTAGGTACGTACGTACGTACGTACGTAAGAATTTTCGATAACGTAAAACACACCTACCCGATTGAGGGTATCAGAAGGACGTGCTTCCCCGAATATGGTCACTGAGGACTGGTGATATCCCGCTTTCTGACTTGCTAGAAAATCATGCTGTTTACCGAGATGTTTTAACAGATTTGATATTTCTGAAGGAAATGTTTTAAAGAAGGATGGAGCAGACAATACATCACAACGTGTACATCAAGAAATAAGTAAGGGCGTCTGAATGGCGAATGCTGTTGTCCAGAAACAGTAATTCTGTTCAGATATTAATGTCATCGTTTTCGCGCTAATCGTTAACAAAATATAACTACTATGGTGTGTACCTTTCAATTTATTCTTGTCACTCTGCTTGTTTGGATCATCCGTCAGCAGTGGCAAAAAGGTTTAGTATCAGCTGTAATTGACATGAAATGCGATCAAAGAGTTTGTGATGAATACAGATGGGAGCATACCAACATTATATCTCATGATAGATCGGTTGTCTGGCAGCTACTGTTCCAGATGTTAACTCAAAATAACAGAATATTTCATTGTTCTGATTGCCATGTTTAGATGTATTTTCATACCAAGAAAACGAAGATGTTATTCTTAAATTGAAACTAAAGATTGGTTTCTCATTATCAACAAATGCAGATAACTGATGTGTCGTAGGAAATCTCAACGAAGTTCATTAATAGAAATATATTTGAGGGTCCGGATCCATAAAACATTCGTAACGTTAAAATCAGTCCTAACTCTGCACTTTACCATGGATTTACGAATGTCGTATCATGACGCACGTGTTGTAGATCGATCCCCAGGTTCCTATTTCCAAGCCATCACCTGACCGATCACGTCACAAATGTTTTGTGCAAACACAAGGTACCATCCCGTTCTGCACAGAAAACCTGATCAGTGTGATTCCATCTCTCACATAACGGAATTTCGATCAGCGGTTCAGCATGTTCTGCCACACTGGTCTATAGTGCATGGTTTATGGGTAGATACATTTGTGGAACCCTGCAATATCTCTCTTTTATGAGCAAATCAGTAGAAAAAGAGGCATGGGCGTGTCTTCGGAGTCAATCCACATGTTGATAGATCTGACATATCATTTCGTTGGGTTATCTGGGTTATTTAATTGTGTGTTTGAAGCATTCTGTTCGTTTGTACTTCGGGGAACTCGAAACCGAGTAGTTTGGCTAGCAGATGAGATTTACGTCGTGCCAGAATGTGCAGTTCGAAGGTCATCGCGTGCCATACATCATCTGCCAGCACAATAATGGGTAAACATGTACGATTAGCTAACATGGTAAAATAGGCTGAAAGCTGCGATAGCCACATGTAACCATACATAATTATCACTGCTTTGAGAACACCTGGTGTCATCATTGATTTTCTTTTTTAAAAATCCATTCTCATAATTTACCCAGTTATATTTCCAGTTACACTACAAAGAACTTGTGGCTACTCTCTTGCACCGGCAAAAACGAAATCACAGAATCATCGACATGTTCCGCTTAAAATGTAAATAAATGCAAATCTGTCAAATCTAGTGTGTACATGTCCTTAGGTGTGAATCATTCAATTCAAGACAATTACAAAATGTTCTCTACAGGTAAAGGCGAGAATAGATTGTATGAGGCCGATTCACACAGGTAATATTTTGATTTCTTTTTCATGGGGAAAAAATCTGAAACACACCCCAAGGAAGCGCAGCCAGTCTTAAGTACATGGGTTATTTTTAGAGCGAATTGTCCCAATGGAACGTTTAATTGTTGGTTCTTCACTTGTAGTTTGGTAATGTTGAATTGCCCTTCTACAAGAATGTGATTACATAAAACCATACTCATGTTATATTGCAATTTTCGACCGTTTTAAAACCCGTTGGAGGATACCTGTAAATACCACATTCACAGAAAATATCTGGACCTGTTTATAGAATTAGATTTTGGGGATGTATTTAATTATCTGAGCATTAGCATTCATTTGGGCATATTTCTTGAAACATGGGTATATTTAATGGCAAAAACGATTTTTTCAAAGTCCTCGCCAGTTATTTAAAATATAAACAAATTCATTATAATTTATCCTCTGCTGAATTTCCAAGTAGTTGTAACGTGTCTAGGGTTTCAATAACCACGTCAGTTTTATTGTGACCATATGCTATCATGTTGGTAGTATAAGTGAAGCTATTTTACACAAGAAAAGGAAACCTAATAACCAAAATGAAATGACGTTGTAAAACCAAAAACATCACAGCCTAGAGGCACCGAAAACAATGTTCTATTCTAAGAAAACATTGCAACTTCTTTAGGGAATCACTTCAGACTAAATTCGATTATCAACTGCTAATAAAAGCCAGTGTAACCTGAATCCAATTCCTTCTGGTGGGATCAGTTCATAGAACTGAATTCACATTTTGAGAAAATAATTACAGTCCACATTCTTAATGGCTTTTCAAACTGTTTCAATAGGCATTTCAAAGGTTATAACTGAAACAAATATATTTTGTAAAATGTGGGAAAAGGTTCCATGTTTCTTCAAGCAAAACACATTCTTCTCCATTTCACTGGAACATAGAGAGATCACTGATCCAAAGAGGTTCGCAATTCAATTTTAGGAGGGCAGAGTTTTACTTATAAATAGTTCCTTAACAAGCTATCAGCATTCTGTACTGTAGCGTGCTGATAACTGTGAAAATAACAAACCGTGTTAGAGAAAGGTTGAACCCCGAGAGAAGTTCTAAGAGGTTATAGAAATAGGAATCGAATTTAACTTTCCAAGTATTACATCTTGTCTGCAAGTGACCATTCCATTTCCCTCTACTGACCAGTGAGACATTTTCGCGTGCCTGTCCGTGTCCTAGATGGTCATTATCCGAGGTTCCCATGTTGCCTAAATAGGCCAGACGACACTCATCATCTTTCACCGGAAAGATTAGAAAGTTGTCAGCTCTGACCACTCGGTGTATATTTCTTCTATCTTGGCATGCATTTTCAATTATGTCAAGAGATATTTCTGTCATTCATGGTTGCCTTAATTGCTGTCATGGACATGTATATGAGAACAGAATAACATGTAACAGAATGTAAATCCTTGCCCGAGGTAATAACTCCAGCAATCTGCCATAATCCAACAGCGGGCTATGCTCAACCTCTTTGCACATGTCAGGTGTCATCACTTAATGTTAGTTATCCATCCTTTTAAAGGAAATTGTTTTAATTTATGAATTTTGATTAATATGTTCTGTAGATAGATGTGTTTTCCTGATTGGTAGTTTTGATTAGCAACTTAGAATGTTAGTGGCTGTACCCTCAAAGGGGGTTAAAGTATCGTAAAATTATTGTCCCCCTGAGAAGGTACGTAAGACCCAACACTTCAAAGTAAGATTTAAACATACCACATTTTTAAATGTAGCATTGTTTGGTATTCTAATTGTCTAAATATTCCAACAATCCTCTGTGGCTGAGGAAACGGTGTCAAACCAACCATGGTCCATGCAGGTAGCAAAGGCACTGTAAGTCCCCATGGTCCCTAGTTTGGTGTTCTGTCTATAGCCCTTTTTTAACACTGCATTGTTCAAAATGCTTTTCTCCTTTTAAGGATATCTGCTAGCTAGTTTTAACATCACTCTGTGACAATCTAGTGGTTTTACTGTCCTTCGTCGGCAGGGTTTGTACATTATATGTATGTTAATGAATTTAGAACTAGTTTTAGTCAGGATATGGCTGAAATATTGCCGATGTGACTTTAAATCTCACTGACTCACGACATCATCACATTGTAATCACAATTTAGGCGTCTGCGAATCTGCTTCTGCAGTTAATCGAGATGAATAATTTTCGAGCGTTGGCGTTTCAAATTCATTATTAAAATGCCACAGTGTTCTACAGGAAATAATGGTGATGGGTAAAACCGGATCGTGATCATAGTAATCGGGTACAAACGTGAGTCACGTCGACTGAGTTAAAAAAAAGACATTCTGGGGCACTAATGCAGAACATTGGTTGTCTTGTTCCGTTTCCTATGGAAATTGCGAAAGGTTATTCTCATGGATGTTAGCCATGCCATTAATACTGCTAAATGGTTTCAGAGCTTTAAAAGGCTTACTCCTGCTGAGATGATTTAATGCCAAGTTACCATCGTGTGACAATCTTCACCTCCACCGTACCACTTGTTGCATTCAGCCATGTGTCCTTTTTGTACGTCTTGTTTTTTGTCAGCACCCTACCAGTGTCAGTTGATTTCACCGACATCATCACATTATTATAAGAATATTCTACTGAAATGCGTTTTATGAGGTGATGATATTCCCCACTCTCTCACTGACGGATATATTCATTCGCCATAATTCTAAGCCATACAAACCTCAGACAAAACTGATGGGTCTTTTTCAGTGAGTTGATGTTTATTGTATATTTTCCACATTCAGACAGTGGTCATATTACCTTTGACCAACCTTTCAGAGTGTTTGAAAAAGTGTCTTCAAGCTGGGAATGATTACAAATATTCGGGATCGGCTTAGCATAGCCACAAGATGTTAAAACCTGATCTGAAAATGTGATATTGCTGAAATAAAGCTGAGGGCGACGTAAAGGCAAACCTAACTCTGCAACTCTGCAGAAACCGCTGCAACTCTGCGGAAACCTCTGCAGAAGCAGTCTGTAATTTTATTATGCATCCGTGAAATGTATAATAGCTATATCCCTAAACGACATCATACAAACATATTCTTCTTATCTTATCACCAAGACACACGACCCGTGAAGGTCCCGGGGTAGAATAGGCCTTCAGCAACCCATGCATGCTTGCCATAAAAGGCGACTCTGCTTGTCGTAAGAGGCGTCTAACGGGATCGGGTGGTCAGCCTCGCTGACTCGGTTGACATTTGTCATCGGCTCCCAATTGCGCAGATCGATGCTCATGCTGTTGATCACTGGATTGTCTGGTCCAGAGTCGATTATTTACGGACCGCCGCCATATAGCTGGAATATTGCTGAGTGCCCCGTAAAACTAAACTCACTTACTTCAAGACACGCATCACACACAGATTTCCCAGCCTTAACAAGATATGTCATGTCGACTTGTCTTTTGAACGAGCAAGTAAGGCTAAGGGCATCCCTTAGACTAATCCTGAGAATCTCACTAAGTGATACTGAGATTTACAAAAAATACGTCCAATAATCAATGCCTTAAGAACGAATTCATCCCAAATCAGCGCGACATGACCAGTGCTGCTTCGGGGTATGACTCTGTAAGCGTCGTTTCTTCTTCATGCGGTGATTGAAGTTGCAAATTCCCTTTTCCTATTTCTCATCGGCAAAGAGAAACCCTTCTATGACTTTAGGATATCTAATTTATTTGGCAGATGATCTGTGAAGCTATGTATATTTAACGCGAAAGTGCAATCACTTATGAAAAAAAGTGAGCAAATGAGATCGTTCTAAGTCTCTTAAAGCATTGATCGGGAATATTTTAGGAATATTTTGGGAATATTTCAGATCCCAGAAGTGGGCTTCACCCAAAGGACTTATGCATGCAGTCAAATTTTAAACACGGCTATTCAGTGTGTGACGAGCTAGCACCTTTCGTAGGCTATCCTCCAGACTGAGTTATGATTTGAGTGTTGTTTTTGGAATGAAGACTGCATTTTCCGTGACATTTCACAACAGTCTGAAAAAAAAACCTATTTTGATATTAGTTTTAATTAGGCGCAAGGGACCTCAAATCAAATTTATGAAAGTCCCTGCAATGCTAACTACTGAAAAAACAAATTTCAGGTTTCTCTACTTTTTTTAGAGAGTATATAAAAAAAACAAATTTCATAACATTCTTCCTCTTATTGTATTTCCACATGATGCTATAATAAGTATACGGTTAGTATGTTAAGCCTCCTAATAACAATCTGTTCGTATAGCTTACTCATAGGTGAGTGCTCTGGGTATTATTTGAAAGATATTGAGTTGGGGCTGGCGTTATGTCTCCTTCAGAATGACTTTTCTGATGTGATCGCATAGAGTGAACATCTCTGTGTGATAGATTCTGCGTCTTTTCCCCAAACAGTTGATCGAATAGACATTCATTTAATTGACTAATTCAGTACTCCATTCATACATAATAAAATGACATTAGAAATCAGGTTCTTTTGTCCAGTTCAGTGTCATTCTTGTCGGAAATACGGAACATTTGCACATTCCATTTCAGTGACATCGTCAGTTTTGTTGAGGTGATATGTTATCCCTATAGGCATTTCACATCGGGAGCATAAAGGAAATTACTTGATACAAAAAGCAGACCTTGTAACTAAAATGAAATGATGTATTAAAAACAAACAAATAACGGTCCTGTCCGGAAGTATCGACAACAATGTTCGCTGCCATGAAAAGATTGCAACTTCGTTGGGAATTACTTTAGGCAAAAATTCCATTATCAACAGCTGGTGGTGACCAATCTGAATCTAATTATTTGCGGTATAATTATTTGGCCAATTCAAAGAATCGAATTCACGTTTCAAGAAAATCATTATTTTCCTCCTTCGTAATGCCTGTTGAAACTATTTTGAAGACCTGACAGTAGTTAAGGCTTTGGATTTCATAAGTAGGCATATTTTGAAAAATTTAAGAAAAATCCCCTTTTTCGGGCAAAGCACGTGGTTTTGCACTTCACGGGAACATTTAGCGATGATGACACGTCCCCAAAGAGTTTCGCTATTGAATTCCAGGATGACAAAGTGTAGAATTTCTCTGCAAGAGAAGAACCGTTTTTTTTCAAGTAACTAGTTCGTTAACAAGCTATCAGGATTTTGTATTGTAGCTCGTTGGTAGCTGTCAGAACACTCAACTTAGGTAGGAAAAGGTCGACTGGAGAGAACTTTAAGTGGGTATTAAAAAGGAATCGGATTTTACTTTGCGTGTCAGGAGTGTTAGGAAAATGTCAGTGGACGCCAGGGTAATATGGTGTTTTAGGGGCTAACTCATGCCGCCCATTTTGTGATAGGTGGCCCTTTAAAATATATGTTTAAGATGCAGTTTAGTAAATGTGGGTTCCACGAATGAACAGCACCGAATACGGAATACTTTACAATACTGTAAGTTGTTTTTACGGAAATAGCCATACATCTGACAACCAACTTAAACTTACGCTTAACAATAACGTGGTAAGCACATAGTAAAGGTTAAAGGTTTGAACCTTACAATTGTGATTCCTGTTATGTAACCATATATTTGCATAATTTATCGTACATGTCATCAAATTGTTTCCAATTTCCTTTATTGCAGAGTGTATTACTCTTTGTCAGAAAGTAATGAATGACAAATCAACATTCAATATTCCCATCGTGATGTACACTGACGCCATCCTTACACTTCGAAATCAGCAGCTTGTGAAACTGGCTGTGTGGTAGCCTTGCTGTTGCAGCGTGAAGCTCGCTTCCAATTCCATATGTTTGTGCGAGCCATTTCTTGTGACGCACGTGACATTGCAGGAGTATTACTAAAAGGTCCGTTAAGCCATACCCACTCACTCTGTTTGTCCAAAACAAACGAACAAGGACCCCACTCTCACGCACACCACTTCCTCCTAGTCACTTTAGCGAAAACAATTATTCAGCATTACATCCTGTCTGTAAGTGACCATTCCATTCCCCTCAACTGACCAATCAGACGTCTAAGTGTGCCTGGCCGTCTCCTGGATGACCATTATCGGAGGTGCTGATGTTGTCTAGATAGGGCAGACGACATCCATCATCTTATACCGAGAAAATTAGAAAGTTGTCAACTCTGGCCATGCGTGAATTAGTTCTAGACTGACCAATCAATAGGTCAGAAGAGCCTTGACCATCTGGTATATATTTCTCCCATCTTGGCAAGCCTTTCCAATTATGGGATGGTGCCTGTCTAAATGTCATGGTGGAGTGGCCCTTATTTGTAGCTTACGCTGTCGTTGATGGGTGTCTTCACTGTGCATCAACGTAAGTGTCAAACGTCAGAGTTAAGTGCGGTGAAGAAATACCGATATATTTTTAAAATATTTTTCTGACAACATAAAAGATCTTTCCCAATAGGACACCACATCCAGAACCACTTTTTGCGTAAGTTCAATGAGGATTTCAGAACGAAAAGGACGGTGAATCCAGATTTTTTCGGCTTACTTTTTGCAGAGTCCTCCATGCTACATTTTAAGAGCTTCTGAGATTTCTGGCAACTAGTACATTCTGGATCTCTCTCACTCGTATGTGTAGGTTCAATCATATACATTTCATGAAGAAAACAAAACCAAACAATTACTGAAAATAGATGTTACGACATGTAGTCAAAAGACTGAAATCAGAATGGTTGTATACATCAATGACACTGCAGTCGGTATCACTAGTAGCGTATGTTTGGGAATCCTAAGCTGCAATGTATTATTTACTGGGTGAAAACGGCTGGTTCTAATGATATATTGATGGACTGGTTTTAAGATATAGAACAGAGTTTGAAGGTTCACGGAAGAAGTTCCATATAAGATAGTTTCCAAAGAAAAGACATTTGCTTAATAAAATTGTTTTCTGGAACATACTAAGAAGTAATGACGAACCCATCTACTCTCTCTGCTAAATCCTTGCATTAAGCGACAAGTGAGGATTTGGAAAAGTGTTGTATCTATATTTGTGATGAAATGAATATTTTAGGTCTGGAACTGAAGGCAGATACGAAATCATTGAGTTCTGTGTGAGAATTGAATGTTTTGTGGTAAACCTTATTGCGGAGGATAGAAATGAATCGTCACAAAGCACTACGGTAATGAATGTTAGCAGGGTAATAGTGAGTGAGTGTGTGAGTTTTACGCCGCACTCAGCAATGTTCCAGCTACATAAAAGTCTGTAAATAATCGAGTCTCAACCAGACAATCCAGTGATCGACAACATGAACATCGATCTAATGGGAACTAATGTCCAGTGTCACCAAGGCAGCGAGACTCAGCATTCCAGGGAATAGCTTGCAAATGTGATGCTGTACGTAACGAATAGTTACTGAATTGAGAAACGAGGGGAGGGGCAAGTTCATTTAATGGTTAGCTATTCTTCGAATTAAAAACGTTGGAATATACATCATTCAAATATATTAGATACACAACTACTGGTCTGTGACTTGTACAATCATTACATACACTTTCCTTTTTATGCATCGGGTATAACGCATGCATCTTTCTAAACTACCGGTTATGTCTTGTTGAAGTGACAGATGAAAAGACCCCTTAAAAGCGGTGAAATACTGCCCGCGATTAGTTTTAGAATTCCATTTACAATTCTGACGAATGTATGTGCCCTTTATTCCAGAAATACCGAATTCACGTGGAATCAATTCGTGAGATTTGGTCAATAAACCATATTACTATATCTAAAGAACAGCATATATTTGCTTAAATGGTACCTCTACAACAGACATCACACACATTTCTTTCGAGGCTTAACAAGATATCTTCACACAGGCTACCTGTTTAATGAGCAAATAAAACTAGGAACAACCTTAGGGCTAATCCGGAGTATCTAACGAATTCATACTGAGATATATAATAACTTTGTCAGATAATTGTGCATGAATCAATGCCTCAATGAATCAACCATTTGCGTGGTTGTCCCAGATTTGCCAATAACACGAATCCCGCACTAATGCAGTTTCATGACGGACCCTCAGAGTTTCATGGTTGATGTTATCCAGAGTAGTCAATAAAACTAGTCACTTCCGAGAGCCCGGCGTCCAATGCTCGTAACGCCACCTTCGTCATAGCGGCACATAAGTAATATTCTCATGCACGTGAGACTGTCATCAATAAAACGTAAACGGGTTCTCCCAGGCACGGTGGCTCCAGTGTAATTAAAGACACAATTCCACACGTTTTCGACAATATTCTGGCCTGTATTATATACATTGGGTCATAGTTTCTTATTGATGCGAAAAAATAAAAAAATATTTATTATCCCTCACGATTTGTCTGAACTCGATAAGTGATACTTCGAAGCGAACAGCGTCCAAACAAAGAATGAAAATGTAAAAAACTGCTCCGTACATAGACAACTGTCGCACGCGGTGTTGTCAGTGTTTACCTAACTGGGTTTCATTGACAAGTCGCGCGTACGTTTTTGCGTCAGACATTAGGGTCCAAACTCCATGAGGTCGGCTTGAAATATTGTTTGAGCGATAGAAGAAGCAAAAGTCGATTTAATGCAACGTTGCTTGAATTCATTAGCACCTCTTGTTTAAAAAAAATCTAAAATCGTAATCTTGAGGAATACATCATATTATCATAATTTATGGTAGCTTCCGTGAGGACTGAGAGAGAAAGACACACACACACACACACACACACACACACACACACACATGTGCACGTAACCAAGAAAACATAGAGACTGACACATTTGCATGTCACCAAGTACGCAATGACATTGTACGCCGTTTTAACCTCTATTGCATCTTACTTTCCTAAATTGACATGCCGTTCAGTAAATGAAATTAAGTTCAAAACGGCGCTTAACCTAATTTCATTCCACTCTTGCAGCTATTAATTTTCTTTCAACTCATGTAAGAAACTCTGCAGTTTGAGATGCTCTAGCACTATTAACAGTCTTCGTGGATGCCAAGTTAAATACACGATGTCAGACACATGCCTTTGATCTGACTGCTAGAGAGACGATGATCCGAGTTCGATTCCCACACTAACTGAATTTTCTGGGCCCAATTTGTGAAGCGTCCCTCTGTGACTTGCTAATGCTCATTTTTCAGTATAAATGAATAAATTACGTTGTCACAGAACTAGTAATTCCAGTTTACTTGAAATGCTGTTTCTGTGTAGTGCACCCGATCATTTTATCAATGGTTGTCTACCCTTTGTTCGACAGGTGTTAGGTTCGGGTTTCAATTCCCAATTCAGGTAATATTTATGCTATGTCCCATAATTTTGCAGAAATATTGATAAAAGCGGCAAAACTCTATACTCCGATAGATGAAACCCCTTTCCCTTGTAAGTGAATATTAACGGCGAGAATTTATGGATGAACTATTTAAATTTAGAAGTAAAGTATTTCGAATCATATTCTTACGTCTTCGTCAGGTGAATGGAAAAAAGTAGGATACAAGTAGAGAGAACATGTGAAACAACACAGTGATAAGATAACAAAGGAAGCCAGTAGCCATTAGCGCTAACATTGGTAATATGGATCGACAATGCATCCTCTCCTGCTACAAGCTGCGGACCTGACAGGTGGTCTTCACAGGGGCTTACAGTGAGCCCGTGCAATACGGTTCCAGACATCCTCTCCTACTACAAGCTGCGGACCTGATAGGTGGTCTTCACAGGGGCTTACAGTGAGCCCGTGCAATACGGTTCCAGACATCCTCTCATACTACAAGCTGCAGACCTGATATGTGGTCTTCACAGGGGCTTACAGTGAACCCATCCAATACGGTACCAGACATCCTCTCATACTACAAGCTGCGGACCTGATAGGTGGTCTTCACAGGGGCTTACAGTGAACCCATCCAATTCGGTACCAGACATCCTCTCCTACTACAAGCTGCGGACCTAGGCCTAGATTTTCAAAGCTCTCTTAGCACTAAGACAGTCGTAAGTTAATGTTAATGAATGACACTTACGGCTGTCTTAGCGCTATTAGAGCTAAAAATCAGGGCCCCTGTAGACGATCATCTCAAGGGCTTACAGTGAGCCCTGACAAACAGGTACAGTGCATCCTCACTTACTACGAGCACCTGCTCTAACAGTCTGGACTTGACAAGAACTTATAGAAACAAATGACACTGTCACATAAAACTAAAATATACTAGATAAAATGACGTTATGAATTGTGGTGTATTTATTTATTGACACACTGATAAAATATTGTCCATAAAAATACCAAATATCCCTAACGTATTTCGTCCAATATATATACAATATTTTGGTACTTTCACTGAATACCTTGATCCTCAAACATAAAAAAAATCAAACATAAAAAATACTTAAAAGAGAGGAAAGAACGTGCAAAGTGAAAATCTGGAAATTCATTTGCAGGGTGAATGTGTGTGACATCATGCGTACTGAAGAATCCCATTCAAGGTCAACCTTTTATATCCAGATTCTACATGGGAATTGCAGACTTTTGTGAATCCATTTCAAATAATGAATTTTGGAATACGATTCCCAGGAACTGGATTGGGACTTATCCCACTTCTCCACAGTAATGTTCCAAGTCCAGTTTGCGATTTCACATATTCATTTAACAATTACTTCAACTGTCAATCTCATTACGAGAACAGTACGTCACGTGTAATCCTGAAATTTCATCAGTTTAAAAATAATATATTTATTTAGATTTCCATTATCTTCGTTGATCTTACGGATTAAGCCAACAACGGAATTCTATCGCGCAATCACTATCACCGATTCCATGCACGCAAGCACGCAAGCACGCAAGCACGCAATGGTATTGGTTAACAGTCAATAGCGCATATTAACTCTTAATTGTGCGGTATTGTAAACTATATTGCAGCGAAATTAGAACAAAATCTAGTCATTATTTGGAAGCGATTGAAACTGTGGTTGTTTTTAACATTAAATCTCCCCTCTCATCATAGGAGTATTTGGGAGTGAATGACATTAGTGTTTACGCATTTTTAGCAATGTTCCAGCAACATCACGGCGGGGGACATCAGCAATGGGCCTCGCCCATGTGGGGAATCGAACCCGGGTCTTCAGTGTGACGAGCGGCGCTTTAACCACTGGCCACTGGGCTACCTAATCGCCCCGATTGTGTTTGAATAAAGTTGAGCAAAGTGAGGTAAGTGTGTGATTACAAAGAAGAGACACATGAAACATCAAAGACTTCAGATCGTGAAGCTATAGTGAAAGACATGCTTCGAATAGGTTGTTTTCCCGCGACAACAACTCACCAAGTGTGCGAAATACCCATTCGCACGATACAGCACGCGGCTAGTAAATGGCCACTCGGGCCAGTAAATCTCCACTCACTAGTCACTAGCCCGAGAGGCCTATATCCCTCTCTCCACTTGCTCAGTTATAACACTCATTTATGCAAGATTATGTCGTAGTTAGATTTTTCATCAGCAGCTTAATCATGTGTCTACCTGTATCTACATTCAAATTTCGAATTCGAATATCGAATAGTGAATTATTTTGGGGGGCTAGTAACTCTCGGGCATAGTTAGCCCGACTAGCTAGCAAAATATGGAAACTATTTTGAAGTCTGAATTTCACTGACAAATTTTTCAAGGGCAAAACAAATCGCAAATTCTCTGAAAAAAAGTCTCCACAAAGTCTTGGCTTAGGGCTGTTTGGGGAAAAAACGTTATTTTCCACACTTGAGATGCTAGTATATATCGTTGTGTTTTTTAGATATGCTGATAATTGTTAATAAAAGAGGTGTCCATAAATTACCCCCTCTCCCATTACTTACTGGCGGATTTTTATGACGTTCCCCGTTGTGACTTTGCGACATAAAACCAAACTCACTCTTCTTTTCAAGAACCTTACCATTATTTAAAATATCGAACAATACTCCATCCGAGATCAAACGTCAACATGATATATGTATTTGTCCAAGCGCTTTATATTAATATCAATTTTATATTTATATTTTTGTTTGCTTCTCCGTTCCAAGTAACGGTTGGCCAGGTATTCTATTTCATTCAAACTCAAGACGTAAATTACCAGTCTTGAATCTGATTTTTTTTCAAATGGAGGCTCTCTGTTCAAGGGAGAGAACTCGGCCACTGGAAATAATGGAAGCCCTGCATTAACTCGGTTGTCATAGTATGTGGAGTCGTGTCTCCCTTTGATCTGATAACGATCCTCTTTCTGTAATTGATTGGTGTGTGCGACGAAGCAGATGAGCAACTGACATCAAAAGACACGGCTTTGTTCTGAATGAAAGGTGTTATCCTGGCTGACTGAGAACCTAATGACGCTGACTTACAGACACCGTTGTCGCGGAGTTCAGCAAATGCGTGTTTGGAAACGCATCGAGCAAAGAAGCATGTTAGTATGCAATTAAGCTTAAACCGACGGCTATTAACTAGTTGAAAGAATGTTTACGAAAGATTCACAGACGCTGTGAAATTATTTTGCACTTTCGCTGAAGCTTTAAAGCAAACAGACACTATCGTCAAGTAAACGTCTAGGACCCGTGAAGATCCGGGTTTGAATTGATCTTTAGCAACCCATACTTGTCCTGTCATGAGGCGATTAATGGGGACGGGCGGTCAGGCTCCCTGACTCATGCCAGCTCATCCAAATCGCGTTGGTCGGTGTTCATGCTGTTGATCACTGGTTCAGACAAGATTATTTACAGATCGACACCACATAACTGGAATATTGGTGAATGCGGCTTTAAACAACAAATAAACAAACTAAATCAAATATCATTCTAAGTCAAATACATGTAGTTGTACACCCAAGTCCCTCATGCAACAAAGTCCTGCCAACTCATCCATTCGATATAAACAATACATAAATTGTATGCATAAAATGTTAAATGTTTCAAACCCGATTATTATCACTGTCATGCGAACCATACACACACAAAAAATAACCACATTTTATTCAAGCTGTCAAGCTATATGTGGACATTTACTTTTGATTTAGATATGTACAATGTTGATAATACGTTCATAGAATGTTTATATAGATCTTTGTATGAATTATGAATATTACGAATATTGGCCCCAAAATACCAACTCTTGAATCAATTTTTGGCCAAAATACTAATTGGTCTAAATTAGGAAAACATTTGTGAATAAACTCGCGCATCCGATCAGTTTCCGTAAATACTTTAAATTGACAACCGTTCAAATGAGCTGAATTGCTGCATTACGCGAATTAAAATACGCGATACCTTTACAAATGAAGATATATTCATTAGCCTACATGATGTAAATACCTGAATGACGTAAATAATCAATAGATTGTGACGTGGCTGTATAATTAAGCACGGCATGATACATATGAAGAACGACTGATAAGACTTTATGCATGTTTAACCGGAACTTCTTTTTCCTTTAGACAGACAGACAGACAGACAAATTTATTCAGTAAAAGGTCACAGGCCCATCATGCAGTCATTTGCATATGATGTTGAATTAAGTGCACATGCTCTTTAAAAGAAGCATTTCTAGTGCGCTGAAGTACATAACACAGAAACATACTAACATCTTTTATAACATAGTCATTAATTGTTTTCATAACATTAATAAAATTGGCATTTGGATTAAAATCAGTCAAATATTTCTGAATATATCTTACTCTTAAATCCGAAAAGCGTTCACACTTCAGGAGTACATGAAATGCATCTTCAACAACATATTTGTTATTCGATTTACAAAACAAACATAATCTCATAATCTCTCTTTTCCTTTAGGGTTGCCAGAGGTACAGGGTAAACAAACATGAAAGTATCACTCCAACAATATGTCATAGATCACTAGTGTGCACGAGGGGCATCCCTCGAATGAGTGAGTGAGTGAGTGAGTTTAGTTTTACGCCGCTTTTAGCAATATCCCAGCAATATCACGGCGGGGGACATCAGAAAATGGGCTTCACACATTGTACCCATGTGGGGAATCGAACGCGAGTCTTCGGCGTGACGAGCGAACGTTTTAACAACTAGGCTACCCCACCGCCCCTCCCTCGAATGAACGGGTTAGAGTGAGCATGGTTTGCCGCCACATTTGCAGGATATCAATCAATACTGCGGCTGGGAAATCGGAAAGTTGAACATATGTGGGAATCGAACATGGGTCTCCGACGTGATAAGTGACCGTTTAACAACTACGCTACAGTCATAGCCATTATCGAGTTCGAAAAAAGAATCTGCATGATAATAATATGAGAAGATTGTCAGCGCCGTGTCAGGCTCGCGGGTAACATCAGAGACTCTGGGAATTCCCCCCGTATGAAGCATTATATTATCATTAATCTGTAGAGAAATCGGCGTGGAACTAACATAGTAGCTCATTGCCGTTAGCAGCACGCGCACAGATACGGATCAATAATGACAGAGGGTGAGGTGAGGTGATAACGCGCAGCCTCTCTGTAAACTTGTGTGTGTGTGTGTATGTGTGTGTGCGTGTGTGTGTGTGTTTGTGTTTGTGTGTGTGAGAGAGAGGGAGAGAGAGAGAGAGAGAGAGAGACTCGCATACAGATGCTCACACACACATGCACCCAAAGTGTGATGTCAGTACACGCGGTTTTACCTGTGGTCGTTCAGGAGATGAACAACATTTAACCTAATTCCTTAATTCCTTAACGCTATGTACCAGAGCACTAGTTTGTACTGGCACTGTCGTTTATCAGGCTGCGGTTAATCCTCGTCGAACGGAAAAATCAATACTCGGCTCGAATCGTATCTTAACGGAAAGCACCTCATCCGCTTTACTGGGATTTTGAGTAACTGTTGTAGTCTTAAAGATTATCATTTTATGCTTGACTTACGTAACCTATATTGAAAAAGTCCTTATATTTACGGAAATGTCTCTCAAAATGATATTGTAATAAAAACTTTGATAAAAGTTTCTGGTGACACTGCATTTTGTCATTGCGTGGTATATATCTATATAGGGACTTTAAAGGCAAGGACCATGGGTCATTTTGCTCATTAGAGTGAAAAATGGCCCATTAAAATTTTGAAAGTTAACCATTGACACAAGGGCAAGGACGCATTCTAAATCCAGTAAATATGGCTGATAACCATGAAAATGGCCGATGGTCAAAGTATATGTTTATATCTTTCATAAGACCTTTATGTGAATAAAGCATCACCGTCTGTTCATATGTCTTTATTTCCTTTTCAACACTTAGTGAAAACAAAAATACCAATGTTAACTCAAGCTGACGCTAACGGCACTAGGAGGACGATCACTATTTACATCGGTCACTAATGTAGCTCGTCACCGGTACAGCACGCGAAGCGAGTGGCGATAGACTGTCAAGTGTTCCAAGTAAGTTACAACTGTTACTGAGCGTGTACTCTGTCCTATTTTCTCACAACTTGCCAGTTCAAAGACTCGTGTGAATAGAAGAACCTACGTTAGTCAACAACCACACAAAATGTGTTGTTGAGAGGGTTAGCCGAGGTAGGTGAGTGGCGGGATTTATCGAAAGTAAACACGAGATATCTTGTCGAAAGTACATACATCATATCAAGTTGTTAGGGTGTGGTGTGGATATAAATTGCCCACAAAGGCTACTAGATGCACAAATGCGTGAATACCATGCGTCGTCAGCGCTGTGAGGGAAGAAACATAATATAATCACTCATTGTGTATTTGGGTGTGACCGCCATTTTCTTCACCGGTGTTCTCGTCGAAAGAGTACATCAGAAATATGGTCAACTTCCGTGTAGATATTACTGTGACATTGCCAGACGAACGCTGTCAAGTTTGTGATACGATTTTAATGTTTTATTAGAGTATTTTATATTAAAACACGTGGTTAATTATATAATAACGGTAATTATAACAGGTAACCGTTTAAACATCTTTAACAGGGATTAGGAAAGGCAGGGGCCATGTGCCATTGTGCACATTAGAATAGAAAAAGGCCTATAAAAATATTGAAGTTTACTATTGATAGAAGGACAGTGGCCCATTCTAAACTCAGAAAAAGGCAAATAATCCTGAAAATGACCCATCGATAAACTCCTCTCTCCCAATCCTTGTTCAGGTGGCATTTAGGTAAACGTTTAAGTCAAGAGACAAAAGTCACATCTGACGTATACAGATTTGAAAGAGTTTTCTGGTACATGGCTAAGGGCGGCGAGTGCGTGCGTGTGCAAGTGTATAGGGGACTGGAAGTTATAGTAATTGTTCGTATAGACAACGTTTGGGGTGAAAAATCCCAAAGGCAATCTATTTTATTACCAGACGCTTGGTGACTGTCATTTCCTCCAAGTCGTATTTTTCAAGGGAAATATGTGCGAGAATGATGGCCGTAATAAAGAGAATCTACCGAGGATGTGTATGCTGATTATGTTTGTGCAGTCTATTGGCCCTAATACCAGACCAACTATAATCACCCTCTGAGTTTGTTGTATTACAAAGGATAGAGGGTAGCCTAGTGGTTATCATGTTTACTCGTCTCGACCTGAGTTCGATTTCCTGCGTGGGTACCGTGATTGAAAGTCATTACAGATGTGAGTGTATGCGTTTAGCTCTAGGCCGCACTCAGCAGTATTCCAGCTATATGGCGACGCTCTGGAAATAATCGAATCTGGACCAGGCAATCCAGTGATCAACAGCATGAGCATCGATCTGAAGAATTGGGAACCGATGATATGTGTCAACCAAGTCAGCGAGCATTACTGATGTGATGTTACTGGTATAAAACCAAAGACAGAGACTGAAGTCAATCTATCTTAAGGTATGAAAGGTAATGTAGCTTAGAGAAAAGATCTGTATGATGATATCTTGATACCAAAGACCCCGATATGACTGCACTGCCAGTGAAGGCCGTTTTAGTCAAACACTCCCTCACTTTCCCTCGAGACACGTACGGTCGGCCAGGATGACAACACCTATTATTATTAACAATAGCTGTTTTGTGGCGAATCCTGAAGATTCGTGTGAATAACCAATGCCTGTCGTATTAAAGAAGTGACCGAAGGGATCGGATGACTTGATGCTCATGATGTTGATCTCTGGATCATTCACGAGTATTTACAGACACCCACCACATAGCTAAAATATCGCTGAATACGGGACAAAACAACAATTAGTCACTGCGCTCATGCTTGTAACGACAATGCGAGACATGTTGCCTGTTATGTCAGGTCAGGTCATTCGTGCAGAGCCGAGATATCCCTCCCTCTGTCAACCCTCTGATGAATGACCAGTTCATCCTGCCTGGGATTAATAGGCAGTCGATAGGTACAATAGGCAGTCGAGAAGAATGTTCTCGTATTCTTGTTTTCACGCTTTCGATGTAAGTTCTGTTCTCCATACTTGTACAATATATATTGGCTGACAAATGGAACTGGCACTCCTCGTATATTCCCCTCCACGCCTCTTAATTGATATGACGCCTGGTTGGAATTAGTAACACCAAAAGGCCCTGTTCGATTCCCACTTGTCTTACGATGTGTGAAGCCTATCTCTGATGCAGTCCCCTGGGGCGTTTACAATTTAACGCGATGTTGTATTGTGATACGACCTTATTTAGTGCACATGTTCATTCATCTGTATATTACTATGATACCTGGGTGATTGAGTTTAGTTTTTCGCCGCACTCAGCAATACTCCAGCCATATGACTGCGGTCTGTAAATAATCGAGTCTGGACCAGACAATCCAGTGATCAACAGCATGAGATTCGATCTACTCAGTTTGGTTCCAATGACACGTGTTAACCAAGTTAGTGAGCCTGAAGTTATGGTACCAATGGTAACCATCCATTTTCTCATCTTGTTGCTATGGTTACAACGCATGCATAATAGGAAAATTATATACAGTAAGCTCCTCGAGTATAGATTCTACGTGGCCACGAGAATCACCTTTCAGTATTTTAATTTCATAACATTTGACTTGTCACGTATGTAAATTTCGCAAGCAAGATGAAAATCGGAATGTGGTTGAAACTAAAATCAGTAAAATATATTCCTCAGTTTATTTTCTAATCTTGGTTTACCGGTAACATCAACACAACTACTGTAACGTAATTTACTGTAGCCTTACAGCTCAAGATATTGATTGTGGACTTTGCATGTGTACACAATGAAGTCATGTTTAACGACCACAGTTTGTTATCGTCTGTAGTCTCTTCAAAATCACTCGGCAGTGATTACGTTGTAGACGGCGCCCAGTTCAACGCCTTTCTGACGGGTCGGATTAAGTCTTTCTATATCATGCGAGTAATTTACGTGGATTAGGTTGACAAGCTTCTGACGGGTCGGAGTAAGTCTTTCTATATCATGCGAGTAATTTACGTGGATTAGGTTGACAAGCTTCTAACGTGGTGGCCTGTTTACAATACTGCAGATGAACACTTTGTTTGGGTTATTTATATGTAGATGTAATAGATATAACTTTGCATATGGGTTAGATTGTGTTATCATTGACGCATGCAAGTCGTAAGAGGCGACTAAGAGGATAGGGTGGTCAGGCTCGGTGACTTGGTTGACATTGTCGTAGATTGAGTTTGGTGTTGATCTCTGGATCGTCTGGTCCAAACTCGATTATTTACAGACCGCCACCATATACCAGCGATGTAAAACTAAACTCAGTGATTCATGTCTAGTGGACACGATGAACTACCGCCTTACTGCCTCTATGTTCTTCCTCAGTAGGCCTCTTGCTGTTCGAACCGTGAAGGTCCCGGGGTAGAACAGGCCTTCAGCAACCCATGCGTGCCATAAAAGGCGACTATGCTTGTCGTAATTGGCCACTAACGGGGTCGGGTGGTCAGGCTCGCTGACTTGTTTGACACGTGTCATCGTTTTCCAATTACACAGATCGATACTCGTGCTATTGACCACTGGATTGTCTGGTCCAGACTCGATTATTTACAGACCGCCGCGATATAGCTGGAATATTGCTAAGTGCGGCGTAAAACTAAAGTCACTCACCTTTTGCTGTTCGGGAATGGCGACCAACCACAATCATTTGCTATCATTTTATGAGGTGAGTCTCTTGCGTCGACACCCCACTGTCATGTGCCTGTAAGGACACAGCGTGTGCATTGCCTGACATGGGTACGATTCCACGTGGACTTTTAAGGTATTACATATGAGTATTATTTCAATGTGATAACATATCATTTAACGTTCCCTCATTAGTAAAGGATACTTAGAAAATTGCTCATATTCGCTCCAACCATACAATATGCCCGTGAATCAATAACCGCCTCGTCTGACATACGTCGTCGGTGCCACGATCTCTTGATCTGAAAGGATGACATGGATATCTTTCTGTACAACCAGAGTCACATATCTTATAAACAACAGCCCACGCACAAACATTACAGACTATTGTAGGCAGTGACGGGAATTTATGGGCCAAAGTTTAATGTCATAAGAGCCTGTTTATGTCTAGCGTTGCTGTACATGCATACTGCTCTTGCTGGCTGTAAATGAAGAAAAATTTTATGAAGACTTCGTTACACCCATCTCGGATTTTGGTATTTGTACTGTGAGTATTATCTGTTTTTCATTTGTGTTTTTCATTGTCACGGCACTGGTAGCCAGTTGGTCTTTGCTCCGAAATCTGCCGTGCAGAGTTATCTCCCTTTTGCGGGCTGTAAGTGGTTGAAACAGTGGTACTTATTATTTATTTAGCTTTGTGTGCAGCTTGGCATTGATTATTGATTTTAAGCAACGTTGTAAACTTCAAGGACCTTCCCGGGCATAGCGTAGTGGGTAAGGCGCTCGCTGAAACCCGGGTTCGATTCCCTACACTGGTACTGTGTGAAGCCCATTGTATATGCCCCCCACACACCCTCCGTGATATTGCGGAATATTCCTAAAAGTGGCGTTAAACTAAAGTCACTCACTTACTCTAGGGCCTTCATTACATCAGGATTTCCAACCATTCAGAGCAGACAGCCGTGACAGACTTGCAGTACTGCTTACGACAGCGTCAGAAACGACTCACTCTCTTTCAAAGTGGATGTCATTTATTTTAATTAGTTTAAAATGATATAACCAAGTCGGCCATGTCATATTGCTGGAAAATTGCCGCTTGTGTGGTATTAAACAAGCAAACCAAACAAAACAGGGCAGGAAATAAATGTACCAACAATCTCAACTCCAACCACGTGCTTCAGGCACCTTGTTAGTGATTAATTACTGGGTTTCAAGATTTATATGAGATTCCGGGCTATCACCCGGGGGCAGTGTAACAACCTTGAAGGGGATAGAATACACTTCGTGTGGTAATGAAAGGAGATATTATACAAAGTTTGATTTTGTATAATCATTTGACAATATCGTGTTTTTGGTTATATAAAACTCGCGTAGGACTGAACGCTATATATGTTTTATCTGGGTTCAGTATGTTTACTCAACAGCAAAAGAATGCAAGTTTCGTAAAATGAAATCTCATAGAGTTCATGTTTATGTGTTCTAATGAAAAACTGATAAAAGGTTGCGTTTCTTTTTCTGTTGAGTATATTAATTACTGCATTGATTAGCCCGTGTTGTGGTTTGAGATCATGCATCGCCTCCAGGAGAAACAGTGAAGGGTGATAGGCCAGAGTTGATTCACAGGACATCGTTAATTCATGCCCCGATTTGTAGCCGGGTCGGGGCGACGTCAGAGGGCTGCTGACCAACGTCGAATCTGTGTGTCGTTTCTCATGATGATGTTTTATTTTTCAGAATAATGGAATAATAGTCCAAGATCTGATAACATCATGGCAGCACCAATCGTGACGGCTGTGTTCGATGGAGACTCGAACGGCGGGAAATACCGAGTGGACATAGACGCCCGTCCTTTTGTCAGTGGTGCAAGAAAGATGGTCTTCAAAGGTGCACTGACTGGGAACGGACCGAGGAACAGTGAAATAGTCATTGTCAAACCTTTCAGGGAGTTCCCCGCCAGTAGGGAACAGTGTGACACTGAGATTTCCAAGAACCTGGAGGCGCACAAAATCTCACAGACTTACAATGATACCATGAAGAGCAGCGGCCAGTGGTTACGATTCATCCTTCCCTACAGATCGTCTTTGGAACGTGTTGCCAAACTATCTACGACCAACAACATGAGCAAATCACGTCAGCTGGAGACCGGCGAGTGGGTGCTCATCGAGGAATACATTGGTGATAACTTCAAGAAATTCATCGATGATCGCGGCCGGAGCGCTGCGGGAGGAACCTCCCTCTTGCATGCATTTGTGCACTTTTCGTACCAAGCTTCCAACAGGTCGCTGGTGATCAGCTGTTTACAGGGCGTGGAGTCAGACAATGGTTATCAGCTGGCCACGCCGACCATCCACTCCTCCGATTACCGTTTTGGTGAGAGTGATCAAGGCGAGGCTGGAATTTTGCAGGTCTTTCAAAACCATAAGTGCAATAACATATGCCGTGATTTCGCAATGCCACACATGCTGAAAAACCTAAACCCAATGTGATTGATGGTGGCTTCCAGGGCAACCGTGTTTGTGCTCACGGCTTCACGCTTACGTTGTCTATAATTATTGACGGGATTTATAATTGTTACAATTATTATGTATACTTGCCAGTGATCGTTTGTTGTGAGAGGGATTGTCAGAGTGGTGTGAGATGTAGGCTAGACGTGATGTCCCCACACCGATCTTGGATCGTCTTGTAAACAGAACACCATGTAGAACATGCCATAGATCCATGATGTTATATCACACTGTGTGTATGATGTCCGTGACACTCTCACTCCTTGCATACCATTGCAACCCATGGATACCATTTCAACCCTGATGAGTACGTGGTTGCTGCATTTCTGTGTTCATATCATGCCTGGCATTGCACAGGCTGTCACTTTCTATTGCTCACTGTTCAGAACAAATGAATAAAATGCTTTGCAACAGGATTTACTTGGTTGACTTTGTCCTCTATGCATGTGTTTTTGACATGTTTTAATGTGTCTAAGATAGCCTTAGGGCTGATGCGTTCGCTGGTTTTGCCTCTATGTTTCTCCGCATGGGTACCAGGTGGGAAGCTTTGATGAATTTGGCTGAAGCATGGTATGATGGTATCAATTATTTGTAGGCAATGAGGTCGCCAGCAACGTTCGTTCATGATGCCCAAGATTCGGACTTGATTTCCACATGATAGTAATATATGAAGTGAGTGAGTGAGTTTAGTTTTACGCCACACTCCAGCAATATATCAGCAATATGCATAGTCGGGTTTTTTGGCAGACAATGATTGCAGAAGGCCTATTCTACCCCGGACCATCACGGGTCCAGTGTATGAAGCATTGATATTAATGAACGTTTGCTAAATCTGCGAAATAATGTTTCTCACTGACGTGTGAAACGGAAGGTGAAAACAATATCATTTCAACACGGTGAAAATGCGTGTACCCGAAAATAGCTCCTTCAAAAGCTTCATACTGAATACATCGTCATGTTTTACCATTCAGTGGTGACGCCTGTTGGCGTTACGCCGACCTCAGGTCCAGGTTAGATTCCCTTGATGCAGGAATATTGCTTACACCGACGTAAAAGGTTACTCCCTGTTCTTGAAATTAGAATCACGTAGCGTCACGTTATGAGTTATACGGTACCTTAGTAGTTGGAGCGTGGGCTTGTTCCATTCCCCAATTGGTTCAAATCTGTAAAACCATTCCTGGTGATGTACTATGTTTCAACAGTTAGCAATACATGTACTTGTGCTGAACACATTTGACACTGACACCTGCAGAATTCCTACGCAGAATTGAATTCCGAAGGAAATATCGCCGTCGGTGTTTGGAGTAAAAATGAAACAAAAACATCACGTTCTTCCCTCCTTTAACGATAAGATTTGAATCCTGTCCGCTTTTCAATATGGCAGCCTAACTAGAAAATCTTTTTGCCTTTACTTGTCGGAGTAAGTTGTAGGGGAGAGAAAGTGTAATACAAGTGGCAGTACAACTAATTGTATTCGTTCTGACCTTCTTCAGTGTTTAAACTTTTAAATTATTTTAACGTCATAAATTCTTTCAAAAATTAAAACTCTGTTCGGACAATTATAGTCAGGGGAAGCAGAACATGAACTTACTTAAGGATACAATGTCCACGACTTTCACTACAATAACACATTTTTCACGGACTTTGGCCGTAAGTAGTCATTGTCTTTGGGAAATGTCAGTCTAAGTAAACTTAGCCCCAGTACTTTTCATTAAACTCCACGACTGAGTCTAATAAAGCCTAATAGAAGGTTGCATCAGGTAACCTTTGAGCGACCTATGACCGTCCAATCAAACGCGACAAGGCCGAACGGAGTTAACCAATCAGACAACGGATAATGTTTAGGGTTTGGCGGGACTTCGCTAGTCACTGAAACTGATTCCTCAGTAAACGATAATCCACACAAAACACAGGTATTTGGCCTGCAGTAGATGTGCTAAGGGGTTTTTGGTGACGCAGTTGCCATTAGCTAATATTTCTGCAAGCTGACATCCTTGAATATTGACAAAAACGCTAATTTCAGCGACTGTTTTCTCACTGTTTACAGTGTTGTAGCATTACCCAGTGGCGATCGTATGGAAAATAGCATTCGGAATCGTTCGGGTATAAACCGTTCCGAGGTAAAAGTTCAAAAGGAATGTGCGAATGTCTCCTTTCGCGATTTGGTAAGGTGTGTTCTGATTGGTCAATCTCTGGGGTTACCTGACGCGACCTCCCATAAGGTTTTGTTAGACTCAGTAGTGGAGTGTAACGAAAAGTACTGAGGCTACGTTTACTTAGACTATGGGAAATGTAGGCAAAACCGCATTCAAGTACTTGTTTGTTTTCACATATATCTCTACAGTTTATGTAGTTGAAATGTGAAAGTATGGAATATCTGATAAACTAAGTTCGTCCTTACTACAGTTCCAGTTGTAGGGAGTCAGGAAACGTAATAAAAGGACTTTTCTGATGAGAGATTAGTGCGAAATGAGCAATCGATTTATTTGGAACAGACCATGGCATTATGCAAATTAGTGTGTGATGATATTATGTTACTAAGAACACTTTTTAAATGCCCGATTTGAGATTGGCCTTAGCTTCATTATAAATGACTGCTGACGTCATAAATAGTTACTTTCATGCTGAAACTATTGAGGATGTTACTACCATGGCGTCTCACTATCTCTAGGTAGGAGGGGTCGTCCCAAACTCAAAACCAGACAAGCAGTTCGCAGACGCCTTAGAACAACAACATTTAGGGTTCAGTGAACAGATAAGCGTCTACCTGTTACCTGCACATGAATATGGACTAGTCCAAATAATAGCACAAGAACAGAAACTGAAGCCATATTATTTTCTTTGAAAGATATTGCTGCAATATAAAAACAGTTGATTTTCATAAACATTTGGGTTTAACCTTCATAAAAGGTGACTATGTTTGTCGTGAGAGGAGACTAACGGCGGTCAGGCTTGCTCATGTGGCTGACACAATCATGTCATCGGTTCCAATTGCGCAGAGCGATACTAATGCTGTCGATCACTGGATTATCTGGTTCAGACTCGATTATTTACAGTCCGCCGCCATATAGTTGGAATTTTGCTGACTGCGTCGTAAAACTATCTCACTCACTCACTCAGTCTCGTAAACAAGACATCTAAATTGATTGGGCACTGAACAAACAACACACGTTCTTCTGAAGGATTTACACCTGCCTGCATTAGGCAACCATGCTCTGCTCACTAGACAGTGAACTGTTCGAATATACCCTGAGGTCATACCCTAATTAGCCTTATTGTTCAGTGTTTGTCAGTCGTCTGTCTGTCAAATGGGTGTCTGTCGTTTAGGAGATATCCTATCTAACACGATGTTTGGGGTCGGGCATGGGGATAGAGATATTAGCTAAGATATGATAATCCCATAAGGGAATTAAACAGTGGAAGTACACGGCATGTCATAACAATTTACAAATTACGTCCAGTCCTGTCGATCTTCGGGTGGTCATGCTACCTGTGTATTTTGAGACATTTATTAATACAACGCTTTTCTGTGATCAATTATCATACTCTTGAATATATCTCAACATAAACTTTAGAAAAGAAAGACACGAAGGATGTTCATCAATAGATGAGACATATTCAACACACTCGATAAAGCAAGTCATGGCATTAAACGCTGGCTGACTCATAGTTCTTGACCGCCGAACCTTGCCATGTGAACTCACCTTATACGCTGATCTGTAGGGACTACGGGTAAGAAACCTAGGTCTGTTGTGAGACGTTACTGTGGTGATTTTGTCGGGGGATGACTTGATTTATCTTAAGTTTCTTTTGTTTATTTATTGCTTAACAACTCACTCAGCAATTCCAGCTATATGCCGGCGGTCTGTAAATCGAGAGATAGCCACTTGTGCCAGTTGGCAGCGCATGTCTTTCCTGATTGCACGAGTAAACATGTATTTCTGGATACCCTCTTACGCATCTTGCTGAATGCCCATTTACGTCACAGTGAGCTATTTCGACATACCCTATTTGCAGTTATGTAAATTTTAGGGATACAAAGTAACGGCTTAAGACAGTTTTTTCGTCTCTTTCGGACAGTACTTCAGTACATTAACCAGCGAAGTGCCATTTATGGGATGGTACTTCGGGTCCAAATTTCCAACCTGGGAACCGACACCCTTTTACCCGATCCGACTCGGGTTGTTTTGTATATTATACAAAATTATCTTGTGTAAGGTTATGTCGGAAACGTATTTTGGAACCAACTTGTTTCAGAAAAACAAGCATGTCCAGCGAACATAAAACGATTTTTGCATTGATGTTGTCGGCGTCAAAATGTATTTTCAGTGTCCTTCATTCAGTGTAGACGTGGAACAGTGTTCATAATATCAAGCACTTAATTGTCTAGCTCATTTGGTAAAGGCGGCAGTAATGCTGCGTCGTTAGACTTCATTCAGTGCGGGATGATAGTGAAATGATGTATCGCTCGCGTTAGTAACTCAGTATCATTTGAAAACAGGCACGATATTGCTGTACGTGTACGTACTTGGGGTGTGTGCAGCTCATGGAGATGGGAGTATGCATGGATATCACACACATAGATGCCACAGAAACAGTTTGAAAGTCCGATTTGTTCTTAAGTCTTAAGGGGCTATGGGGTAGCCTAGTGGTTAAAGCGTTCGCTCGTCACACCGAAGACCAGTGTTCGATTCCCGACGTGGGTATACAACGTGTGAAGCCTATTTATGGTCTCCCTCACTGTGATGTTACTGTAATAACAGCGGTATAATACAAAAAACAGTCAGTCTGAAGTTTATAACTTGTCCGCCAACAAAATTCCATTTATGCAACAACGAAAAGAAGTTAGAAAAAGAAATATCTGTCGTTTGACATTTACAATGCAGCATTAAGAGCGAGATCCATCTACTATATTTGCATTCTGAAATTAGTACGTACATTGCTTTGCTATTAATATCCGTACTCCAAGAAGTTTTAATGACATACATTTAAAAAATCACACGTCGGAGGTTTTGTCAGTTTGGAATCTTCCATTGTACTTACAAAAAATGTATAAACGCTTTTTTTTCGCTCAGCGGAATTATACTTTGAAGACCAGATGTCTGAAGCATAGACCTTCCACTTACACTACCATCTGTCATTTCCACCTACGTTTTTAGGTATGAGGGCAAGCTCAAAATGGAAACATAATTGCTCATCGGGTTTTGCCATTAGCAGATACTTTAGTCGCTGGACGTTCTGGGTGAATTGGAACACTTTTGTTGCTAAAGCTATCTTTAACAGGCATAATTTCCGAGTTTTGTTAACTTTCTGTTCCTACTTCCCTGTCGATGTTGGATTATGTTTTGCGTGTTAGTTTAACGCCACACTCTGAAACATTCCAACTATATGTCGACGGTCTACAAATGATCGTCTGGAGCAGACAATCCAGTGATCTACAGAATGGACGTCAATTTACACATTTTGTGAATGGTTACGTGTTGACCAATTCACTGAACTAGACCAAGTGGTCTTTTTAATCCCCTGTTACTACAAGCATGGGGTGCAGAAGACCAGTTTTAATACGGACCTTCACGGGTACAGAAACCCGATGAATATTAGATGGTGGCTACTGCAATTAGGACAAGCTTTGTATTACAGGAAGCCAGTCACGTAAGCTCATGATGATTTCGAGTTAAGAGGGGGCACTCAGGCACCTAATCGCCAGTACACAAAGTCAGCCGTCTAGTCTACTCAGCCACCGCGGCTTCCACAAAAATGGAAGTTGGACAACTGGTAGTCCAGAGTGCGCACTTTGTGTATCCCTGTGATAAGTGTAAACTGGCACGTCTTCCACGGCCGAAAGGTATAAGTACACAATGCCATTTAGAAATTGGTCAAATGTAATATATGTCACATATTTTGGATTACATTTTCTTAGTAAAGTACAAATTCTAGTACTTTTTTCTGGTTGAGTCCCATCCGGGATTTGAACCCGGACGACAAACGAATGTTTTAACCACTAGGCTACCCCACCACCCCATGGGTTCAAATGGATCGGATGGTCAGGCGAGGTGACGGCATGGATGTTTTTTCACAATATCAGTCACTGGATTATTTGGTCCAGATTCGAGATTTCTATGACTATTGTTTAGGTCGGCGAGTTGTCAGATGTCTTGTGCTCTTTCAGCCGGGCCCGCAGCTTTGCTACCATGTCCCACCTCTTCTGTGCACGGTCGGTGGAAGGTTTTGGAATAACAATACACCCCTTCATTTTCCCGCTCATACTGAGCTAGAAAACGTATCTCATTTCCGATTGCTTTTACAGAAAGTAATCAATTACATCTTACGAAACGTTCTGGTGCATGCGGTTTTACATTTTTTTACCGTCATGTTCACATCTTCATTACGTGAATAGCCGGAATACTACTAAACGCAGCGTTCGACAACAAACGAAAAACCATCTAACCCCACTGGGTTGCGTCTCGGTACACCGATTGTATTAATCTGTGAGAACGCCTTGTGGTGAAAGTTTCCTTGCGTCACACCCGGGATCCAATCTCCACACAGATATCATGTTGGGAAGCTCATCACCAGCCATGGCGAAGTTAGTCCATTGTGAGGAGAGCCCGAAACCGTTTCTATTCACACACACGTTTCGCTGAATTCTGGTTTTGTGAGCTTGCCTTAGGGACACTTTTGGTGAAAACGAATCAGCTTGGAAATTCGTGACTCAGCGTGTTGTTATCACACTATTTTGTTCTTGTTAATCCACAAATTGTGAAAGTTAGATTGGGATACTAAATTTCTCCCACCCTGAAGGCTAAATCTTCGTTCGCGAAGAAAATCGATGTTTACGTTGGCGCACGATTGGTAGTAAAGGTAATACCCTGTAATTGTTGTAGTAGATGTTTCTGAAAACCTTTACGTAAACCCGTCTGGTTTTTTTTTCTATTGGCAGGAAAATGGCTTCGTTTTAAAAATTTGCTGCCTTTGCAGGTGTTTATGATACACGCCACCGATGGATCGGGTACTCGCACCCTTTCAGATTTTGTTTCTCCATTTCCAAAGGTGATGCCTAAACTGCCAAGCCTGACGCCCAATGTAATTCCTTGTTTCAATTAAGGGAATTTCAACTCAGACACTATGTTCTGATTAACGTTTGACTGTCCCATGAATACCAAATTCTCGGAATCCGTACCATAGTGTTGTCATGGTTACTGAACCTGTTTTGATTTTACAATAATAAAGACTATTACCATAATAGCTGTAAGGGCGTCAGGTAACCTAATGGTTAAGGCGTTTCATTGTCACGCCGAAGAGTATACCTGGTATAAATGGCGTACTGTTCCAAGCGGCGATTTAATCAGTCACATACCTTACAGAAGTGTCACGATTCTCTCACTCCGCGTTGAACGTCAAGTGCAGGCGTTATCTACTATATTTTTATCCTTGATAAGTAAATAAATTTATCATCCAAAACTGTGTTATACACTAGATATCGCTATTGTGAGATTAGACTATATCTCCCAGAAGATATCGCTGAGACAGTAGATTTTGCACAATGCCCGGACAATGCTATGACGTCATGAACCTGATGACGTCACAATGCTATGATATCGCTGCACTGCAACTCTGATGGCAGTGCTGTGTGCAGAGATGTACATTTGTCACTGGAAACTAATGACGAATGATACTTGACGATAAATAGAATCTCATCCGCGTGTCCATTGATATCAATTATATCCACACTTGTTGATAAAGGTAAAGAGATCCTCGGCAAGCCTCGCATATTTGTTATTTTATCAACGCGTGTTGATAGATTTGATATCTGGGTGAGATTCTCTATGTATGTTGATCATGAAATGCTTTTAGCCATTCATTTATAGTACTGCAAAATTTCCACTTCTGTTTGGAATCCATTTCACGTATGCTTTTTTTAAAGGATTGAATACGTGGTTAGTTAAATAAGCTACAGGGCTTGCGTGTTCAGGCAGAAATGTATTTTTTAATTTCCTTTGTGTCTGTTTCCTGATTACACAATGTCAACATGGTTTAGTGACATAGCTCCACAGTGCCGTAAAACGATATTCACTCACTCATTCGCTGTAAAGTTGAAATGTGATCACGTTTTATGACCATCAGACTATTACTTCAGCCAGCATTTATGGGATATTGATGTTTAACTTTACGACACACAAAGTTATGAAAGGTCGTGGTGTCCTAGGCCGAACGGGAGGGTTTCGGTCCAAATAACACACACACACACACACACACACACACACACACACACACACTCACACACACACACACACACACACACACACACACACACACACACACACACACACACACACACACTTCGATGCTCTGCTCTTCAAGTCTTCACGCTATAGGCTGACATTTGTTAGTTTGCTGATTGATGCAAGATAAAGCAATGTTCGAACTACATGGCAACTGTCTCTTAATAATCCAGCCTTCACCAATCAGTGCAGGGATCAACTCTGTCGCGTTCGATGCCTTGAAAGAAGAACCCGTGAAGATCCTGTTAGAACTGATCTTCAGCAACCAATGCTTGTATGGAGCGACTAATGGGATCTGGTGATCAAGCTCAGTGACTGGGTCCATTCATGTCATGGTATCTCAGTTGCGTAGATCGATGCTCATGATCTCAATCACTGGATTGTCGGGTCCAAATCCGAATCGGATTATTTACAGACCGCCGTCATATAGCTGGAATATTGCTGCGTGAGGTGTTAAGCAATAAATAAGCAAAAGAAACTTGAGATAAATCAAGTCACCATGCCCTACAACACAATCCCTGCAGTAACGTGTCACAACCTACACAGGTGTGTTACATGCAGTCCATATAGATCAACATGTAAAGTGAGTTCACATGGCAATGATCGGCTTCCAAGATCGATGAGCAACCCAGCGCTTTATGTCATGTCTTGCCATGTTGCTCAAGCCAAATCCTTATCAAAACTGTAAATGCAGATTGGAATATTCACCTGCAAAGTATACTGAAACAATAGACAGGAACAAGAACGAAACACTTGTAGACCAATTCTAACCCTGATCTTCACGGGTCACATCGTTCCATGAAACACTTCCTTGATAAGTAAGAGGGACACCAGATGATGGTCTTCACAGATTTTACTGTAGGGTAATCTGTGTGTTTGGCGTTACTAGCAAAAGCTTTAACCACTAGATTATCGATCCATTGTCTCCATAGAAGCAGATTAAAACATACTGAAGTAAGTAATTAAATTAAGGTTTATATCTACAGTAATATTTAAGCTTTGTCACGACAACCTCTCAGTAGTCAGTGTCAGACTGGTGTCTGAAAGTCGTCCAGCAAGTCACCGCGAATGACAACCTGATCCATTTTAGTTGACAAGTACGACAAGCAGAGGTACCTGGATAACAGCTTCACACCGGCGTCCCTACTTGATTGTATTTCTGAGAGTCCCTCGCGACCATGCAGACGAAATAATAACACACAATGGGGAGCATAACGTGCCTCTAATAAGACTTGATAATACAAATGTTGTGTTGAAAGAGATTATTCGAAAAAAAGACGACCATTTCATCTTACGTAAGTATGTTTGAAAGATTGAGTTTTAAACCGAAAACGTAGAAGACCATTACGTACATGGCATATTCTTTAAAGCGTCTACAAGGGCCCAGGCTATTAAACAAGAAGTATAGTGTGCTCCAGTGATAAAGCCAAAAGCCAAGAGACTATTTATACTTATGGTTTCCAATAGGTCATGCCATCAGAACTTCTTATCAACACTAGACACGGAAGGGTCATAATTCTTGGCATATTTTCTGCACCGTTGATTTGATTGGAGGATGCCGCCAAAGAAGAGTATTTCCCCGTTGTAATCTCGAAATCCCGAATGCCTCGTTGGTTTGAAGATACCACAAGCACGCAGTCTCTCACGTTAACGATATACTGTGCAATACAGAACATTGACGGGAGGTTGGACTAAATATCAAGGCGAATTTGAAGACGTGCGAAGGAAAATGAGTGTCTGGTTTGCCCTTGGGAACATGAGTGGTGATGTGTTACGTGAAATATTAACAAATCAATGATTGTGGAGAGGGTATCATAATTAGACATTGGAAACGGGCCTCGTGAAGGCGCTTCACGTAACTATTTGAGATTGCTGGAGAGATTGCTGTTTTTGTCCATTCTTCTGCAACACCTGTCTGTGTTACACTGACCTTGCGGACTCTGCTGAGTGTAACTGAAGCCTACTCGTGATGTGAAGGAAAAAATATTGATTTCATCAATGCGGCTCCATAGTGCTAAATATAAGACTTAATATTTAAGCATCTCTCCTGATGCTGCGCTGTAATATATAATTGAATCGTCATTGCCAATCGTAAAGTCAAACATGAATGATTTAAATCATTAACCTGGTACAACGATGGAATGACTAAAACGTAACAAGCAGAGTCTCATTTGGGGTGGTGTGGTAGCCTAATGAATAAAGGCCTTCTCCACATTGAATACCCGGGTTCGATTCCCTACAAAGTTCATTTCTGGTGTGACCCGCCGTGCTACCTCAGGAAACCATACTCGCTGACTCCTTTAAATACAGCGCAGATGCAATGTCACTGATCGTCAAAAACTGACAAATTGATTAATTGTTACCCATCTGGCTTTAACAGTTAATTCCCATACTGACCTCCCTGCGGGTGGTCAATAGGCTTCTGTTATTGGTGAGAGCGAACGTTATACCAAACACACAAACCACACAATGAAGAATATCAAGTCAGCTTATTGATGATTCCGTTTGTGATAAATAATTAATACTGACTGGCCATCCTCTTGTCTTGATGTATGCAATCGACTCCTCTACGCTTGATATACGCTCCCAAGCGTGTAATGGATGACTATAAAATACATATGTCGACGTACATATTTCCTGCATATAACCGTAAAGAACCCAGACAAGATGATCAGACAAGATGCCCAGACATTGAAATGGATTCCAAAGTGGACGATGATACCCATATCCCTCCTGTTCATGCGCTTTCTTTGTCTTGGACCAGGGACTGCATGTAATAATCTCTCCAGTAGATGACCCATGGTTTGGTACAATGAGATGATTATTCAGAAGCATACCTTTCAAGCATGATGGGTTGGATCGTTTAGCGCAGGACTTTTGTTTCCTTCATGTCATTGTTGAAGTTGGATTCCCTTGTCCCTAATTACAAAACTAGTTATTACGATGAATTTGCTTTCAATAACTCGCTTTATGAAAGGATAGGTGTAATGTGTCATCTGTCCATGGTCTTATTGCTAGAGTGGTTGCAGGTCAATGAATTCGAATGCCTTGTTTCACTTCTGTGACCGGAGACACTGAATTTTTGTTTTCACATATTTGAGGTTACTTTCATTGGTACCACTTTCGTAGATCAAACAAGTTCTGCAACTATAATTCCATAAAGTGGATGTAGTACTTTCGACTCCTCGCATCAGTATATTTACATTGCCTGAACCATTTGGTCGTTTCTTACCACCAGAATAGTATTCTGGAGACCAGTTTCTCTGAATTCCTATCTACATTTAATTTGTTTCTACATGATTTATGGACAGTGGTGCCTGGCAGTGGTAGGATACCAAGAACTGCGATGATAACCAAGCAGTCAATGACGTGGTTTGATACAAAAAGGCTGTGTGTTTCAATCCCCATACAGGTTCCTTGTGTGATGTTTATTCATATTGAAACTCTCAATGTTGGTTTGTTTGTTTATTTTTAAAGCTACATTCTGAGATATTAAAAAATGTCAGTAGTTTGTAAACAATCGAGTCTGGTCCAGACAGTTGTTACGGTTAAAAATTTCACGTGACAAACAATGTAAGAAAAACCCATGTGAACCAGCAAAACAGAACAAAGACAAGTTTAATATATTCAAATCTTGTATTAAGGCAATGGGAGCAAGTTATACAAAGTCACAAGTCAATATAACAATATCGATTTCAAATACAATACAAGTGAGACAAGATCTAAGGCAATGGGTCACAAAATATATAGTATAGCATACTCACCAAAGTCTTTGTGTGAGAGAGAAACAGTCGTGCAGAATGTAACACGGCGAGCGGTCTGACAGCAGTAGATGAAGCGTTGGCAGAGGCAGAATGATAAACTCCAGCGAATGAATATGAATGTGTGTATCTGTGTCACACACAACACGGCAGGTAGCATTTACACACATTTTCAGTCGTTTGCCGAAACTACGAGCACGTACTGCCATCGCCAACACTGTAGAATGCTCTAGCAACGCCTCCGGAAGTAGCAAACGGGAAGTCAAGAGCAGATGATTCCCGGACAAGCCTGCTGCCAAAATTCTATAAATGCGGATCATCTATTATACGAAATGTGACCCATCATATTTAATGTTCAAAACATTAAACATTGTGACCCAAAAATAATTATTACTGAATTAATAACAAAATATACAGAAAATACACACGCGTAACACAGTCGAGTGATCAACAACATGACAATTAATCTATACAATAAGGATAAACCACGTCAGTTAGTTACAGAAGAGCAATTCCAACCCAAATCTTCACTGATGTGGAACACTCGTCCAGGACAACTGTCTATTCCACCCTGAACAACTACAGAAAATTACGACAGGATTAGAAAAATGAACAACTTATTTGTTGTCTGTATGTTAATATTAAAAACATTGACGCATTGAGAACGCGAAGTTTACATTACACCAATGAAACTGCATTGCATTTTCACCACCAAAAAATCCTTACAAACATCTTGATAACACAAGTTTCACCCCAATCCTATAAATCGTGTCGTATCGCAATTTCAAAATCAATACAATCATCAGTTTCACAGTCAAAGCGTCTCTGTACGAGACTGAGTGTGCACCCACCACATAAAACGCAATCTGTACTTCCTATTATTCAGTGATAGACAATGTTTTTTCGGCGATGGATTTTCTCTCTTGTCCACGAATCCAATTCATTTTAATCAGACCGTCAGGTTTCTGTGATTGTGAGTAAGCTTAGACTTACTCTACTCCCTTAAAGAAAGAAATGTGCTTGAAAATTGGATGTGATAAATACGATGACATTATTTACGAGTAGTGCTGGTATTAGCATACAAATAGCGATACGATACATCACGACACTAAACGTTTAGTAACAACAATATTTTGGACTGAATACACGATACGTATCCCGATATGAGGGTGGTGACACGGTACGGATCCCGATATAAGGGTGGTGATACGGTACGGATCCCGATGTAAGGGTGGTGATACAATACGGATCCCGATATAAGGGTGGTGATACAATACGGATCCCGATATAAGGGTGGTGATACGATACGGATCCCGATATAAGGGTGGTGATACAATACGGATCCCGATATAAGGGTGGTGATACAATACGCATCCCGATATAAGGGTGGTGATACAATACGGATCCCGATATGAGGGTGGTGATACGATACGGATCCCGATATGAGGGTGGTGATACAATACGGATCCCGATATAAGGGTGGTGATACAATACGGATCCCGATATAAGGGTGGTGATACAATACGGATCCCGATATAAGGGTGGTGATACAATACGGATCCCGATATGAGGGTGGTGATACAATACGGATTCCGATATAAGGGTGGTGATACGATATGGATAATGTTGTAGAGTTGGCGATACGATAACGATATTAAATCTATAATTCTAACACCAACTGTGAAACTCCTTAACATCAAAACAAAACCATTTTAAAGTATTCCGTCAAACTCTCCCACCGTTTTTCCATGTTCATTCGTAATGACATTATTAAGTTCATACACGGACTTAGTAAATAACATTCGAGTGCTATGGCTGACACAATTCTGGTGGCACGTATTTGCAAGAAGACGTTAGTTAAGAAAGGAAAATTAAGAAAGATGTGCCATCAATAAAAAGTAAATATTTTTTGTCTCAACGGATATCGCGATTAGGCAATATTCAAACTTAAACATCAAATGTAGCGTTGCCTATTTGAAGTGTCGGATATAAAACAAGGTAAAACTTTGTATCGATTTACTGTATCGACGGTCCATCGATCGATGCATCGATAACTACCTATGAATATTACGAGGATAAAAACAGTCACCAAAGGACTGCAACCATTGGCTCAAAACCCAACTATAATACATGTATAAAATACATCACTACCAGATAAACATTTCCTGTTTGTTTCATTTCCAGCAGCAATTAAAGTGAGTGAGTGAGTTTAGTTTTACGCCGCACTCAGCAAGCAGCAATTGAAACGTGTTGTACATTCTTTGTCAGTTCAGGTCAAGGTATTGCAATGGATATGCTGACATGCCAGACATCAACAATCAACAATCCACCCTTTCACCTGCGGTATCTCAACATGTCGAAAGCAGCCTTGAGTGAGTGAGTTGGTTTTTATCTCCCAATTTCGACAATCGTACATTGAAAGTACAGGTCCCTAAATATAGAGCCCAATGTTGCAGGCCTACTACTTTTAGGAATCCATGTCACAGATGTATTTTTGTTTAGACGACTGAATACGCTGTTTGTTAAAGCTACAACATTTGCGTGTACAGGCAGAAAGTTTTTGAGTTTTCTTTGTAGCTGTGTTCTGTTTACAGTGTGAACCAGGTTTTGTCACAGTCTCCATGTGTGTTTTACACCATATCGGACAATATTCTGGCAATATCAAGGCGGGGATACAAAATTACCGGCTTCACAGACTCTACGCTTTTAGCAAATCTGAACTGAGGCAATGACGTGAACACCACATTCGATCTAGTACCTCCATAAAAGCAAATTATAGATACTGAAGTAACCTCGTGAATGAATGTTTATCACCACAATCATCTTCAAACTTTGTCACGACAACCTCTCAATAGTCAGTGTCAGACTGGGGTCAGAAAGTCGTCCAGCAAGTCACTGCGGATGACAACCTGATCCATTTTAGTTGACAAGTACGACTGGCAATGGTCCCTGGACAACAGTTTCACACCAGCGTCCCTACCTGATTATATTTCTGAGAGTCCCTCACGACCATATAGACGAAATATTAACACCCAAGGGGACTATAACGTGCCTCTAATACGACATGATAAAACGTAATATTGTGCAGAAAGACATTATCAGAAAAAAGACCACTTTTTGTACAAATGCACAAGAGGAATTGCATAATCCCCTAATAAGACACGGGTTTACGTTCCGATACTATAACGTCTGGATATTTGTATCCTGGATCACACAATGTGATCAGAAATAGACCCCATTTAGACGCTTATAAAGGTTTAAAAAGAAACCTGTAACATTCAAGATCTCTATGCCCATTAAATCATTACGAACGAGACATCTTTGAAATTCTTTAAAAGGTTTAAAGGAGTTAATTCTATTTAAGAAAGTCCACCGCACTGATATACCCTAGGGGAATTTTTCTGTATGGTTTCTAATATTACATGTCTTCAACAGACACTTATTAACTTTGGTCGTAATTCCTGGCACATTATCTGCATCGTTGACTGAACTGAAGACTACCGACTAGGTAGGGAAATTCCCGCTGAAGACTTCAATGTCTCGAAAGGATCGTTGGTTTGAAGATCACACAGTCTCACGCTAAAGATGTTTCATCGTGTATTGAACACTGACTAGGGGTGATCCTGGATGTGAAGGCTACTTTGTGAAGACGTGAGAATGAAAGTGTGAAGTTTCAGATTAAAATTAAAGACCGATTTGCCCCAGGGAGGACCAAGAGTGGTGATGTGTTACGTGAAATATTAACACACTAATGATTGTGGAGAGGGTGTCACAATTACTCTTTAGAAATATGAGACCTCGTGAAACCACTTATCCTAAATGGAGAATGCTCTGAAGGTTTTTTGCAACACCTGTCTGTGTTTGCCCGATCGGGCCTAAAACACATCTGCATTTGGGGCTTCTTGTGGGAAACAGGTATTGAGTTCAAAAACTGATAATTTACAATTTTCAATTTCCAAATAAATCTGTTTTCTGAAAACATTTTGTAATATGTAACTGAAACGTCACAATACAACAGGTAGCTTACATACATATGTAATACCACTGACATTAAGGAACTGAATATATAGGTTAATGGTTACCCACCTAATGCGGTGTATGTGCGCGTTTTACTAGCGATACCTTATATCAGTTTTCATTATTTCATCTCACTGTCTGGACGGGTTTGCGTCTCTCAGGCTATCCTATCCAGGTTATTCGTGATGTTTTGTGATTCCATTCCAAACGACGAAAGTGGATAGGGCAGGTGTCCAACATCATACCAAAACTAGATGATGGTACCCCACTGACGCTCAACAATATGTGGAGGGTGGTTTGTGCTTTAATGCCACTCTTATCAGTATTCCAGTTCAGCTATAAGGCGGCTGTCTGTATATTATCTAGTCTGATCCAGACAATCCAGTGATCAGCAGCATCAACATCAATCTACGCAAATGAGATATGATGACATATGTCAACCAAGTCAGCGTGTCTGACCATCCGATCCCTATAGCCTCTCCCGACATGCACAAGTTTCCGAGGACCAGTCGTAAATCGGATCTTCACGAATGGTAGTGTTTGGAGAATTAAGGATGCACTATTACACAAACACACAAAATACATATACAAAATACACTGAATCTAAATCTAAACACAAATAAACATACCCAAACGCAAACACACACACACACTCACACACACACACACACACACACAAAACACGTGATATGATATATGACCTTGAGACAAGTATACTCCCTAGAATGTCTGGTAAGTCTAGACTACCAGTTCCTGAAAATGAAGAGTCTCTGGGGTCCTTTGTATTGACTTTTGTTTTAATGCAAAAGCTTTTGTTTCGGTCAGATAAGTTCATTCCAGAAGTTTTTTCAGCAGCACTTCACATAACCTAACACATGCATACACACAAACCATACATTCAACAATACCAGTAGTTCGGTATTGACTTACTGAATTCTTGAAAAGATAGAAATGCTGACTGGTCACCATTTGTCTTGATATATAACATACCCTCTTGCATCTCGTCGGGAATGCTCAGAAGCGTATAATATTTGGCCATGAATAAATCCCTAAATTTCGACTTAGATTTTCCCTTCATAACGCTGTATGGATAAATGGAAAACGCACAGAGACGGAACGCCGAGACGTGAACTCATGCATAGACGATGATTCCCTGCTTCCGCTGTTTTTGGTCTATCATTTTCGTGGATCACTCACCTTAAGTAATGATATCTCTTGTAGATGACACATGACTTGCTGATTATGACTGGATTTATATGAGTTATGCATTTCCAGAACGACAGTTTTATCATTTTGGCACAGGATTATTATGTGCATGAAGACACAAAAATACATGTCTTCAATAACTTCTTCAGACGTACCTGGAACCAGATGCACACAACCAGAAAATCCATTAACTGAAAATGTATATGTATAATGTAAGCATTGCGTATAGCATCAATATTAATGTATACTCTTAAGAAAAATAGGGGAACTGTATTTTCAATGTACGATTGTCGAAACTGGGTTATGTATAGGCTTGACTCAATGTTGATACAATAATAATGGATGTTGCATCACCACATGGATTTCTTTCAAAGCAAAGCTGCTCGTTCAGTTACCCCCCTTGGTAGGTGACTGGAGTATGACATGCAAATTTCAGGTTTACAATTTTCAGTCAGTAGTGTGTGATGTGACCCTGAAAACGCTGATAATGCACAAATGCAAGAAAATTATAGGAAAAACTGGTCTACAGTTATTTATCGACCTGCCTGAAAAACGTCAAGATTCATAATGAAACCCGCTGCAAGTGTAGAAGGCTCCCACCTTGTGCACGTGTTTTCCATGCATTGTGTTTGCGTATGTTAATAACGTGAAAATGACGATGTATACACAAGATGAATGTCATTGAACCCCAGTGGGTTTTCTTTCTACCACACCTCAAAGTTCAAGTTCCCCTACTTTTTCAAAGAGTATATTTGGTAATAAGGGCTATGCTTTATGGTATGTTGGGCGTTGTGCCATGTTTTCAAAGTAGCTTGATGGGTAATGTGTCAGCACACCACTCTGAAAGGCTGGTGTCTATTGTCCATCTGGGTGACAAGGTATGACATGGTGTTGATATTGTTGGAACATTGCAGAAAACCCAACTCAGTCACCTGAGAAAATACTTCACCTTTAGCAATGCTACTTACGTAATGCCGCAACATGCGTCGTCATGCTGTAGGCTGTTGTCATATATGACAACGATCACTATCTTACCTCACACATGAATGTCGCTTTTTGACAGGCTAAGGACTATTCTATTATTTTCAATGTACCCCGCTTACAGGCGATGTATTGTTTTCAATGTACACCGCTGGGAATTTCGAATTCTTCTGGTGCTTCATGTTAGTATTTTTCTATCTTGAATAACATTGAATGACGCATTAAGCACGGAAATTACCGATGTTTTGCGATTGAAAATCGATGGAAGGGAGATAACTGTAATCTGTGTACCATGCGTCGTCTGCAAAATGGCGATTCGCCTTCATTCAACTGAAGTGCTTCAAACAACTCGAAATTAAAACCTGGTGTTCGGTAAGAAAAAATACGTTGTTCACTGGTCCCTCGGGGTGCATGAGCCCATGGACCCCGAGGGACCAGTGAACAACTTATAATGTAATCATGCTTCATAATGTTCCACAGTTGAATGTGTAACATAACTTGTCATGTTACATAGGTATTGTTCTATAAGGTCCTACAACCTAGGACACTAAGCCTCAAACTGTTCATCCTATCAGCTGGGCGGTGAGATAGCTCAGTGGAGAACGGGTTCGTTTCCCAACACGAGCATAATGTCGGTTAGCGTGTGGAGTAGCGGGTTTGCCAGGGTATCTGGAATCTATGACAGCGCAAGGTTAGAATCATATTCAGACTTCGTATTCTGAATCATTCTGAGTGAGTGAGTAAGTTTAGTTTTAGGCCGCTTTTAGCAATATTCCAGCAATATCAAGGTGGGGCACACCAGAAAAATGGGCTTCACACATTGTACCCATGTGGGGAATCAAACCGGGTCTTCGGCGTGACAAGCGAACGCTTTAACCACTAGGCTACCCCACCGCCCCACTTACGACTAGAAAAACTGCACCATGTAGCAGTTTAAGAACACGGGTGCTCATGTGAAGTAAAGCACATTATTCAAAATTATTCGCAAAAATTATTTAGATCCGACAATCCCGGGAAGCTCCCGGGGTAGAACAGACCTTCAGCAACCCATGCTTGCCAGAAAAGGCGACTTTGCTTGTCGTAAGAGGTGATTAACGGGATCGGGTGGTCAGGCTCGCTGACATGGTTCACACGTCATTGATTCCCAGTTGCGCAGATCGATGTTCATGTTGTTGAACACTAGACTGTCTGGTCCAGACTCGAATATTTAGAGATATAGATAGCTGGAATATTGCTGAGTGCGGCGTAAAACTAAACTCACTCACTCCGATCGTAACACGTCCTTAGGGCCATAACTTATTACTGCGATTGATTCGAGTAAAAGCCTCGGTCAGTATGCAAGGTTGGAAATATTGTGAAGGTGCAATAAACAATTTTGAATGGAGGGCCTGTTCCTATTTACCCTTATCTTCGACAAAGTTGAAAACACGCCCGATTTATCAAGGATAAAATTTATGGAGTTAATCATAATATCTATACATCCAAGAGAAAGCTCAAACTATATTAACTCCAGTTTGTTGACAGGCCGTGAGTTTGTTTACAACCCTGATGTGTTATCAATGTTCGTCTCTGCCAGTGTATTACCTGATATCTGTGCTAAAGTATGGGAGCTACGAGAGACGCAGCGCTGTGGTCGGTTTGTGAAACACGGCCCTGTAGTGCTACGATAGTCGCAAGATAATGTTAATGTATGACACTTACGACTATCCTCTCTCTAAGAGGGCTTCATAAATCTAGGCGCAGATGAGTAATCAATGATCGTATATGCAAATGTATTATCTGAGATCTTATTTTACGTAAGCCTCGGCATATTCATGAATGACACGAGCAAACATTCTCTGACAGAAGTCGTAAAAAAACAAGCAACTTAGTTCTGTCCATTATCATAACCATGATCTGAGACCCGTGTAGGTTCCGGGGAAGAATATGCCTTCAACAACCCATGCTTACTATAAAAGGCGACCATGCTTGTCGTAAGAGGCGTCTAACGGGATCGGGTGATCAGGCTCGCTGACTTGGTTGACACATGTTATCAGTTCACAGTTGTGCAGATCGATGCTCCTGCTGTTGATCACGGGATTGTCTGGCCCGGACTCTATTATTTACAGACCGCCGCAATATAGCTGGAATATTGCTGAAAACTAAACTCACTCACTCACCCACCATAATCTGAACCAAAACAGAACGGGTGACTGCAGTATACATTTGCTAACTGGATGGCCTATCCTATCCCACGTGCAGCACATGTTGCAAGAACACTATGTCTACTAGACCTCTTCATGATATACGGCAACACCAAAACGTCAACATATTTCAGTCTTTTAATTTAAAATTGTTTACAAATTTCATAAAACAGCTGTAAGGTTTGCATCTGATTTAATCCCTATCTCATTTGGGGATTTATTCGTGGCTAGAACAGTAAATATATCACTGTAGCTTTCAAAAAGGATGTGATTAGAGGTAAGGTCAAAGATCTAGGTATAAAGAAGCACAACTAATCAGACTGTTCATAAAGTGTTTATAATCATTGTAAACTAAAAGTCACTGTGTTCTGTAATCTGATTGGTTGAAAAACATGATCAAATGGTATTAGATTCCCGGAAACTGCAAGACTATTTACTGCGTACTGACACGTAGAAACCTCGCAAACAATTGTTTTGTTGCGTCATCAACAGTGCTGACGTCATTCAAATCATATTGTGACGTAAAGTTAGAATGACGTCACAAATGAGCAACTCCAGATGCTACCATGGGAACCAGCTGAAACGGCCAGCTGATGACACTTCACTGCTGTACTCGTTCTCGATGTAAACGAGTGCAGACAGTAAAACCCTTTGGTTTACTTTTGTGTTTACAATGTCGATAAACATCATGTGTTGGCCAATTTCCGGGTGTTATTGAGTATTTGAAGCACGGGAATGCATTTGGAACCGACGGCGTCAGCCGGAGGTTTCAAATGAAATATTCCCGTGCTTCAAATACTCAATAACACCCGGAAATTGGCCAACACATGGTGTTTATCTCCTAACTATAGAATACGTTCATCTATTGTACTTCCTGGTGCGATGTAAAGTCATAGATCTAGATATAAAGGCGGAGCTTTCCTAGAAGCACAACTAATCAGCCTGTTCATAAAGTGTTTACAAATCACCATAGAACTCGTCTATCTATTCCACTTCCTGGTGCGATGTACCTTTTGTCTAAATGAGGTTTGCAGTTTATGCCTGCAGAAAACGACATCACCTTTCTTCAGGTATTTGAAATGTCCATGAAGTATGATGATAATACAGTCTTATAACCTTAAGACACATCCAACACATGTCCTTATTGACTGAAACAGGTTTCGCATTCGGGAATAAAACGTCGAACAAATCATTTACTTTACATGTCAAGCAGAAATTGAAGAAAGCCCACCATGCAGCATGGTCGCCTTTCTGTCTCCAGAAATTAATTCACATGCATATGTTCTTCATGTCATCGATTATTCCGTCCATCAGATTGTCCGTAAAAACCTTTAAAAAGACCAAATTCAATATTAACGTGTCTTGACATTGCGGGAGATCTTTTTGTTGCAATGCAAATATTATCTTAAGGAATCTGTTGATGAAACGTCAACATGCGATGCTTACAGTATGCACGTTTCGGTGAAATACATTCATTAGCAATAATGTTCAATGCAAGGAAAACAAATAGCTACAGAAGTTTTGAGTTATTGTCAGCGGATGCTATGAGTGATATTCTGTAACCGAATCATATTATGCCATGCTTTCATTGTTTTTAATTAAGTTAATCCAAACATCGAATCGTTACTGCGTGATTTCGTCTGTGTGTTTCGCAGGAGAGGGACGAGAATTAATCATATTTAGTATCGCTATCAATATGAACCCGAGGAGTACGGTGTTGAATTGGAAAAACTTTAGGAATTTAACTCATGGATTCTGAAACGGCAAATGCACACAGATCTGTATAACGGAATTGAGAATTGAGCACACTCAATCCATGATCTACATGTTTTTCATTCATGAATACGATTTGAATCTCGTGTTATTTAGGAAATAATGGCCACTTTCCGGGTGTTATTGAGTATTTGAAGCACGGGAATGCATTTGGAACCGACGGCGTCAGCCGGAGGTTTCAAATGAAATATTCCCGTGCTTCAAATACTCAATAACACCCGGAAACTGGCCAACACATGATGTTTATCGACATTGTAAACACAAAAGTAAACCAAAGGGTTTTACTGTCTGCACTCGTTTACATCGAGAACGAGTACAGCAGTGAAGTGTCATCAGCTGGCTGTTTCAGCTGGTTCCCATGGTAGCATCTGGAGCTGCTCATTTGTGACGTCATTCTAACTTTACGTCACAATATGATTTGAATGACGTCACCACTGTTGATGACGCAACAAAACAATTGTTTGCGATGTTTCTACGTGTCAGTACGCAGTAAATAGTCTTGCAGTTTCCGGGAATCTAATACCATTTGATCATGTTTTTCAACCAATCAGATTACAGAACACAGTGACTTTTGGTTTACAATGGGATGATATCGTTTTGTGTCCATGTATTAGGTACCGACATATACGAAGGGTAGATATATCTATATTTACCATTCAAAATCATTCTTCAATATCAGGCAACAACGATCATTGATTTCAATATGCAATTGACAGTTAACCAGCTTCTGTAATGAATGTGGCATCTTTGTTGCCGGCTGTGTTATAGCGTTGTTTTCACAGATATATTGCTTAATGTGTGCTGAAGAAGGTAAAGGAGAATTAGCGTTTGCTGTGTACTTCGTCACTTCTTCATTGCGTAAACATGCAAACTGCAAACATATAACAGGTTTAGTTGCAGAGGAGCATGGGTAGCTGCGCGCTAGACTAGTGATCCAGCGAGCTTGAGGCGTCAGGATCTAGCCCACCTGAGACCGGATGTAAAAACCTTAGAGTCAACTTTGTGTGCAGACCCTTTCCGTCTTGTCACAACCCCTAGTGTTCAGTATACAACCCTGTGCAGTTATAGAACCCACGAATCCGTTGGTGTATGACCAGATGGTGGCCACATGAATGCGTGCAAACACCTAGTTGTGGGTACAGCAATATGCAGTAAACTTGGACAAAGTATTGTGACTATGTGTCTCAGTCCACCCATCTGTGACTAGGTACCTAAGCTTGTTACAACAAGAAAACCACAAACTCGGTGCTTCTAGAAGTGCCGATGAGATTGACATCCAATGATCGAGGGAGATATATGCCAGTGCCTTGAGCAAGCACTAGTTGCCTGGATATGCGCGCTATATAAATATCATATTATAATAGTAATATATTAATTAAAAATATATGTTTTTTCGTTGTGCACATGACCCGTAAACTGATAGCCAATGCAAAGTAAGGGTGCAATTTAAGAACAGCCCATTACTGACTGGAATCCACACACTGAAAAGCAATACTTTGCCACCCTAAGTTTCTTGACAAGTCAGGTTTGAACGTTGGGCATATTTCAGACCGCATACAGTAATTTCCCCTGGGAGCCAGCAGTCACTTTTGTCACGACGGTCATCTGCTGGGGCGTACATATTATCTGGTTTCGTGACGTCTTCATTTTGTGCCTCGCGGAGAACGGAAAACATTTATATGACTCATGGTGGTGACATTTATATCCAAAAGGAAAATTTCCTTACCTTTTTGAATAAGAAGAAAACTTGCTACAGCATAAAAGTTCTGGAATATTTCAGAAGCCACCGAAAGAATGTATAAGGTCATCTATCTAGGGTAGTCATGATCGAGTGATGAATGGAAAATATTCATGTTGCATAAATTAGACATTTAGCTTACTTTATCTGGAATCACAATGGCAACACATGCCGGTTGTAGGGAAGAACCGTTCCGCCACACTGATTTGCCTCCTAATAATATAGTAATCTTTTCAAACGTATTGAAAGGCAAGTGTAAATAGATTTCTTTCCAGCCAATCGATTTCAAACGAAACTCATAATTTTAAGCAATCGATGTCCTGTTTTTCCAGAAAGTGGGAAATTTATCATGATTGCTTCATGACATCTATTTCAACGCAGTAAACACTGGCATTACCAGCATAAATGTCTCCATCGTTGAGCAATATTGTGAACGTACATTTGTGGCCTGTATGGAAAATGTCTAGTATTTAGCAATATTATTCTTGATACACCCAAACTCAATATACATTTGGAATGCTTTAAAACAAGACGAATTGATGTTCCTTTCATCACAGATCATTGTCTTTCATGTCATCTTAAATCATTCCGGGACTGAGTCTCGAATGATATTCACAAGTATATTCTGTGAAAATGTTAAAGCATGTCATGAATCACAACTACCAGTGTTAAATATGGATGTGAACAGTCGCGTGTGCACAGGCAATTGGTATGATTCTGTATTTGTTTTGTGACATCCACCCAGATATATATGCGCCTTGGAAATATTCCCCATGGAACATGAAGGGAAAGCAATATGTTATAGGTTGACGTGTATCGATGCGATAAACGACAAATCCCCCCATTCAAATTCTGCCGAACCGTTGAACTTTTTTGCTGAATCTATCTTGCACATCTTGAATGCAAGATGCTTCATTTCCGATAATTGTCTCTTGCATATGATGTTCATGATATTTTCACGCAGATTTTAGAGACGACACAACAGTCAGGTAGCAGAGTGAAAGCAAGGAAAAACTATCAGATCCTGTGAAGCAGTTCTGTTGCATATGTTCAATCCACAACCATGAAATAGCGGCATGTCAGCATTTTTCAAATGCGTTCGTAGATTTGAATCGCACTATCTGAACATCTTATAAGAAAATATATTACCTCTTCGTTAGTCATAACTGAGTTAGTATTACAGACAGAGATGTACACAGGTGAAGTGGAACAGATTGAGATTGACTCAGTCCGTACTATCTCTTAGACTTATATGTATATGCTCTATATTTTCCTCGTTATCATACTCTGTCATTCACCTGATAGCTGGGCAAGACGTACCCCAGAAAGGTCGGGTTGTAAGTATTCGTAAGTATCATTCGTTTTCATATTACCTGAAGCCAGTTTCTAAATGCCAAACAAACAACTAGCTAGAATATAATTTGCATACACACAGTGTCAAACTTCAAAGGCTATTTACATATCCAAAAGTTAACTCAAAACGACCAGAATGCCTCCACCGCCGCTCTGCATGTTCAATCCCTTGCTGACTTAGTAATGATGGAATATAAAGATATGTCAGGTAGGGAAGATAAAGAAACGAAGTCATATAACGAGGAAGTTTCTCGCCATATAAACCAAACTTATGAAAAACCGTATATGTATAGCTTTTATTCAAAGTATGTTTTTCAATAGTATTTGTGTCATCAAGGGAAACCATAAAGTTCACCTGTGAAACCGTAAAGTTCAACCATGTTACCTGTGACGGGTGAGCCAGCCAGATCGCCAGGCAACGGGTATATTCTAAATTGACAGGCATGTGTGGGAAGAGAGTGAACTTGGTATCACATGAAATACCACAATTAAATTAAATTAAATACCACATTAAATGCATATACATGCAGGAATGATATACCTTTATTTACTTTGCATTAATCGCTTGTTTAGTCACGATATGGATACACTACTGCAAGCGTGACTTAACTCACTTACTCACGTTCGGTCTTGCATCCCAACGCTATGTGTTTAGTCAGTTAATCATATGTGAATACTTTCCAAATGCGTGGAGCCAATGCATAATGCTACCTGAACACAATGGGGAGCCATAAATAATCATACGAAGTGTAGAGGCTTCAGTCAACGTTGCTATTGTACTTAATAACAAAATGTGCAATTGGGTTCGCGCATTTAAAATGCTTTAGAACTTGAGACAGGGCGATTTCAGACAGGATTATTCCACATTTTACATTTATACATCTACCATGTGCATACAGAAATGTGGAAACGTTAAGGAAGATTTTACGCTGTATTTGTTGACGTCAGACGGACCTTTACGACTGCTAAACGTCATAGATTATGCCGGCGTCCATGACATTCTCCGAATTCGTATCCACAAAATCCGAGGGTTGATATGTTAGAAAAGCATGATCGTGTATAGAAGAGGTCGAAATGTGAACTATACTCACATCTGTAAATAGACCACAGCGAGACCACCTTAATTCAGTTTTTAGTTATAAATAGCTTGTTTTTTAATGTCCCGAACGTGAAAAACAAATCGGTTTTGCATTTTGCAGTGGGTAGTTGGTAAGAAAGCATTAAAAAATATTCTTCTGTTAGTATGGCCTTCTGGTAAACCATACAACGTACTTCAAAAACATATTGCCACAACAATACATAATTACTATCTCATTTTCTGGTGCTGAAATATTAAGGCTTAGAGAGGTTGGAAAAAGAGATGTCATATAATAGCGATCCCTACTACCTACTGTAAATGTAAGATGAAGAACTTCAAGAAACGAAAATAATGTGTAGTAGGTCCACTTTAGGAACTCTATTTTCAAGATTATGGGCTGATACTTCGTGTCTGAGTATCGGCAGAGGAAAATGGTTAGACAAGAACGGTTGTCCTGCGTTGTGCATTCTGCGTTATACAGTTGTTGTTTTTGTTTGTTATTTTTCTTATTTGCTTGTTTGTTTGTTTCCTTTCATAAATTGGCAGTTACCTATCTATACTCTTCCAGATTATGTATCTAGACCGAAAATAATTATGAGATTGTGCAAAAACTGCTTTCAAAGGCAACGCAATTAGCGGTGAGTATTGTCAAATGTCATTGCGTATTCCGATATACAGGATCATTGTGGATATTAGACATCGAATACTTCGTCGTAAACAGGAGGTTTGGGTATCAAGTAACGTTAGGGCTCTCTCTTTATGTAAGCGATTAGGCAGGCTGTAACCATGGATACAAAGAAACAATACCGTTTTGCACAATATAATTACAGACCACTAGAACAACAAAGGTGTCAGATATTTCTATTTGGAGCCCTCGTATAAAGGTGATGAACTCAGCCTATACTGGATATACGAGCCTTCGCTGTGTTTTCTTGTGGTAGGACTCCAGCCAGTGACAGTGTTGTTCTGCTAGATCACTGCTTTTCCAACAAGTTCATTTGGATTCTTTGTCTTGAGTACACGTCTTAATGCAAAACTGATACGTGCAGTGACACTTCTGGCCGGAGGTGGCCTACAACGATCAACGTAGGTTTAACCACCTTACTATCAGACCGATGGAGGAGTATAAAAGCACATCTCACAAAATTCTAGTTCCTTCGTGCATAGCTGATTCAGTATATGTATTAAACACAATCTTCCTGTCCTTTGTCATCACCTGGACGCCCTCACTCAAATGATTTTCTGGACTGTTGCTACTAAACGAACAGACAGCCTCGTTCATAAGACACGAATCCAGAATAGTGCTCCTCTGTACTTTGTCGCCATTTGGAGTTAGTACCATCCACACAATAGCACATGTTCTCGTGTATACAGTTCATTCTGTAGGCATATTTCTATTGTTTCTCATCAACATGAATTTGGGTCTAGCTGTATGCAAAATAGTAGCCTACAAGAGGTTGATCACTCGTCATTATAAGTACATGGATACTGGGCTTTGTGGTGGGATTTCTACCCTTTTCCTATGTGAACTTTAGGATTGACTCCAACCTGAAGATGTTCGTATTCATTCCGAACAATGTAACAGTATTGTGGACAATTGGTTACCTCGTTGAGAGTGTTTTCATAATGGTAGGAAGTATTGTGATGTTGTTTAAGGTCCGTTATCACAGAAGAAGACTGCAACCAGATTACACGCTCAAATCAGTATCTGCTACAATGAAAAAAATGAAATTAATGAGACTGACCTTTGTAATGGTCCTGATTCAGGCTGGAACATATTTACATATTTCCTGCTGGTTTCGTATACTTTCAGTGTAGAAGAAGAACGTCGTGTTGTTTTAGTAATGAATCCTATTGTATTTTCTGTGTCCATAATTTACGACTGTTTCTGGCGTGTTTCTATCTGTCTCTGTATACACCGATGTGTGAGACCACCAAATCCCTTCTATGCCGGAGGCGGAATGCGATTTCAAACAGGACTATCGTTCCATCAGCACACCAGGGACAAACCCAACAATATAATGTCAGTCCAGAAACGAGAGATGTCCCCCTAAACACAATAACCCCTGTCCAGTTCCCAGGAGACACAGCCAACAAAATAATATCGTCCGGCCATACCCTAGGAGACGTACACAACACGCGGACAATCCTAGTTCAACCAGCGCGTGCCATATCCCGAAATATGTGTGAAAACAATGGACGTTAGTTCAAACTTGCTGCTGCTCACTCGAAGCTTAAGGCAGTCCACCTGGAAGTCATCACTACACATTACGAGGTAACGTTAGCTACTTAACAGAGATCTCTAGAAAACAGAATTCAGTCCACCCCGCAGAGACTACTACAAGCAGCAGAATAACGCCAGTCCATCCCACAGAAACCACGACAAAATACGGGGTCACGTCAGTGCAACACACAGAGACCACTACAAATTATGGATTGAATTCAGAAACGAGGACAACGTTGACGTCAGTCCAGTGTGCATGGAACACACTAAAAACACATCATGTCAGACAGGAGACACCACCAGCAAAGCAATAACAGCTGATTGTAGTGCAGAAAACCCCCATACAACATCAATACAACCCACAGAGAACACGTACAACACGAGGAACACGTTAACGTCAACCCCCCTCTACAAGGACATACGTGTGCCCAACATCGTCATAGCCTCAGTCCAGTCATCAGGAGAGGACAGACAAATAGTGGTTCAGATGGCAACAGGTAAAGACGGTAGGTCCAAGCCAAACACACACACGACCATGCGGAACCTACCAAACATACGTTTTACATGTTTAAACCAACGTCAAAGTAACAGGGATACTGATTCAGAGGCATGTTGTATGTTGACTCAGATCAGTAATGATAGAGAGTTTCAGTATAGCTCCATCCTTATAATTTCAGCATCCTTCAAATAGGTCAAGATCTTAACTGTAGCTTATATTGGTTATCCTCTACCCTATACTTGAGGGTGTCACACACCGTCATATAACACAGTGACAGTTACATACAGGAATGTTACTGTCACTAATGTTATGACAAATACGATGGAAACAGGTTTAAAATGACCATTCCTGACAGTGTCGAAGTTAACTCTTGTGGTGGTGTACATTGTTTATGGCGAACATTATAGAGTTATTGACTTCGCCTCGGTGACTATCACATGTCCAAGGTCGATGATTGTATCAGCCGAATTTAAGTCAATAACTGTTTTATTATATGACAAAAATACTGACACACTCACGAATCTTCTTGGTGTCGTACCGTAACTCTAAACCAACGTAGTCACAGAGACGAAGCGATTTCCCAGCTGGAATAGCCCAAATCTATTTTTAATCACGGGAGGGGCTTGGGTTGTTGTATCAATTCTCGCGACGTAGTGACGTTGACATCGCCTAGCGTCAAAGCTGTCATGTGACCAAGTGGGCCAATCAGAAAGGCAAAAATCTATACGTCATATCATAATTGTTCTTGCCATCACTATTGATTGCAGATCTTGTGGGTTTGGATATCCTGAACGGTTAACTAATTCCCTCCCGCTAATGATAGACAGTAAATCGTTTCACGTTCGAAACATGATTTGTTTTCATCGAGGGAGGGGTTATTATATGTGTTCTAATAACGTTTATGTTTATTGCAGCGTTTACTTTGTCTATAATATGTGTGTATTGTTATAGATTCGGGTATTCTCGTGCTAAGAATACAAGACACGCATATCTATTTCCGATTTTTGTATCACTGACAATGCTTTGACACTGTCACCATATCATGACGTATTTTTGATAGTTGCGTATTACATTCAGCACATCTTCTTTGTGTAAGTGATCTGTATTCTGTTTTTCTTAAATCGCAACACAATCAAATCTTTTTGCAGAAGCACATTTATGGACAAAATCTGACAGGTGTCTCAATAAATGATTTATTTCTGTGTACTCTGTAGCACAATTGTAGTTTTCTCGTAGCAGCGCTAGTCACCACAAAGGATGAGTGCTCTCATAATTGTGTTCAGGAACAGTTTTATGTTACTAGCGTACAGCGAATGAGCAAATTTGTTTTAGTGTTGACTGTGAAGCATAGACATCGATGTCGTTAGCGTTGGTCACAGCCAAATAATCTGAATGACGAAGTGAAGTGAATATGTACTTTTTTGTCACTTACTACGTATAATGAGGTCGTCGGATTGTTTGCTATTGTTGCGACAGTAATTTATATGATTGTTATTTAACGCTGAAGTCAGCCGAATTCCAGCTGTATCCGCCGAGGTAAATATACATGTATGGATCTGACCATCCAGTGATCATTAGCATAAGCATGGATCTACGCAAATGGGATGTACGCTTCTTACACCAAGCATGGGTTACCCAAGACCATTTCTAACCCGGATCCCCGTGGGTTTCTGTGACAGTACAAAAATGTTTGGATATGTTGCTGTTCTATCAATATTGTCGAAAATTATTGCCTTGTTTTATTTGCATTATCATTTAGTTTGCTATGAATATTTGCGACATCAGCCATCGATGTTGCGTTTTGCTGCAGCGTCGTGAAATGGTTGTAACGGTGTTCTACTATTCAGATGATACACACTGGTGATGTTTGAAAAAGGCTGGTAGTGAGCTGTTAACATTGTTATGCTTCTGAGATCATGAATATTAGCGATATCGATTTTGACTGTTCTAGTATACGTTCTGTAAATTCTGTAATTTTTCTCTATCAAGCGTACTATCGAAGGTGAGGGCTGTTGAATAGGTGCATGCCCAGAATTCCTTAAACTATGATTGATGTTTTTGCACCATACTTGAAGAAAAATATTTCACAAGATTTTAGATGCAAACGTATTCCCAGAATGGGAATAAGTCTGGGTCATCTCGTGATTTTGACAACTACTAGGTATTGCACTAGCAAGTGTAATACTCTTCACGTCAATCACTGAAAAGAAAATTTCAAATATGGATGAAAGTGAGTGATTTACTGTCAGAGTCGGAAGCCGGTTTCCGTTTGAATTACTCTACTGTTTATAATGTTGTTTTACATGTTCTTTGTTCTAAATATCTTTGCAAAGGCATTGGCCGCATTTCGTGTGTTTTCACTGATTTTGATAAAACCTTTGACTTTGTTAATAGGAAAAACGCATGTTTTTAATCATTACGAAAGCATGCCATGGCAAATTTTAAGCACTCTTAAAAGCATATGTATGCTTCTGTGAGGGCAACATATATCAAGGTAAATAATGGATGAAAAGTTTATTTTTCAACATCATGCGGTATGAGGCAGGCCTGTATTTTAAGCCCTGTATTATATAGATTCTTTATTAATGAGTTTGTAACTGAAGCACAGAATAGTAGCAGTCACTTGATATTTGTTACACAATAAATTATGGACACATTGCTACTTCTATTTGCTGATGATGTTGTAATGGTTTCTTATTCTATAAATGTCTTGCAATGATCTTATTGTATCAAATCGATATGAGAAGTAATTTTTAGAAAAAACAATGTTATGGTTTTTAGAAATGGTGTTGCTGTTGAAAAAACAAGAATGGTTTGTTGTTTCATCGATCTGCCTTATCGATTAATTATCGTCAATTAATACACATATTGAGATCCTATGTACACTGACTCGGTCTGTGGCATGTATGCAATTAGGCACCCAGGCAAACCAATGCATTATGCCTCTTACTAATTTATTAACGAAAAATAGACTTGTGTCATTCCTGACTTATTATTTTCCATTTTTGAAGGAACAATTATTCCTGTTCTCCTGTTTGATTCTGAAATATGGGTAGTAAGTCTTATGCTGTGATTACATACAAGTAGTTCATATTTGAAAGGCTTTGTAAGTCTTCATAAGTTTGCTTCTAATAGGGCAGTCCTTGGTGACACTGGTCAGTTAAGGGTAATTAAGTATTGGATTAGGGTACTAAGAATGTCTTCAGGTTGGTATCAAAATTAGTGTAATAAAATGTTAATACTTGATGATCAGGAAAGGAAAAGGTAATTTGCAGGTGTTTGAAATGTTGTATTTGAAAGCGGCTATCCATAGATATATTTCAAGATGGGGGGATTGAAAACTGTTACTATTTTCAGTTAAACAGACTAGATATTAGAGCGTATTGAATGCATAAATGTAATGTAAAAAAATATACGTACCAGGTCCAAGATAATGATATCATGGACGCTGTTGGTACAAATTGTCCTTTAGGATATGTTGGGGACGAGCATCATGTTTTTTTAATATGAGAAAACTATTCTAAGTTAAGGTGTAAATTTCACCCTTTGACGCAGGACAGATTTAAACACTTAATGATAAAAATAAAAATGTGATTTTGATGATCCAGTTCTGATTTATGATCGTGCTCTTGTCTTCAAAAATATCTGTTGGCAATTAGATATGTGTAAACAGTCATCAAATGTCAATACGTACATCACAAGGCAAATGTTAATATGTTATCTGCATTTATATCGGGAGCAATGAGTCTGAAGCTCTGGAAATAGATTGTCTGCCAGACGTTGAGTTTCCCACATGGTAATGGGCAATGTATTTTTCTGATCATTCATGCAAACGATTGCGTTTGACGGTATAAAAGTGTATGGCATTAAAGGTGTGATGATATACTTGGGATTTAGGAGATACAAACATACATAATTACACTCTTAACGAACGTGCATCTGGTTGTAAACAATCGCTAGGGACGGTTCCCTTCAAATGAGATAAGCTTACTAGTTTATCATGGAAAGTAATGTATCATACAAATGTTATAAAATTACTGTAAACCAGAAGTATTCTGCGCCTTGTAAACATTGCGCCAACGTACCCCCTACCTGTTCAGCGAGGTATTATTTATGCGTTCAGAATAGCAGGACTTTATTCAAAACTTACCTGTGAAACTGAAGGGGTTTTTTTTGTTTACGAGGACGGTACCAATTGCTACGATATGATCGTCTGTCTGAGGACACGTGCCTGCTTCTGACCAATCACGGTCCTCATTACAGACTGAGGCAGAAAAGCATAATTAGAAACCAATCTTTATCCAATGCAATCGCTTCTTACAACTGCGAAAATAGTCTTTGGAAGGGTACAGTGGTATTGTTGATGTTCACAGCTTTCGAACGATACACGTCATCAAACGATGCCTTGCACATCTTGCCTTGCATACGTTTTGTAAGAAGCTTAAAAAACGGAGCTATTTTCCTGACTGATATAGGGAAAAGACGACCATACTTGTTATCTGAAAAATCATTTTATAATAAGTGAATGCATCTGGTTGACTGGCATTGAAAGAGTTGATATTACTGGGCCGACTATTTCCTTTTTTGCCTGGGGAAGAGAAACCGAAAATTTGCAAAATATATACCTGTGCCGAATATTTCCAATGTACAGTATCTTATGACAAAACAAGTAGACACTACAATTCGAGGCTACATTAGAACCAGTGAGTACCGATCATTACTAATTAGTTCATTCACTTGTTTATATCAAAGAATACTTACATTATAAATTGTCTTGCAAAATCTCTAGGTTTCTTTGCCATGAAAAGACAAAATACATTTCAGCCATTGTACCCACACGTGTATGATGTGTAGTTTTCATGATGTTGTATAGTGCTCTTGTGACTTTATATTTTGTACATCTGTATAATGTACTTGTGGCTCCTTTACTGAATAAATGTATCTTATACTAAACATGTTCATGTGCACAGATTATTTATACAATGTCATTATCTGTTGACAGCAGTGTTGCACATAGGCAATGAAAAGCATTTGGGTATACTGTGTGGTCCTTTTTAAGCCCATGGGAAATCCTGGGATTTTGGTTCCCCACATTGGGGCCACACAGATCAGGAACCATGCTGTATTTGGCCACACTTTCTGGGAGCCATGGTGTATTGGGTCACATATTCCAGGACCAGTGGTGTATTGGGTCACACATTTCAGGAACCATGGTGTATTGAGTCACATATTCCTAGACCCCTGGTGTATTAGGCCACACATTCCAGTACCCCTGGTGTTTTGGGCCACGCATTACAGGACCCATGGTGTATTGGGTCAAACATTCCAGGACCCCTGGTGTATTGGGCCACACATTTCAGGTGCCATGGTGTATTGGGCCACGCTTTTCAGGAACGATAGCATATTGGCCAAGACATTCCAGGAGCCATGGTGTATTGGACCACACAATCCTGGAGCCTCGGGGCATTGGGCCAGGTATTCCTGGAGCCTCGTTGAACTGAGTCACACATTCCAGAACCTTCGGGGTATTTAAACCACACAATCCTAACGCCTCGGGGTATTGGCCACGTAGTCCTAAAGCCTTGGTGGATTGGGCCATGTATTCCGGATGGCACGGGATATTGGACTGCAGACATCAGGAGCCACGGTCTAATGGACCGCCTAATCCAGAAGCTTACGTTCATATAAACGGAATGAATCGTGCATAACCGGACTTTGCAAGACATCAAAATATTTTGGTGTCTTCAGTATCAAAAGGCGCGGGGGCTACATTCTATTTATCATTCAAAATCATTATTCCAGCATGTCCACTCACTGTATAGGCAGTAACAGTGTTTTAAGTCGACAGTCTAATCACTTCAGTCCTTTGACTGAGACGTTTAGGTGACCAATAACGCAACATGGGTGATGATGCATTTACATCGTACCGATGTTTTCAAAGAGATATGTAACCTACAGACAATAATGGCCATTGTACTTGGCTATATAATTCGTATTTACTTTATGGTACAAGCATACCAATGTTCATAGAAATACGCTACACATTCCTGTGAAGGAAGTGTACACACACAGATCTACAAGAGACGTCATATTCTGATTCTTCCTGAACGCATAGTCCGTATACTGATCAAATACACGCATTGGTATTCAAAGCAAACTTAGGTTGCAGATTATGGACAGCCAAATACTGACTAGAATCCACATACAGAAAAGCAATCTTTTTTGACAAGTGTTCTGACAAGTCAGGTTTGGAAACCTGACATATTTCAGACCGCATCCAGGTAATTTCCCCAAGGAGTCAGCGACAACCTTTGTCACGAAGAGAAATCTGCTGGAGTGTATATGTTGTCTGGTCTCGGGATGTTTTCATTTTGTGCCATGTCGTGAGGAGAATATGTTATTGACGATATTGTACTCTGCTGATCTGGATGATGCTGGTGACAGTCATGCAGAAAAGTAAATCTGCTTTACTTGTATAGATTACAAACTTGTTGCACAATAAAGGATCTTGAATATTTCGGAGAAAAACTAAAAGCATCTCTTTTTCCATCCATTCCTAACAGTGCACACTGTTTACTTCAAATACTCAAGTTATGATTCCGATCGCGAGTTCTGAGGCAGCTCAACGTTGATGCAAATCCAAATTGGTACTCCCTTTCAAATTTATAGCTAATACAGTGGAAGCTGTCTAAACCGACACTCATTGGGACTGAAGAGGTTATCATGTTTAGACAAGGTGCCGGATTGTAGAGCTGTTGATAAATTTAAACCCCTCGAATGGGACTTAGATTTTGTGACAGTTTTGACAACTTGCTGGATAGGATAGATGTCGGGTTTGACAGCTTCCACACCATTCAGTGGTTTTGAGTGGAAAATGTCTGGTCGGCAGTTAAATCAGACGGTCTAGAAAAACAAAGACCAGACTTCATTAAAGCACTTAATTCAGAAATATCTAATTTGGTGAGTAATGTTTATAAAAATATTTTGAAGGCATATATGTGGCATTTATGCGAATAAACGCATTTGAGATTCTTATGTACTGTACTAATACTAATTGTACTGACTGAAATAATAATCCCTGGAAAATAAATTCTGACCAACATTAAGTAAAGCTTGTTGATTATTTTACGTTATGAATAATTGATCTCCCCCGACATCACAGAACGTTCTCGTACCATCTCAAACCAATGAAGTCCTTGAAAGATTATGAATGATATGGAAGTATTTGGAAATGGTACGTCATGATATGAATCATAACTACAACTGTTGTATGGTCACGTACCCAGTAGACTGCTGTCAGGGGATGTTATTCTATTATTCTGTTTGTTTTAAGATCTCTCCACGGATAAATATGCCGTTGGAAATATATTTCCTCGGGGCAATCCATGCTAAAATCAAGATCCAGTACACTTCCGATTACATCATGCGAACATATTTTTTGTCACTATCTAAAAGTATTCAGAATGTGGCAAAGTGGTGGCATCCATCACCAGAGCATGCGCAGACAGACCAGTTGTTCACCTGAAAAAAAACCAAGAATGACAACATGGTGATACAACAAACTGGTAAATGCATGGCGCATCGCTTTTGTCACCGATACGTCAAATTTTGAAATGCTGTTCACACAGGAACGATGGGTACGTCTCTCCTTTAATGCAGCTCAGGAATCCAGAACAAAACAAGTTGGGCATTCAGCGTCAAGTAAAGGTGTGACACTACTGATACATAGCCTTGGCATACATCTTCCTGAGTCAACATCCTTGCTTGACATGTATCAGTTCTTTTGTGTCCATATGCCCAGATCAAACTGATAATATGGCATTAGAATGATTACCTTATGAGAAGGCCAGTCGCAGTTTGGATGACGGCTGGATGGCACAAATCTGGTTTCTTACAAAACCGTTTCGTCTTTTTCAGTTCATGATTTCAACCAATGACAACACTGTGCACTTATTTCACCGACACTAACAGAATTTAACACGTACGACTGTCTATTTTATGTATAAGGGAGGAAAACGTTAAATGATACATTGGAACAATCTAATGCTGACAAATATAGAGCCGTGGATATCCATGGGTGTGAAGTGGTTAAACATGCATGGTGACGTCGCCTCTAATCACAATGAAACAAAACATTCTATTTCCCAAGAAGGCTAATCCAATAGCTCAAATGAATCTGACAGAGCCACATCGAGTGTTGTGGCCATTGATAGGTATCATCCTTCTTTCACTTTCATGAAAACAACCATCGAAGACAAACGCTTGATACACATCAAAAACTATTTTGACGATTCTAAACAGCTGAATCTCTTCACCGGAATATGGGTCTTTTTCCCAGGTCCAAACACAATTAAATGACTTATTTGTCAGTTTTACTTTATGTACATGTCAGCTGTAATTTCTCAAAGTTTTGCATGCTTGAGATCTGTTCAGATGACGTTTCCGTCTCTTCAAAGAGAGTATTATTTATTTCGTCTTGGATCAGTATTCTATTATATTTCCTAATGAAACTTCGAAAGACCGTAAATCAGCGTGACGTGCCCTGGTATAGTGGGAATAATCGGATTTTCTCTTATGCAAATATTACGTTTAACTGTCTGAGTACGAAGCCCCATCACGCGATATGGAGCGTCTCAATGGAACCCTGGCTGCTGTTTATTTCCACACTAGTGGAAAGTATTTTTACTTTACCCATCAATACTAAACAGGTTTGAGTAATGCTCATATTTCTGCAAAACAAATGACGAAATTCCGTGGGATCATTACATAACCCATAGGGATTCAGGGTGGCTGCTCTTATTTATCTTGAAGTTCTCGAAATCGTGTCATTGACCTCATTTGAGTAAATGGCTAAAATTACAAACTACGAAAAGAGAAAATACTTCTAGCATTATATGCGATAAATAATACTAAATAAGCAAATATGTCATTTGCAGTTTCTTATTTATCACGCTGCATACATTTGGGGGAAAAAGAATTGTCAGCATCAATACAGCGTCCAGAAAAAGGACATTTTAAGAGGAGATTTGAGTTTATCGAAAGATGACGTCTGTCATTCGTCGTTTGTCATTTGTTATTTGTCATAATTTGTATCTGATCTCATTTCAGTACATATTGACGATTCAACCACAGCCTGATAACACGAAACTGAAACGGTAACTACACGGGTTTTGTCACGATTCACATAAGCAGCAGTTCACATCACTTGACAAACAGAAATCGAGGAGGTAAAACAACGTTCTCTAACTTTGTTATCGAAAAACAGATATTAGATGATTGATTTCGGTGAGTGAGTGAGCATGGTTTACACCGCTTTCAGCAATATTCCAGCAATATCGCCGGAAATGGGCTTCACACATGATATAAGCTTGGGGAATCGAACATTGGCTTTCGTCGTGATGAACGAACGATTAACTAACTGACCCATCACTCCCATTGATTTCGGTACCTGCATTCCAATCTGAGCATTCTGCACTGTGAATACCATAGCATTTCTTTTGTTATAAGAATAATACGATTGCGATTTCGCATGGAAACATTACATCTGGACATAGTGAATCTGTCGGACTCCTTCGTTGAATGAGCTTAAGTGCTTTTGATATGGCCTCATCTCCCAACATGTATGCAACGCAAAGCCCTGACCACACTGACTATGCTATTCTCAAAGACCTTGATGAAATACTTTTGGAATGTGACAAAGTTACATGTGAAAGAAAGCTGATTGAGATGTACCAGAATGATGTGAGGAAAATGAACGATGTGAGACTTTCGCTATATGACATTGCTAAGAAAGACAACGACGATTTCCCAGAGGGTGTACTTGTACGAAGAGTAAACCGTGGGGGACAAAATGTGAATCAGAAATATGCGTCAGATGTGTACCATCTGTACAAGTACATCAAAGGCTCTTTTCCGGGGCATGTGATTCAACAAGAGGTTCTCAGCAGACACAAACTCCGTGGTAAAAGTGAGTGTGACCTTCAAACACATGACTGTAATGATGTGCATGTAGATTCAGCTGACAATTGTAGGGACAAAGACATCTTGTGTCACATCTTGAGTAAGCTGCTTTCAATTCATGATGATATGAAGGATCAGTTATGTTGTGTTAATGCTAAATTACAAAGTCTTCAGGATACCTATGACATCGATATGAGACGTATGATAGATTCATATGAAGCAAAGAATGAGGAAATTAAGTCTTATACATCTGAACTACAGAAATTAAAGTGTCAACTTGAAAATCAGAAGAAAGAACTCAGGGCACTGAAATGTGAATTGAAGGATAAAATTGCCCAGAATGCATTGTTAAAAGACAAGCTATGTGATGATGTTTCTTCAACTAACAAAAGTGTCAGTGCTATCGACGGCAAGATAGATTGTATCAACACGAGAAATAAGCTTCTCTATTCAGATGCTGTTAAGCCCCCAAACCCTCCCAGGCCCCAGATCTCCCACCATGAGAGAGAGCCAATCACACTACAAGCCGATACCACTGGTCGCCGACCGAATGATGATGACGTCATCATTGAGCATGTTACTCAAGACTCTCACAAGGACACCAACTATCAGGGGATAACAGTACAGGTCAACGGGACAACTGTCTGCAACGAGAACACGCAGCGAACAGTTAACTTCTCAGGTCACCGGGAGAGAGCTTTTACCGGTGCATCACGATCCCGAACCAAACGCCTTGTACTCTCTTATGTCAAAGCCACCCAGCCATTTGATGTCGTCCAAGATGCAATCAAAGACTATTATTTATTTCGTCTTGGATCAGTATTCTATTATATTTCCTAATGAAACTTCGAAAGACCGTAAATCAGCGTGACGTGCCCTGGTATACTGGGAATAATCAGATTTTCTCTTAGGCAAATATTACGTTTAACTGTCTGATTACGAAGCCCCATCACGCGATACGGAGCATCTCAATGGAACCCTGGCTGCTGTTTATTTCCACACTAGTGGAAAGTATTCTTACTTTACCCACAATACTAAACAGGTTTGAGTAATGGTCATATTTCTGTAAAACAAATGACGAAATTCATTGGGATCATTACATAACCCATAGGGATTCAGGGTGGCTGCTCTTATTTATCTTGAAGTTCTCGAAATCGTGTCATTGACCTCATTTGAGTAAATGGCTAAAATTACAAACTACGAAAAGTGAAATTACTTGTATAAAATATGTCACATATGTCATTTGCAGTTTCTTTATTTATCACATTGCATACATTGGGGGAAAAAAGAATTGTCAGCATCAATACAGCGTCCAGAAAAAAAGGACATTTTAAGAGGAGATTTGAGTTTATCGAAAGATGACGTCTGTCATTCGTCGTTTGTCATTTGTTATTTGTCACTATTTGTATCTGATCTCATTTCAGTACATATTGACGATTCAACCACAGCCTGATAACACGAAACTGAAACGGTAACTACACGGGTTTTGTCACGATTCACATAAGCAGCAGTTCACATCACTTGACAAACAGAAATCGAGGAGGTAAAACAACGTTCTCTAACTTTGTTATCGAAAAACAGATATGAGATCATTGATATCGGTGAGTGAGTGAGTGAGTGAGTGAGTGAGCATGGTTTACACCGCTTTCAGCAATATTCCAGCAATATCGCCAGAAATGGGCTTCACACGTGATATAAGCTTGGGGAATCGAACACTGGCTTTCGTCGTGATGAACGAACGATTAACTAACTGACCCATCACTCCCATTGATTTCGGTACCTGCATTCCAATCTGAGCATTCTGCACTGTGAATACCATAGCATTCTTTTTGTTATAAGAATAACACGTTACAAGATTACAGGATTACATGATTACAAGATTACAAGATTAATGTCTTCTTTAGGGTGCATATGTTGTGGGTGGTATTTTCCAGGTGTACATGGATTTTCTGTACTAACCTCTTCCATTCCGAGACAAGCCTTGTCAGTACCATGTCTTTCGCCTTCACTGTGCTTCTCGTTCGTCAGTACAGTATCTCTAATTTAGCATTCAAGGTCCGATAGTCATGCCATTCATCACTGACAAGCTACGTTGGCTGATAGAATTTCCCATCTTACACTGGGGGCGTTGGACCATGCGTGGGTGATTAAACGTTCGTAGAACACCTGGTACAACGACCCTTTGACAGTTATGATGATTTTACGAATAATTAGGACACAAGCGAATGTTGCAATAGATTCTTGACCATGGACAGTGATCTGCTTTTGGACATACTTCAAAAACAAGTTAAGTGTTGTACCCGCTTTCAAAACGATTAAAATCACGAATGAACGAACGAACGAATGTCTAATATTGCTTTATACCGCATCAGCAGTTTTCCAGCAAGTCGGGACAAGAACCATTAACTATGAAACATATGTCACATAAAGGGCTTACACTTTGAAGGTTAAATACCATTTGGGATTTGAGTCTACACCTTCGGAGTCAGGCACCTTTACTTGTATATATGTGTGTATATGTGTAAGGGGCAGTGTTACACATAACATCGCTGCATGTGGACCAAAGTCTTGTAAAGTGGCATACGAAAGTATCTGGTTCCAATGGGAACGAAAATTGTGGCATTCTCATCTACTGGGACATGTCTTTGGCTGATGCCGCCTTTATGACAATACCCAAAGAAGTCACAGATGAGCATACACAGTATGATCGTCCTGTTGTCGTTTTATTCCCATAATGCCGCACCATATCTGGATAAAGCAGGCTTTGGTGCCCCGATCATTGCGCGAAGAGTCACCTAACAGGCTCCTAAAGACATCCATGCTTCTGCATTCATTCATCCGCTCATTCTCTCACTCATGGCTACATCGCATGTGAACATACGTAATGCCAACCGACTGACATAAATATTCCAGAAACACCAAGGATATGACAGTTTTCCGCCATCCTTGGACGAGACAGGTCAATGTACAGAATTTCCCGATTGATTCCAGGTTAGTCCTTTAAAGTTTGTGAGGGCCGTGTCTACGCACGTGGGCCTGAAGAATCCGTCAAGGGTTAGCACCAGCTTTACGGTTGTCCGACAGATAGATAACTCTCTGTAGTACAGAGCAGCTTCAACATCCAGCCTCACTCCTCTAAACAATATGGTATTTTACATCCAGGAACAATATGCCATCTGGACAGCAACAAATATCACACACTGGTAAAGATTGGTTATAATTAACATATAACACAAAGTGAATGCGCTGTCCACAAGCCATGTGGAGTTGCCCCAAATGTTTTCATCATTCGTGGTTTTAAAGCCGCATTTTCATTTCATTAAGTAACAGTCATGCCGGCGCCTGATTCAATTTATCAGTTTTGTCAAGTGACGCTCTATCAAGCCTTTGTAAGAAGAACACACTTCAAGAAGTATGATATGAAAACGCCAGAGGCTTATCTGTCGAAATATTGCCCCACATCAAGGGGAAGTTGATTCTTTGATAGGTGAAATCATCCCTTTTGTTCCACAGCCTTCTGCAATGTTTTGTGTCAACCTGACTGTGTTAATATTTCCACAGATCTAAATTTGAAACATATGATGCATTCTCTTTGGTCCTTTACTCTAACTCAAAGATCACCAAATTTATGGGAGGTAATTAGCTGGCTGAATACCTGATAGATAACAGATATCGATATACCTGAAATTAACATTTTGGCCAAATTATCTGATTTTGACATGATCAGAAACAGATACGCTAAACGATACAAGCAGTTGGCACCCTTGGGGATGCAATTTTGCGTTTGAATTTGTTTGAATATTAAATACATGTTATCATTTGGAAACTACAGATGACATAGATTTGCTGTCAATTTTGACAGAATCAAGTTTTGAAGATAGCTACGGAGATGGGTGGCCGTGTTTGACAGTTTTGTGACAGTGCACATTGTATCTTTGTTTTCTTCATATTTGTATATTTTTTTGTATGTACGTATTTTGTACATGTTTGCCACTTATATCTTTCTATGTGTTCACATTCATTTTTGAAGAGTTGCAATTTTGAAATGTCACATTAATTAGCCTTCATGTCATGGTTCAAACTGATTTAACGCACCTGGCAAGGATAATTAACACAGGCCATATACCATTGAACATGTCACGCTTAAAACTCACGCTATTGTTGATTGCACCAGTAAATGTCTTAATGACAAGTGGTATAGACATCCAGACCACAACTGCAATAAATCCAGTCTAATTAACCCCAAGCTAATTAGCCCCAACTACTGTTGTCACGGCCGGGTGACATCAGCTGTAGGAAGTTGTAAAACAAACCGTAATTAAGTCGGTGTAATAATCTTGTCACGGTCACGTGACTACCCTTCCAAAAATTCATTTCGGCTTGTTCAATCAGTAATCAATAGTAAAAATATCCGATCTTGGTCAACCAATCAAAATGGTAATTAAAACACCGATTGTACCTTTTTGGCCAATCACGAAAGAATTCCAACATTGATCAGTGGTGTTTCGTCTATAAAAAGAGGTCAGTGATTTCTTGTCTACACACTTGACCTCACAATAAATGTCGAAATATCTCCCTGACTGATCATTGACTTACGGCATTCTACATTCTATTTAAGGTAAGCTTTCTTGTACAACTCTGATATTATATTATTTAATGCCATGACTAAAATGTTTTATTTATGAATAGAAAGTGGCAATATCATGTATATAGTGTCTTTGCATGAACATCGTCATGCATAATGTCAAAGTCGTTACTGACTATGTAATATTGTCTTTGCATGAACATCGTCATGCATAATGTCAAAGTCGTTACTGACTATGTAATATTGTCTTTGCATGAACATCGTCATGCATAATGTCAAAGTCGTTACTGACTATGTAATAGTGTCTTTGCATGAACATCGTCATGCATAATATCTCAGTCGTTGTAAGTGAACTGTCATGGATTAGTTGTGCCTGTGTTGTACTTTGCATCATCATTATGCTAATAGTGAACTAGAGTGAATATTTGGTTCAATAGCAAATATCATTTATATATGTTTTACATAACGACAGCTGAGGCACAACTGAGATATGTGTTAAAAGGATTTGTATGAATATGATTTCCCATTGTGATTAGTATTTGATGTTATGTTGAAAACGGAAATCTTATAACTGTTACAGATTTAAGCTTGATCATTTGAGATGCTAATTCCCCATCAAAATGTATATATTAGATTATTGTTTAAATATCTTTTATGTATATGTATTTATGTATAACACACTTGACCTCACAATAAATGTCGAAACATATCCCTGACTGATCATTGACTTACGGAATTCTACATTCTATTTAAGGATCTAAGCTGGTTACCCCACACGAACCAGCTGACAGTTTGCGTCCTGCGAGTTTCTAGGGCTTCAGTCCTGTCCTACAAAGAAGCACATTGCTTGGATTAAATCAAATCAGATTTTGATTACAGCCTTCAGTGAATAAGTAGTCAGATGGATTCTAGGCGCTATATAAATGAATTATTGTTTATGTTTAATTGCTGAGACCTTTTATACGGATTTCGTATTAATTGCAAGCAACTCAACTACTTGTGGGGAAAGGGCGCCAAATGAAGTAAGTGCGCGAGTGAGTATAGGTTTAGGACATTTTAGGCAATATTCCAGCAATATCGCATGAGTGAGTGAGTTTAGGTTTCGCCGCGTTTAGCAATATTCCAGCAATATCAATGCGGGGGAGACCAGAAAATGGGCTTCACACGTTGTACTCATATGGGGAATCAAACCGGGTCATCGGCGTGACGAGCGAACGCTTTAACAACTAGGCTAACCCACCGTCCCTCCAGCAATATCAAGCAATATTCCAGCAATATCACGGCGGAGGACACCAGAAAATGGGCTTCACACATTGTACCCATGTGGGGAATCGAACTCGGGTCTAGGGAGCGAACGCTTTAACCACTAGGCTACCCCTGCTCCCGTTTAAGCTGCACAACTGGCTTCACCACAGTAGTTAGCAGTAACTCATTTAGTTACCTTCCACCTTAGCCTAAACCATTTCATAACTCACACATTTCCCGTACGACAAAATTATATCCATCTTACTAACAAATACTTCTACAAACATATATAATATATATACAAATTATTGTCTATACAAACACACCTATATAGCAGTAATGACTAGATGACTATCTCCAAAATATACACCATCAGTGTTAAACACATTTACTGGTTGTATAGGCGTGAAAGCCTTGAGATCAAATCCTTGAACAGATTACCATAATTAGACGAAACCGTGTCAGTTTGATGTTGAAAGAATTGCTGAGTTTTCCAGACTTGATTCAGTTACTGTTTTGAATGAACCCCATAATCACAGGTGTGGTGCAAACAAATATCAGGAATCGGATTTGGAAGTGACGATGACAGATTTCTGGCATGCCTTAGGAGGTGTATCTGAAAAGGAAATTAAGTCGATGATTTACCACGTGTGGCCAAACTTTACCAGTACGGCGAGTTAAGCACTCACTAAGAGATATGACCTTGTGATTAGAACGTTTAAATATCCACAGACAATAGTCATTTCATAATCACGTGGTATCGCAAGTAAATAATGATGATATCAAACAATGCTGCGCGCAGCTAAATGTAAAACGAGATATGAACGGAGCTGCTGGTCTCTGAAACATGGAGAGTTACGTTAACTATTCGAAAATAGGGATAAAAGGGGACAAAATAGAAAGGGAAAATGTCACCTATTGGAAACTTAAACACATCCCTCCAGCCACAGACTCACTAAAATATCATATTTTCTAGGATTAGAAGTATTTCCTGAATATTACAAAACCAACCAGACAAATAAAATACAATTGCAAGTACGTGGATTACCTGATTGATTTTATCGGATTGTATTTGTAGATATTTAAACAAATATTAAAACTTAAATAGACCACCATCCTAAGTGGTGAACGCCCACAACAAAACATTACTATGGATGATAAGAATGGTGAAGAGAAATCAAATGGGATTCGAACTGAGAGTCGGATGTGATCAGACCCTTGCACTGCAGCTCTACAGACGAACGGGAATCCCTTTACTCATTACGTCACTGAATTAAAATATGGATCCTTAAATAAGTTGGACTATCATGCGCGTCTTTTTTTGTCTTACACGTGTACAACAATGTGCCTTTGTTGGTTGGCACGTGATCCGTTTAATAGGCTTTATCAAAAGTTCAGAAGCGTGTTAAGCGTAGTTTCAAATGTCAAGTCAGTGATTCACAAGCGCTAACTGCACAACGAGTATTATGTCTGTGTTCGCACACTGAAGTTATCTTAACTCATTTATATCTATTCCGAATCAAATCACGTATTATAAATATAAAATTACAATGCATTTTGAGTGACATATCCATCAATATTGAACTCGTAAAGGCTAACAGTTCTGACCATTGTTTTTAATTTGTCTGACATCCATAGTCATAAAACAGTTAAATACAGAAATGATATAACGACCAAAAAGTGTAAATGTCAAGACAGTTGTCATTATTGTACTTGACAGCAAGACGATGTCGTAATATAGTGTCGTTGGTAAAAAGTGTGGGTTGAGATGTCTCAAATGTCACATAAAACGTTAGCATGTTCTTTGAACATGTTCTTTATGCATATGGTGTATAAGTGTAAAGGTGATTATGGGAATCGCATGCTACGGATGTCACTATCACGACAGAGTGAGTGAGTTTATTTTTTCCTACACCCAGTAATACTGCTGCTGTATAGTGGCGTTCTTAAAATAATCGAGTCTGTACCAGACAATCCAGTGATCAACAGAATGAGCATCCTTTTGCGCGATTCAGACACGATGACGTGTGTCAACCAAGTCAGCGATCCTGACCACCCGATCCCGTTAGTCGCCTCTCACAACAAGCATGGGTTACTGAAGAAAGGTTTTATTCAATATGGTTGGCAGGACTTTACGACGCAAACCTTACAGATCTTACTCTCAGTCTAAATGCCAGCGGTCAAATTTATGAAAGTAATATTTTTTCAGTAATTTAGAATTATCATCCTGCTACCTCTTGCATGTGAGTTAGTATTACATGTACGATAAAACGTTCCATGCTGTCTTACAAATCGGCATCTAAAACAGGTATGATTTTTTGTAGTTGAGGAGGATGAAGCGTGTCACTCTCTACACAATCAATATCATTAGTTAATTCATGATGGCGTCATGACATGCGATGCCAAAAAGCATGTTCGAGTCAATCAAATGAATGATTTATTCAAGTTGATTTGTCCATTATACTTGCAAATAGGACGATGTCACGCATTTCCACCAAAGGTTTAATTAAAGTGAATGCCAACCCAAATATAAAGCCAATATCCAATTTGTCCAAATATATGTAATTTGCATCTGGTAATACACTTTACCCTGAGTATGAATACAAAGCAGGATTATATCATTAACTGTTTCTATGCATAGTAAAACAAATCAGTGTTGAATCAGTTATATATAAGACAAACGTGCACTGTACAGGCACTCTTTATTAAACGTCCTGAATCGTTCAACGGAGGATGAACACTATTCCCATTATTTATTTATTTATTTATTTATTTATTTATTTATTTATTTATTTATTTATTTATTTATTATTTATTTATTTAGCAAACTACTTTAACATCAGTTGAAGAGTCATCGAAGAACGTTGAAACATTGAAAAAAAACAGTCATAAATATCCCCTGAAACTGAATTTTCGGCGTGTTAATAGCAAAATATCGATCAAAATATCAGCACGGATTCAGGACATCTGTGAGGGTACCGGATGTTCGCAAACAAAGAAAGCATGGTATGCTGTACAAGTAGCATGAAAAGCTGGTGTTCGTGCCTGCTGAAACACAACACAGAATGGATCACAGAACTTTTATGGTGACACCAAGATTTCGCAAATGCGGTATGCAAGTTCTGCCCTGCAAGCAACACCAGCCATAAAAGTAATTGTAAACCGTTGACGCATCATGACAGTACTGCTACAGTTCTGTGGTGGTGGGGACAGCGACAGAAGAAGTTATGCTTGCTCACGGAAACAGAGTGGGAGAATGTGTTATCCAAGTCGTACCTACTATACGGCAGCGTGACGTATATCGAGCAATAAAGCTTGATTAGACCTTAATTGTTGCTATACTCAGCAACGTCACGTATTTCGACCAATAATTGCCCTTTCGAGTCACATCTAATGATCTCAATTATTAGTTTCCCCAGGACATCATTAACCATATCCTAACACAGAGTGATCCTCAGTGAAAGTGCCACCCCACCGAACAAAAAATGGATAGAAGGCAAGACTCAATCCACGAGAATCTCAACAGACGCTATATTTGTTCGCGGAAACGGAATGTGTTGTCCAAGATATAGCGGCTATACCCAGCAACGACACGTATTGCGAGCAATACAGCTTGATTAGACGTTAATTGCCCTTTCGAGCCTCGTGTAATGATTCCAATTATCAGTTTCCGAGAACATCATTAATCATATCCTAAGACAGGGTGAACCTCAGTTTGTACTGGTGACCGTTGATCACCACTCCTGAGTACCATCGTCTCCCACAACGTGGATCTTTGGAGTCGATCACTGGTTGTTCTGTCCAAATGTAGATTGCCTACCAGATAATGTTACATAGCGAACACATCCCTTATTGCATTCTTAGTTTGCTTGTTTTTGACATTATCAGGAAAACAACATTGTTTGTGTTACTTCATTTAGTTTATTTGTTTCCGAAAACACACTGTGTGTCCTTCCCAGGTTCTTATTGAACACAGAATGACATAAACATGGAAATAGTGAGTGAGTTAGTTTAGTTTCACGTCACACTCAGCAATGTTCCAGCTATATGGCAGCGGTATGTAAATAATCGAGTCTGGACCAGACAATCCAGTAACCAACAATATGAGCATCGATCTGCGCAACTGGGAACCGATGACATATGTCAACCAGGTCAGCGAGCCTGACCACCCGATCCCGTTAATCACCTCTTACGACAAGTATAGTCACCTTTTATGGCAAACATGGGTTGCTGAACGCCTGTTCTACCTCGGGACCTTCACGGGTCTAAACATGGAAATAATTCGAAGTGCCTGAGTGACCTTTCACACCGCTTTTAGCTATATTCCAGCAATATCACAGCAATGGACATAACATATTTGTTTTACACCTTCTACCCATGTGGAGAATCGAACCCGAGTCTTCGGCGTGACGAGCAAACGCTTTAAATACTATGCCACTATGCTCCACTAGATAGAAGGATAGAAGGCAAACTAACTCAGTACACTAAACAGACGTTATACTTGTTCGTCGAAATGGAATATGTGAATGTTACAGTTGCTATCTATGGCAACCTCACGTACTTTGAGTAATAAGGATTGATTAGACGTTAATTGCCCTTTTCAGCCACATTTAGTGATTCCAATTATATTTTCCCAATTTATCATTGACCATATCCTTGGGCAGGATGATGTTCGGTTCTGGACGATACTGGTCGTTTACGGCCACTCATGATTCCCATTGTGATCCCACGACGTGAATCGTTCCTGTCGATCACTGCTTTGGTCAAACCTCGACTATCGGCAATTTGATTTTTGTAGCAAGCACATTCCTTCTAGCAACGTTCATTCTTTCTCTGTCCTGTGAAAAACATGCTTGGTGACAGTATTAAGGGGAATAATCTGGTTAGTGATGCTTCAGTGTGTTACCTTCGAAAGTACTGTGGTATGTATATGTCATTTGCAGGTCCTTGGAAGAACACAGAATGATATAAACATAGGATAAAACCCCAGCTTAACACAGACCAGACTTAGATATCTTTTCGTTATTTGTCTTGTGAGAGCTTAAACTCCGGGTTTGCATGGAAACCGACTGATGCCTTACATTTATTACAAGCATTACTTGCAGAACATCTTGGCAGCAAAAGAACCATTACAATTTTCATTAGCCTCATGAAAAGGATATCTAAGGTCATCGCAGTGCAAATACGAGGTGTTGTTACACATGCGGTTTGAAGTGATTACGTTTGCTTTTCCCACACTCTAGTGAAATACATCTTTCAGGATATTTATGTTCTCACAAAAATAAACAATGAAGCATGTTATTTTTGATGTTCAGGCAAAAGACTTCAGTTTTATCCACACAGGCAGTAGTATACATCACGGCGTCCATGGGTCGTTTAAACATTTGTCGAATAGTTCCACATATACTATACATATCGTAGGTATTTGACAGCCCCATGCTATTGATGGTATGTAATCAAACCATCTAATTGTGGGAATTACACAACAATCAGTTCCCGGAACACAAGCTATTTTATCAACAAGATTGATTTATACACTACATTGGTCTCCTATGTCACCTCCCCATGCAGACAAGCTCGGCAAGGAGCCTATTTATTCTGCCATTCATCTTCATATCATTACAATGCCTGTGGCTACGACAACGGCGAGAAACGTGGTTCTGGACATTAATTTGTTCCTGATGTGCCCAGGAAACCGCATGGTTTGTCAAGGTGTGATGACTGTCCCGAGGAAACAGCTTCCAATATGAAAAACATTTTCCACTTTGAGAAATTGGAATGTAAGCCAAAGAAATGTGCAGCATAGTTTGTGTCGTGGCTGAAAAATCAATCATAATGAAATGTAATACTAATTGGTTTTCGCATGCAGTCGTTATTTTCAGAATCACTGGCACCTGGGGAGTTACGTAAGGATTGATAAAGACAAAGGTCCAGTGATCACAGAGCGTACGGATCTTTCGCCTCCTTTGGTTCAGCTTGGGTGTTGAATGGATGGACGTCATGGAAATAATCTCAGCTCATACGGTATATCCGTGTAGATACTGTTACGTATGTTTTTGGAAGTTGTAAAATTATTGATTAGGTGATAGTTGCTATGGGTCACATTTCGCATCATATATGTTCAATGGCACCAGCATTTTAGCGATACGCCTTTTTTGATAAGGCTGCAGAGTAGCCTCCCTTGACTGGTTGTTTCTCTTGTTGACTAAAGGCTATCGAGAAGTGAATGGTGATATAGCCACGCTTTGCTCGAACGTTCCCGACACAGTGTCAGTATATATAAAAGTTGTTTGTTGTGTTACATCACACACGGACGTACACTCGGAATTATACTGGAGGTGTGTGCCTCTGGCTGTTTGTCAACACCATCTACTCTACATTCAAGATTGCCACTTCGTGCCTTACTGCTCTCTGTCGAAGAATAACCTATGTCAATCCCTCTTGTCACACAACCCACTCGTTACTGCATAGAGGCTCCACTTTCCTTTGCATCACATGTTTGATAGGCATTTAGACGTTGATAGGGTAAAGCAGGATTTTTTATATGAATCTGCAACTTCTCTATTATTTATACACGACGTTTCTGGGGTAATACTTGTCAGCAACTCATGCGTGCCATAAGAAGCGACCATGCGTGCCATAAGAGGCGACCATGCGTGCCATAAGAGGCGAGTATGCTTGCCATAAGAGGCGACCATGCTTGCCATAAGAGGCGACTATGCTTGCCATAACAGGCGACCATGCGTGCCATAAGAGGCGACCATGCTTGTCATAAGAGGCGACCATGCGTGCCATTAGAGGCGACCATGCTTGCCATTAGATGCGAATATGCTTGCCATAAGAGGCGACCATGCTTGCCATAAGAGGCGACCATGATTGCCATAAGAGGCGACTATGCTTGTCATTAGAGGCGACCATGCTTGCCATTAGATGCGACCATGCTTGCCATAAGAGGCGACCATGCTTGCCATAAGAGGCGACCATGCGTGCCATAAGAGGCGACTATGCTTGTCATAAGAGGCGACCATGCGTGCCATTAGAGGCGACCATGCTTGCCATTAGATGCGACCATGCTTGCCATAAGAGGCGACCATGCTTGCCATAAGAGGCGACCATGCGTGCCATAAGAGGCGACCATGCTTGCCATAAGAGGCGACCATGCTTGCCATAAGAGGCGACCATGCGTGCCATAAGAGGCGAGTATGCTTGCCATAAGAGGCGACCATGCTTGCTATAAGAGGCGACTATGCGTGCCATAAGAGGCGACCATGCTTGCCATAAGAGGCGACCATGCGTGCCATTAGAGGCGACCATGCGTGCCATTAGAGGCGACCATGCTTGCCATTAGATGCGACCATGCTTGCCATAAGAGGCGACCACGCGTGCCATAAGAGGCGACTATGCGTGCCATAAGAGGCGACTATGCTTGTCATAAGAGGCGACCATGCGTGCCATAAGAGGCGACCATGCTTGCCATTAGAAGCGACCATGCTTGCCATAAGAGGCGACCATGCTTGCCATAAGAGGCGACCATGCTTGCCATAAGAGGCGACCATGCTTGCCATAAGAGGCGACCATGCTTGCCATAAGAGGCGACCATGCTTGCTATAAGAGGCGACCATGCGTGCCATAAGAGGCGACCATGCTTGCTATAAGAGGCGACCATGCTTGCCATAAGAGGCGACCATGCGTGCCATTAGAGGCGACTATGCTTGCCATAAGAGGCGACCATGCGTGCCATAAGAGGCGACCATGCTTGCCATAAGAGGCGAATATGCTTGCCATAAGAGGCGACCATGCTTGCTATAAGAGGCGAATATGCTTGCCATAAGAGGCGACCATGCTTTAATAACAAAGTCATTTCTTTACTTTAGACGCGATTCAAATTTTCTTTAAATCGGCTGATTTTCTAATGTTGACACGGCATTTGCAGTGTGGACACTCTGTTCAAAATATCACTTTGACTTCTTATTTTCCAAACACGTACACTTCATACTCTAGCTAACAGGCATTCATCGGGAATACAGATGGTGAACCACCCCAAATCACCTCCATCAGATGATCTATTTTATCATTATCGGGCGTTTTATGATTTTTAGTCAATGAAAAGACGATGCATAGTGAGACATAAAGTAAACTCCCTATGAACAAACCTATGATTGTTCCATTATGAGAAACTCATATCAGTGCAGGATACTTGTACTATCGCCTTCGATATACATGGGTTAGTTGACCATAAGTGACTCATGAGATCAGTGGATTTTCACTTTCTTTGAAGACACCAGTGCTATTACATCTCGACACCGTCTTCTTCAACATCTGTTAGTTATAGTGGTCGGAAAGATTCGATGGAATATCAGTGGTGTCGAATTGTTGGAGCTTCACTCGGAATAATGTTAACCGTCATATATGCTTGTTTCACCGAATGGTATGGAGACGAAAATCCTTGTTTATTGTTACATGTACAAATCATTACATCTCATGTAAACAGAATACGTAAACAGAGAATACTACACGAAGTCTCCTTACAGACGAATTGTACGAAACGAGTGTCATTCCTATGGTATTTGTCCGACAGAAAGCGAGGTCAGATACCATGGGAAGGTCACGAGTTACGTATGATTCGTACGTATTGAGACCGAGTGAGGTATTTTATTTATTACCCAACTCTAACATGCACTAAGTTTACAAAATAGCATATTTTGTTATTTTCATTGCTCCAAACCGAAACCGGTTTCATAAAGAGGAAAAAAGGTTCCGGAAGAACCGGGTACTGTAGAACACTTTCAGCATGACGTCACAGTGTCATGACGTCACTACGTCTGCCCCGACGTCACGATTCATGTCAGCTGTCATCTCCTCCAACAGTAAGCTACTCTGTAGCACCCTTTCTTGGATTACAGTTGCTTCATTCAGCTAATATCACCTGTGGAAACATTGCGTTTAGGTTTTTCGACGGATATAATGCCTCAGTTCCACAGACAATAAATCAGTGACACGGCAACTTTCACGATGTTTACATTCCCACAATGCATATAGGTTGCAGAATGAATGAATTCACATGTTTGTTATGAATGGAAATTTAGTTCCGTCACAACGTGACGTAATTGAGAGGTCATCGGTTATCCAATCAAATCGTTAGAATCTCAGGTGAAGTCGTTACGACACAGGTCAACCCGATATGACACGTGTGACGTACGAGATAAGTATGCACCTACCCATACGTTGATCACGTGGGTAAAAAATATATGGATAAAAATATTGGGATTCAAACATGGGAGCAGCTCTAAAGGGAACTGAAGCATTTTCAGCGTTTTCAATTAAAGTAGTGTCGAATTTCCTTACATGTACGGCTCATTTCTGTGCACACGAATCTGTTACAGATGACTAATGGTCAGTTGAACATGTCTTATGTAAAGTTCAGAAACACAATACCTGTAATAACAAAACAATATCTTACCATAGTTAACCACATCAGTCATGAGCAACACGCCTCATCCGTCACACTAGTATTCCTTTGAATTGTTCATATGCGTTCTGAACTTGATGAAATTATTTTTAATAAGGAAAGCCTTTTGTAAATGTCCTTCTGAAATATATTGGTGGTTGACAAAAAGTCAGAACATTGGTGCCAGTACCATCAGTTCTGACTGTTGATATTTACCATTATAAAACTGCTAAATACAAAGATGATGTACGGGAGTAACGTATGTTTAATTTCATCTGTAAATGTCAGGCAGGCTGTCAATCTTGTCACCGAAAATATATTAATAGCCGAAAATACAGTGTCGATGATGAAACGTGTGGGTGGAAGATGTCGTATATGTCAACTGAAATGTTAGCCTGTTCTTGTAACTCGCATCTATACATAGCGTCACACCACAGAGAAAATGTGCATTCCTTGTTTGAGAACTCTGAACAAAATGAACACCTTTACATAAATTCTTAATGTCACGTATTGCGATACCAGACACGGTGTCTGATGGAATAACTTCACGATATATAGTTGGTGTAATCAGGGATCGCCTTCCTTCGTCGAATTCATAGGAAAACAATTTGTATTAAATCTTTGAAGGTCATTTAGAAGTGGAATGCATTAGAAAAGCAAGATTTATGGAGGTCAACGTTTTAATTGAGTATGCCACGACGTTTCGGAGCGTATGCCGTCTTCTTCATCAGGTGTATTGGTGTTATTTACAATAAAGAAGTTGACATCCATAAATCTTGCTTTTCTGACTTTGCGTTACTTTGTTTTACAGAGAATTCAATTTCACCTTCAGTTTATTTTCGGGTTTGTAGACTATCGGTCCATGTACATATGAAAAGTTGACATTTCTGATTTACACAATAGCAAAAGAGTTTCATTGTTATGCATTTAAACAACGAGCAGTGGCATTACAGCTTTTGTATCAGCTCGAACAGTTCACAAGGATATGTCAAAAGTTGCTTCCTATCAATTTAAAAACTCAAATTATTTAAGAACTTTGCTAGAAGCTGATACTTTTAACGCAAGTAAAGTCAGAGATGTGTTGTTTAATAATGGCATTGATTTCATTCTTTGCGTGCATGGACTCACTGCGAACGACCCGTGAAGGTCCGACTGAGAAGTGGTTTTCAGCAAAACATGCTTGTAAAGAGACTCGACCGATGGACACGCTGACCTTGACACATGCCATCGTATCCCCACTGCGTAGATCGATGCTCATGCTGTTCATCACTGGATTGTCTGAATGCAGCGGTAAACGATGCCTCCAGACTATGTCGATCCCCGTAAGGGTAAATCTTGTGAAACCTTCATTTCCATGTGTCTCATAAGAACGATTCAGTATTGCGGATCTGTAGGTTTTCTTCAAGATTGTACGAAGTACGCACCCTTCTGCCTGTATCAGGCGGGTGACGAGTCGGGCTCTGCATGGCTCAGACATGTATCCAAATGACGCAATATTCACTACGGGTCTGGTATCGATGTTATCTTTCTGTGTGGTGTCCATGTGGATTCTGAGGACATTCTCGAATTGTATTTTATCGACGAAATCTTGTTTCACTCTCAGCTCATTCACTAGAAAAGACCTGATCGTTTTCTCAGTGTCTCCATCACACTCTACACAATTTCATAAAAGTCGTAAAGCATTAATTTTTTTCGGGCCATATAGCCAATTCAAAATTGATTCTTCTCCTCTGCATTAGGGATCATAATCTCCCCGGAATGGCCATAATCTTCCAATCCGCAATTTCAAATCTTTAACTTCATCAATGACCGGTTTGATGGAGTTATATCACGCGATGCGAAAACATGTGTTCGTGCCAATCGAATAAATGAACTGTTGTTAAAATTATACTCGATAAATAGGAGTATATCGTGTTTTTTTCTGCAAAGGCTTGAATCCACACAATTACAAAACTAATATCATATTTGTTTAAACATATCTAATTGGGATCTGAATATAGAATGTGCCTTAAAAACCCAGAAGGTGACTATGAAGTAGCATTTCCAATATCCACCAAAACTGGATTGGTGTTGCGTAAATGGCAAAAAATACTCGATTTTACTGGTAACCACATACTGAGGCAGATCGAGCCTCAGGATAATTACTAGTCATGAGTGCTCACACGACTAGGGCACTTGTTGTTGATGACTGGTTTTCCTACCAAAATCACGGCTATCTGAAATCTGACGTTCGGTAGCAAGTACCTTCCTTACTTCAACCAAACACTTACTAATTCCCTAAAATGGACAGAACGTGTTTTGGCCTTTGAGACATAATTACAGAAGAAAGTTGCTGGCGATATATATTTAAATTTTCAAAATATGTTTAATACTTATGGCATTCTGATATCCTTTAAAGAGAAGAGATTTACTTAAACTTATTATAGAACGTCAGGTTAACGAGGGCCAGACTTGGGCATCTTATATGTTCTTGTGAGAGCATAAACTCCGTGTTCGCTGATCAGTGCCTGAAAATGACAACAAGCGTCACTGATCATACATTCTGCTGAAAGTCGTTACTCGCAAAACAAATAGAAAGGGCGAATTTCGATTAACCTCAAGAAAGAGATAACTTGTCTTCAATTCTGGCAGTTTCAAGAAGAGAGGTTGTTACAAAAGGTGTTTCAAGTTATACGTTTTGCACTGGCGATATTTAATTCCTGACACCAACTGACAATGAGGCGGAACATGCTGATGCTTAGCAATACGATTTCAGTTAATTTCAAAAGGAAATAGCACCATGTGGCACCTGAATAATCTCTTATATACTTCCGAAGTAAAAAGGCCTTTTCTAGCTGTTCGATTTGCTCTTCTGCCACACTCGTTTTTCATTAAATTTAAGCATACACAACGACAGAAAATGAAGCATATCAGTGCTGATGTTTCGTAATAAGATTTCCATTAGTCCTAATATGACATACTACAGAATGGCATCTATTTACCACAGTATTCTTAATCAAGCTATTTATTGAATTCTTCCACATCTATTTGATATGTTGTCGTATTTGACAGACCCGTGCTATCCATGCCATATAATTGAATCAGCCAGTTAGCAATCATCGGTATTGCACAACAATCAATTCCCATAACACAAGATATTCAAGATTAATTAACATCGGACATTGGTCTCCTATGTCGTATTCCCCTGCAGACAATCTCGGCAAGGATTCCATGTATTCATTCATCTTCATATCGTTACAATGTCCGTGGCTAAGACAACGACGAAAAACGTCGTTCCAGGCGATACTTTGTTCCCGCTGAACTGAAACACCTACGCTTTTGCCAAGATGTGTGGACAGCCCAGAGGAAAAACATCTTCCTACAGCAGAACATCCTCCTTTTGGAATGTTAGTCAACGAAATGTGAAGCATGTTTTCGTATTCCTGGAAATTGATAATAAAGAAAGACGTCATCATGATTGGTTTTTGCGTGCAATCTGTGGTTAATGAGATTGTCGTATTTGCAGAGTCACCTGCAACTGGGGAATAACGTACGGGTTGATAGAAACAAAGGTACAGTGATCACAGAGCGTAAGGATATTTTTTTTTCCTTTTGGTTCAGCTTGGATGTTGATTGTATGGATGTCAGGGAAATGATCTCAATGAAATGAAAGGGATAAGAAGAACGGTAAAGGGGTCAGAAGAGGTAAACCTCTTTCATCTCCTCTGGTTAATTGCTCAGTGGGAATTACCGAAATGTACATAGGTCTTTGGTTTAAACATATTTATACAAGTGAATGCATTGGGTAGAAGTTATTTCAACTTTGTGAAACTCTCTCCTAATTACAGTACTTACATGCAAAGGTGAAACAAACTATATGTACAGGAGTAGAACGATATATGTAAAAGGAGAATAAGATATTTAAATGAAGTAGTACATTGAATGCATAAATAATTTAGATCATAAACACTATATTCACTTACTGAATCTCTTGCAGTCTGAGACATATTTTTGAACTTCCTTAAAAATCTGAATATTGTCACTGTCCGGAAAATCTGTACTGCCATTTAATAGTACCTCGAGGTTTGTTGGTGCCTTAATTCTACAAATTGTGTTAATATTTTGAAACATTTCCCGTCTGATATTGGAATACTAAGAACATTCCATAAAATAATGATGAGAATTTTCGCAGGAAAATGTTCAATTACATGTACATGTAAGGATCTCTATCAATCAGTCCTATGTAGATCTTCAGTTAGTCTACAATTTGAATATCTTAGCTGGGTATGAATTACAATGAGTTTTCTGTTGACAACTGGACAATCTCCAGGTCTTTTGAGTTATGAGTGTTTACATGAGATTTAAAACTTTTATAGGAAACTGACTCTCTAACATATATAGTAGATTATTACGAAGTTGTGAAGATGATGGGGACAGTGATTGATTGTAGAGACTTATGCCGGCATAGGGCATCACGAATTTGTCCTAGCAGTGTGAGCCGTAAGATCACAAAGGTAGAATGTAGCTTTTTGTATTGTAGATATTATAGAATAGAGAAAGTTTACCTCATCGTCTTCTCTCTTTTAACAATTGCCGACCTGTTTATGTCAGAGTATATCTAGTGACATATTTTGGAAAAAACAAAACAATTACTATCATGGCAGCCTCAAACTGAACTTTTTTCAGTTTAATCGTTAAATCTACGAACAACCATCCCACAATTCACAGGCATAATCACGGTCTGGTCATAAAACTACAATATAGATCTTACTTAGAGGGTGTGTGTTTCACATCAACTTTACTTTTATCACTGATGAATCCGTCACCGAAGTTGTTCTTACAATGCTATCAATATGGTTCACTTTTCCAAACAAACACACTGACCTTCAAATTGTGAGTTCAGAATTGTATTGTTATTCTTAAGACTGAAAACCGTAGCTTCTGTTTTGTTGGCATTGTGTGTCACAAGCCAACGTTTCATCCAGTGCAGTAAATATTGTAAGTTCCTATTGAGTGTATCTTACATAGCCTGTGATTGATAGATGAAAATCACAATGATGTATCCTGTGTGTACAAGCGTGCTGCACAATCTAGTTCATCGACAATATAATTAACATTTACTATAAACAGGCAGGGGTCCAGCACTGATCCTCGGGAGGTTTGGGATTTGATAACGAACCATTTATAAGATCTGTTTTAGTTCTGCCACTGACGTAACATTGTATGCATTGTTGCGGTTAAAATAGCAGAAACGTGTTTTAAGCCAATATTCAAAGTCTTAAAATTTCTTTAAATCGAGTGACTTTCTAATCATCTGCAGTAAAGTGTGTTCACAGTTGTTTGCATTGCCTCATATGTCAATATTTTGAAGTTTTATGCCATTTTATTTGCAGCATGGAAGAACTGATTGAAATATCATTTTCACTTCACTTATTTTCAAAGCACGTAATCTTTGTAACTTGTGGAAGCGACCTTTCTCAAGTCTCTTTGCAATAGTGACACTTCAACCTCAAATACGCAAATAATTTCGTCTAAGTCTACAATCGCTTGGCATTTGAACTGTTAGCTACAACTACACGTTAAATGTCAACAAGGAGGAGCTGAAGAAAAGGTACTGTGTGGTATTATGTTGGGATTGGTATTCCACATATTGATCCAAGACAACCAGATGATGTGTCTCGGGATTTGTTGGTAATATTTTGGAAATGATTTTCTTTGTGATTAGTTATGCAGTGTGAACACGTTCCCCAAACATCCCACATCCCTTTACAGTGTTGGTGATGAAATAGCATAAACACTGAATTGCAAGTGGATGTAATCAGACACAGTCGACTAAGACTGTCAGTCCTATACCTGAAAGAGACACACATAATAATCCAAGATTCTAGAACCCTATATCTAGAATGAACTTTTGGAATGTTTCACCTTGGGATTTCAAAAAAAATTGAGACATGTCTGGCAGGCTGGTCAGATTTCTGACAGTTCTAGAACTGAAAGACCAGGAGAGACCATCTACTCCGCAAACAAATGCTCATGGTGACGTCATCGGCATCAAACTCGTTGGGTCACCACGTCATTCACAGGCTTCATTCACTGGCTTCCAGGACCGTCAGTCATGTTATCAAAGAAATGAAGCACGTTGAGCTGGAAACGTGAAGTAATCGCAGCGTTGCATTTGGGTACAATACCTGTTGTAATTTGGCAGTATTTACATAAACCTTTTAGTCGTTGTATTACAGAAAATGACTCAAATATACCACATGCGCGTTCGTTGATACTAGTTTATTCCGCCCCAGGCTGACCACCTACATCATGAAAACGGTACAGCTTATTCGTATCGTCAATGTTCTTGTCCAGGCCGCGTCATATCAGACGATACTTCTTGTTACCCTGCCTGACGTTTGCATTGGGTTATAAAGCAATAGTTTGTTAACTAAAAGTCAGCATACGGTGTCTGATTGCGATTTCTCAACACCTGCACAAAATATTTGGGACTGTTAACGTTTCATGAAAAGATAGTCAAATGCATTTGGTGTGCACTTTCTCTTGTGCATCAGTCTATTAAACAGAGATTGACCACCTGTATGGTGAAGTTCATGCACCTTGTACGTTTGATAAGTGTGGGCATTGCGGGACAAAACAAAGACTCTTTAACTCGGCGTCTTGGCATACTGTGTCTGACCGGGATATTTTTATTACACCTCGGCATAGTATTCTAACACTGGCGTTCTCCCATACTAGTAATCTTTAGTATCTTTAAATCCATTTTCATCTCACGAACGTTGTAGGTATTTGAAAAATCGACAAGACCGTAAAAGCTGCGAAAATGTGGACACACCGCGTCAAAAAGTATGTAACTCACAGAATTTATAAGCCTACCTGCCTAAAAGCATAAATAAAAATTGAGATGATCAGAATCAGGCAGGGTTCGAAACCGGGATTGTGTGAACGAAACCTACACAAGCAAATTCGATCAAAAGGGTTAAAAAATAATGTTTTAAGCTACATTTCTGTATTACGTGTACTACATAGATCATTCATGATTAATTTCGAGGAAGGTCGTAAATATCAGTAAAATTGACGAAACCATAAGTGCTGAGAAAATGTGAGGGAAATCATGTTTAAAATTATCTAACAGAATCCGACGGGGTTCGACACGGGATAGGATTTGAAAGACACTTGCAATGCAAGTTCCCCATGTTTCACTTAAATTATTCTCGAATTGCTATAAGCCACATTTCTGAATTACGCGAGTACATCAGTATGTCAAAGATGAAACATTGTCAGTAGCAAGTTGTTCTAAGGTTCAAAAATCTGTTGCCCTTTGATGATGCTGTTTAGAAGTTGTTGTTGATGATCAGCATCTTGTATGGATAAACCTTCTTTAATCTTTTACACCCAATGTTTCGGGTTCATTCCAGGTCCCTCCCTGATGAAGATCTTCATCATCGGTTTCCCGTTGTTTGGAACGTCAAATCAATAACTACGTCATACCTTGTAACACGTGTCATCCATCACATTGATATGACCGTCAGTCTTTCATATGTAATCTGAATTAAATCATGTATTTCTAACATTAAGCAAAGCCGTTTTTCGAAATGTTCCTCAATATTGACGACACGTCAGAACTTTGCTGTTAATGTGTCCTAAGTATTGATGTTCACCATTATGAAACAGCACAATGCAAATATGATATATAGGCGTGACACTATTGTCATCGAAAATATAACAATGGCTCAGAATAGCATTGTTGGCAAAGCATAGGAGTAGCAAATGTCGCACGTCTAATACCAACATCTTCTTATAACACGCATTTATACATGAATGGTGTAAGTGAAAACAGATCGAGGGCACGTCAAAGTGGCATGACAACGTGACTGAGAATCACACGCTTGCGATGACTTAGAAATATTAGACGTCAGTCTCGATTATCTAACGAAACAGGTTCCATGATGAAAGTAATGTGAATGGCTCAATGAAAACAATGATGACATTTCTGCAGGGACAAGCTTACCACGACCTACTGATATCATTCACCACTTACTCAGTTTGATTCCGAAAGTTACCTCGTTCAGAAAGGTGTCAAATTTTCTCTTGATCTTAATGTTGGACACTCGAGAGTTTCAATGTTGGGATTTATGCATGCATGTTCATTAAATCAATATTGCTGATAGTGACATGCATGCATGTTCATTAAATCAATATTGCCGACATTGATAAAATAATCTGAATATATTCTTACAATATGTTATGCTTTTTGTGGAGGTGGAATGTGTGAATTTGTCAAGCACTTGATTATTACGGCGACATTACACATTTTCAGTGATAATGTTCAGTTTACTGTAATTGGCACTTATCTAATGATCAACATTATTATTCTGAAAACATATTTTAACCATATCCTATTGCCTAATGATCCCCACTCTACCATACCTGTCATCAGTGAGCAATCTAGTGTCTCAGCGTGCTCCCACGACGTGGGTATTTGACTGTCACTGGTTGACTGTCCACGTTTAATTCCCAGGTCCGTAAAAGAACACATAAGAACATAGAACGCCAGCCTAAAGTAAACCAGACACGAGGTCTTTACGTTTTTTGTCTTGTGAAAGCATAAACTCAGTGTTAGCATGGAAACCGACGGAGGCCAGCATCAGCAGTAAGTAGGTCTGACCTCTACTGAGTACTCTCAAAACATATTGTCAACAACGGAAGAGGTTCAGTTCTCCTTCACCTCAAGACGTAGAGAACCTTTCTTCATTCTGGCAGTGGAAAAAACATGTTGTTGCAAAAGTCGTGTCAAGTCATTCGGTTTGCTTTTCTCACACTTTCAATGAAAAGGATCTTTCGGGCTATTAGAGAACTCACAACATTAGACAAGGGAGCACATTAATGCTGATGATTCATAACAAGATTTTAGTTTACCCATTTGACAATATATAGTATAACATCTATTTACCGGAGTGTGCTTAACCAGGCGTTCTTTTTCGAATCTTGTCGAGATGTTATTGTATTCGACAGACCCGTTCTGTTATATGTAATCGAATCAGCCAGTTAGCAATGGGTGTTACACAACAATCAATTCCCGGAACACAAGATATTCAAGACTCATTTACATCAGACATTGGTCTGCTATGTCCTCTTCCCCTTAAGACACACTCGGCAAAGAGCCCATTTATTCTGCCATTCATCTTCATGTCATTACAATGCCCGTGGCTACGACAACGATGAAACACGTCGTTCCAAGCGTTAATTTGTTCCTGTTGTACTGAAAAAAACGTATGGTTTTGTCAAGGTGTGTGGTGAGCCACAGGGAAATATCTCCCTACACGAAAAACATCCTGTACTTGAGTAAATTGAAATTTTAGCCAAAGGAATGTGCAAAATCTTTTTTTCTTGTGGCTGAAAATCGATAATAAAGAAAGACTTAATCCTAACTGGTTTTCGTGTGCAGTCCGTGGCTAATGAAATTGTCGTATTTGCAGAGTCACTTGCACCTGGGGAATAGCGGTAATAGCAAGAAAGGTAAAGGGTCAAACGAAGTAGAGATCTCTCACCTCCTCGCATTAGTTGCTGAGTGGATGAATCATTGACATGCTCATTGCGCCTTGTTTCAGTCATCGTGGTTGCCGTTTAAACTTTGTCCTTTCCATGAACACCCGGTGTCATCTTGGATTGTCAGTGATCCATTTATTAATTGTTATCGTTCTTTTTGACATTTGCACCTACTGGGATCTGCTTGGCCAGACAATCGGCACTCATTATTCCCCTGCGTTTGTGGCGAAAAACAAACTATTTAAAACTTGCGGAACAGAATATACAAAAATACGTTTTCTAAATTTGACGCGACAAAGACAACTGGCACAATTCACTCTTTACTTAAAACACATGTCCCTGCATTTACTCAGATGAACACCTAACGAACCTGTACATGAATGCACGTACCTTTAGCAAGCCATCCCAAATGTACAGTAATAAATTGAAAATGTAACTTATGGACAGACGTTTGTCCCTGTGATTCATATGCTTCTTTATGGAGCAAACTGATTTAGCTTTCTTATTTAACATAAAACACTTGGGTACTTACGACTTCGTTTTGACAAAACATTTAACAATTGTATGATGGTATTTCTGTTGAAGTTTTCTCAAGATAATACTGACATTTACCAATGAGTGTTGGGTAGTTGGGTATCGCCAGACAGGGAAGAATCAAAGAACAGTGCTGTTACTGGATGATCAACATTGCTCAGAATATAGGTTCGTACCAAATAGACATGAAAAAGACTTTGTTAAATGTTTTGGACTGACTTTCATGATCAAAGCCATGTGTCTATATTATATCGTAAAAGTTTAAATTGTACCAGTAATCAGTGCAAGTTACATGACCACTATGGGACGTTTGCTTTTGGTCTACAAAGATGCTAGAATAGGATGAAGACAGAATTGTTAAAATCAGGTTCGTTACTTCTGACAGTCGCAACTAGAACTCCATCCACTGTTACATGAGTCGTGAAGTTTCCCCAGATTACTAACTGAATATTGATTCCAATAACATCGCTCAAAATATAGAGTCATTCCAATTTGAAATGAATAACGACTTTGTAATGATACCAAATGAAATGCCATCAACTGGTAAACTAGCTATCAAACAGGCGGACTTCTCTCTATTATATGTGTTATATTGGAGTAATGATCAAGGCATGTTTCATGACTGTTATGGAACGGTCGTATTCGGCCAAATAAACTTTTGAAACAGGATGACGATAGGAGCAACAAAAGAAATGTTAACAGTTCTGTCGTCAGGCTTTTCAGAATCTCATTAGACCAAACGCGAACGTTTAACTCCAATCATTGCTGTATTAGCTGAGAGGTTTCTAAGCATTGCTTTGCCGTTTTCAATTTTTGACAGCAAAGTCAACATTCAGAGTCTTAAAGTCTCTTTGAATCGACTGATTTTCCAACCATCTCCAGTAAAGAGTGTTCACAGCAGTTCTTAATGCCTCTAACATTTCCGGAGCGTTATGCCATTTTATTTGCAACGTTGGAACACTCACTGAAATATCAATTTGCCTTCACACTTCTTTGCTCAGCACGTAATCTAACTGTTTCCAGTCTTCTCGTGAAAGTTGTATCTAAAGTCTCTTTACAACTTCCTCATGAGAGTGACAAACAAATAAAATGTATATGATTCTTTCCATGTCTGTTAGAACTTCAGTCAGTACTATCAAGAAGGATTTCAAGAACTGGTCGAGGAAGACCTGGTGAGAATTTGCTTTATGCGTATCAAAGCCAGACAGCTGTACGTAAGTCACTATAAACAGATGTCCAAAAGAAAGCATACACCTTGTGTTTCGAGATTATTTTGCAAGTCATGAACATTGTGTATATGTCGCCATTACCATATATAATAAAAATTATGCTTTACGGTGATATTACGGTGAGTGGGATATCATGAAAATGGTCATTTTGTTGAATCACACCTTATACATCAACCGTATGAAACACAGGTGCCTGAGATTGGTAGTCCTATACCTGCCAAGTCACAATGCGTCTATCATGAAGCGTTTGATCGAAGCAAGCCATGGGAATGTTACTGTAGAGTTTCGAGCCGGTGAGCAACCACTGGTCTTAACCAAGCCATGTTTGTCGTCACCGGGCAGCGGCCAACGTCATGGGGTTGTCAGGCTCGGTAACGTAGTCATCCCAATTGCGTAGATCAATGCTCATGGTTTCAGTCAGTACATGCTGGGGCGTTTGTTCAGTTGTTTAGCTGGCACTTTTTTTAGTGGGGACCTTACGAATGAGCAAACAAAACAACACAGCTGTCAAGGAAAGTGACTTTAAGTGAGTGAGCGAGTCCATTATATCATGGTGGGGCAGGCTGATGCATTCATTGATCATTAACAGACACTCAGGCTCGTAAATCGTTACTCTATTGCCATTATTTTCAAAAGGCGACAATGTCACCAAGTGATAAGCACAGACTAGGGCTTAAGTATGGCATCACATTGTGCATGACAATGTCCGCTTGATGACCTTTTATACATGACAAATATACATTGCTTACCAGTCTCATACAGGCCATAGGAGGTACAAAATATCTATAGTGATATCAATGGGGTGTTGGTTCCCAAATGGTCTCTTTGTGTAAAATGCATTCGCAGTATGCACTAATGAACACAACACAGCGATATTATGAAGGTATTATATACATACTTACCCGAACACAATAGATCTCTATAATGGTTACGGCAATTTGCTACTATCCTAATTCCGTTATGGTCACATTATTTAGGAGTTTCAGGAGTTCACTGACTTCAAAATATGGCAAAGTATAACAGTTTGAAACAACTGGTAACGTATTATTATTAACTGATTAACTTCCATTACAATACTTCATTTAAACCACTGATGTTGCCGGGATGAGAGAATGTCGAGTCCTGTTTCTTCTTAATATCGGCTTGCGAAGTCGTCGCCGCCAAGGGAGTAGTTGAAATTCAGGAAACAGGACATGAGTGCTGACATTTAAAATTTGATGCTTGTAAATAGTGCTGATTTCTTGCATTTCAACTCCAGAAAGTACAACCGCTTTAGGCCTTTGTTATATATGTAATTAGTATTGCTGTTCAAGGTGAGCTAAGAAACTACCACTGTGCCAAGATACTTATATTCCTAAATGTTAAGCCCAGAAAGTTTACTTGCTGTGTTAACATTTTTGGAACGTTTACACCGATCTTGAACAGGCAGACCCTAATACCAACTATGTACATTAAAAACGAAAGCAGAACAATGACAGTATGGTTTTGTCAATCTTAAACCAACGAAGACTACGTAAAATATATAGCCGCTTTAGCCCTTTCATGTATGTATAAATCAGTATTGTCACTGTGCCAAGATACATGTATTCCTCAACTCTGTCTATGTTTTCGTTATCAGTGAAAATTGGAAAACAACTCACTTTCACTTCTCCAGAAATCAATAACCATCTCTTTTGTTTCATAACATTAAATTTGAGGAAGTTAATGTTACACCATTCATGAAATCTTGTGATTTCAGTGCGATAATCAAACCCCGAGTGCCTAAAACATCCAGCGAGTACGGTGTCACCTGCAACTTTACAATTAAACATTGTGAAAAACTACTGATACAGTCATTTGTTTATAAGTTAAATAAACCAGGGAAAAGAACACAACCTTGCTGGATACCACTGGATACAAATGCTGTTGCTGATTGGGTGTTACTAACAGTTAAAAATTGGGGTCTATTTACAAGAACACAAGTGTGGACTGAAATATCACAGAGCTTTTGCATTAAAATATGAGGCTAGATGGTATTGAAGGCTGAAGAAAAGTCAGCAAACAGAATTTGTTCATAGGAATGGGAAAGTTTCTAATGTTTGTAAAGATTGTATAATAACGTGATGGTAGCGTCCTCAAAACCCCACACAGTCGTGTAGGCAAATTGAAGAGAAGGCGCTTTGGATCTCGCAGAAGTAAACGCTATACATTTCTTCCCAAATATTTAAGACTCGTTAAAGTAAAGTAAAGTGCGGAAGTCATATCAACGGATTTTAGGTGCTGGAATAATGTCTGAAGTTTTTTAAACGCTTGGTATAGAATGATTGTTAATAAAAAAAAATTAAAAATGTCTTAACAATGTGGGATAATTGATCACTTCATCACAAAGATTATCCGGACCAGTTGCTTTGTAAAGATTGATTTTAGTAAATGAAAGGAGGACATCAAAGAGAATTAACTCAACAGACTGTCATCAGGTAACATATTTCGAACATCGTCTCTTTCATCACTGAAGTCAAATGTATCATGTCGAGAGCAGAAAGTGTTTAACTTGTTAAACTGTAGAGACCCCGGAACATTATGTCAGCGCGCTTCGTTTTTCTTTTTCTTATCTTAGTTTTAGGTTTAAGGAGGAGGTTTCTGTTTCTGTTTTGTTTTGTTATAGCTTATGATGGTTTGAAGGGGAATGTGTCTGCGTTAACAAATTAGTCAAAACATATAATGACAATGCTTATTTACTACATGAAGATATGTCCTCTTAAAGTTTTCATAATTCCAACATATTTTACCCATTATATTACTGCATATTTGTACAAAAGCGTATTTTGAGCACATTCAAGGGGGTAGGACAGCCCTGTGTTTAAAGCTTGCGCTCGTTACGCCGATGTCCCAGGTCCCATTTCGCACAGTGTGGGAAGCTTTTTCTGGTGTCCCCCATCGCGATATTGCTGGAATACTGTTAACAGCAGCCTGAAGTCATACTCACTCACTCTCGGGACATCCTGCTTTGTGTATTGTCATGATTCAATCCTCGACGTTTTGTTTGAATGAAATAAGCCAGGTGCAAGGGAAAATAGTTATCCATACAAAGTGCAACACCACAGCTCGCGGGGAGTGTCGGTAATCAAGTTGTGGAGACTGATTTCGCGAAGAAGATCTTTTCAATTCTTGTAATAATAAAACATTACGTTCCTCCTGTCGGTAATATGGCAGTTATGGCGTCAGTGTAGTCAATGTAGGGTGTCGTTGATGGATTACGCACAGCACTGTAGACAATTTCTGGCTTTGCGAGGAGAGTCATTACGCGTGATGTATCATTTTCACTAAAGATGAGCGTACCTATTTATGAATTTCTGTATTTTTGTATTCTCGTCAATTTTCGTAACGCGCAGTTTTGTCCATGTTGTAAAATGGCACTGCACAGTTGCGTCCCTTGCATATTGTTCATACTAGGTAGCCGTGACCTGATGTTTTTGCTCGTGTTGTCAGCAGCATACGAAGCGGTCACGTCACGGCCAAATTGAATTGCATTCAAATATGCTTTATACTTTATGCACTCAAGATGGACTTGTTTCCCAGCTTCTGGGAGCTGTCACAGATACTGGTAATTCTTATCTCATGTTATGGTATAGACTTAGTGACGAATTGGGACATCGCATCTCGGTGATTTAGCGAATACACGAACCTGACTTCAAGGTCTCACTCACGATCTCACTCACGATCTCACTCATTATTTCACCCACTCACTCACGATCTTCAGATCTCACTCACTTAAGATTTATTAGACATACAGCAAACAAACAACATAAAATCAAAAATGGACTTTATCTAAATATCTACAGGATTCAAGTCACAGACAGTTACAGCTGTGTTGGAGGAAGTCACTAGGTGCATGTATCACTTGTCTAGTGACAGAAATGACTAAACATCAGCTGAGAAACCAGTATGCATTTGTGATACTGGCACACTGGTACACACCTAGGGGACGCCTCTTAAGTGCACTCCATTATCAAATGCGTATTTCGACACAATTTTGGCCTGTATTATATATATTGGGGCATATGCGGTCACTTTAGCTTCCTCTTGATGCAGTGAAAGGCTTATTATCCTGTACGACTTGCGTGAAACTGTGATAACTGAAACTTCGAGACGAACAGTTGCCAAACAGAGAACACTCGCCATATATGGAATGTAAACAGTTGCTCCGTACATCGAAGGCTGCCGCACGCTGTGTTGCACGCCAGTTTTAGAAACGTTTGGTGTGATATAGTGCCTTTAAAGCCTTTCACAGTTTCATGACTCATCAATTTCGATCACTAACCAACGAACATTGGATGGTCATGAGGAGGTCAGAACGCCCCAAGCCATTGCACAAGTGAGTGAGTGAGTGAGTGAGTGAGTGAGTTTACTTCTAGGCAATATTCCAATATTCGTTTAGCAATATTCCAGCAATATCACGGCGGGTGATACCATTGGACCTGTGTGGAGAATCGAACTCGGGTCTTCGGCTTGACGATCGAATGTTTAGCTACTAGTCTACCCCACCGCTCCATTACACTGCAGTAAGAATATTGTGGGGATGTCGCTGATATAATGTTTCAGAAACACGAATGTAGACCTTAGTCTGTTGTATAATTAAGTTTTATAGTAGTTTTACAGTGAATTTAAGGTTCCTGCTCTGCACATATAAGGGACGGGTCCGCGACAATTTGGCCCCCAAATTGTGAGAAATTTATTCCCGTTATCCATTTTGGCTAAAACATATTTTTCGTTTCATTATTTGCTTTTGTCAGTCTTTTAAATCAAATATCCCGTACTTTTTTTGGAATGGTACATAACAAATCTAACGATTGATGGATGAGAATCCGCCGGGCCTAGAAAACAGATCTTCTCCAAAGTTCAGAAACCTGTTGACGTCAAATCAATATCTTACCACAGCTGTCCACATCATACCGAGTAGCACGACACATCCATCAAATTGATTTGGCTTTCAATCTATCATATGTATCTTGAATTAAATAAATTTTTTTTCACATTAAGCAAATCATGTTTTGGTAAGGAAATCTCTAGTTTACCGGTGATTGACAACAAGTCAGAACATTGCTGTTTACAGTGTAAGTATTGACATTTGTCATTATAAAAGACAGATATTGTAGACGGACGTAAAAAAGTTCAGTTTCACCTGTAAGAGCAGGCTGTCGCTATCGCCGTCGAAAATATTACAGCGCTCCAAAAATGTCCTTGATTAAACATGTTGGTAGCAAATGTCTTGTGTATAAAATGATTCTGTTCGTGTAACTTGCGTTTATATATTACCTTATACGTGATACCTAGATAGCGGTCATACCAACGTGAAGTCGAGAATGCAGAGAATGCTACGAAAACTTAGGAAATAGGAAGCGTCCACATCAGTTTCGAGTCTGGACCAGACAATCCAGTGATCAAGAGCATTTTGAACCGATGACACGCGTCAACCAAGTCAGCGAGCCTGACCAAGCGATCCAGCTAGTCGCCTCTTACGACAAGCATAGTTACCTTTTATTACCACGTATTTGTGAAGGACCTACTGATACCATCCGCCACTTTCACAGTTTGATTCCGAAAGCTGCCTCATTCAGAAAGGTGTCAGACTTTCGGTTGTTGTTGATGTTCACAGGGGGTTTTTTTATTTACATGCAGCGAATAATGTTCATTAAATCATTATTGCTAATAGTAAGAACAATCTGAGTACATTCTGTACTTTTTTGAGTGACGATGGCGGTGGTGACAACAAACGTTTGTCGCGGATGTGGAATGTAGGAATTTGAGCGATGATATTCAGTTTGCATTAACTGGCATTTATCTAATGATCAACATTATTATTCCGAAAACATATTTCAGCCATATTCAATGACCTAATGATTCACGCTTTACCATGCTAGTCGTCGTGGGTCCATGCTGTCTGTAACTGGTTCGACTGTCCACTTTACTTTTAATTCCCAGGTCCGTTAAGGAACGCATAATGGCATTGGACACTGGATAGAACGACAGCGCATTTCTGCACAGGCAGGAGATCTTTACGTCATTTGTCTTGTGAAACTATAAACGATTGTGATGGCGTGTGACCGTGTGCACAAGGCTCAGGTCAGAAATCAGTTGCAGTTAAGCACCATCGAGCTCGGACAGTCCTTAGATGGTTGACCATGACTCCTGACAGTTCCTAGGACTTCGGTTCTGCCTCACAACGAAGTGCATAGCACTTGTGGTCTCACCTTAGGCAAGAGAGTTTGTTCAAAATTGTCTTTGTCCACCCAGCAGAAAATGGGTACCCGATGGAAAAAGCCATATAACCACTAACCTTTTAAGATCCGGGTAATGATAATATCAGATTGTTTGGGTACTCCGTGCATGGAAAAATGTTATTTAAGAACTAATATTATACTCAAACTTCCGTTTAACAAAGTATGCTTAACAAAACGTATGTATTCAAATGCCGTCGATATGTTATCGTATTCGACAGGCCCGTCCTGTTTATGCCGTATAACTGAATCAACTATTTAGTCATGGATATTACACAACAATCTATTCACGGAACACAAGATATTCAAGATTAATTTACATCGGACATTGGTCTCCTATGTCGTTTTCCCCTGCAGACAAGCTCGGCAAGGATCCTATCTATTCTGCCATTCATCTTCATGTCATTACAATGCCCGTGGCTACGACAACGACAAAAAACATCGTTATAGGCGTTAATTTGTTCCGTATGGTTTTGCCAAGGTGGGACGACAGCCCCGGGGAAACATCTTCATACACCAAAAACATCCTCCACTTGAGTAAATTGAAATGTTAGGCAAAGAAATATGCAGCATCTTTTCTTGTGGCTGAAAATCAATAATAGCGAAAGACATAATCCTAATTGGTTTTCGTGTGCAATCTGTGGCTAATGAGATTGTCGTATTTGCAGAGTCACTTGCACCTGGGGAATAGCAAGAAAGGTAAAGGGGTCAAAGTAGAGATCTCTCACCTCCTCGCATTACTTGCTGAGTGGATGGGTGTTATTACGGCTCATTGTGGTCACCGTTAGAACGTTGTCCTTTTCATGAACACCTGGTGTCATCCGTGGTTTTCATTCATCCATTTATTTATCACGCTTTTGACATTTGCGCCTACTGGGATCTGTTTGGCGAGATAATCGATGCTCTTTATTCAACAGTATTAATGTTCCGTGGTTGGTGTTTTTCACACTGAAAGACACCACTGATACTATTTCCAAAACCACTTGCCCCTGTATTTCCTCAATGAATGAACCTCTACATAGATATAGTATTCCCAGAAATTATTGAGAATCATGTTGCGTCATGTAACTCATTACGTTTATTAACTTCTGGCGTTTTACTTACATAAACATGTTAAAACATCATCCTTTTACAGTCTCAGTCTTGTTTTAGTACTTTGTTAGACCTCCTCGCTCAGCAATGCATGCCTGAATACGCCTAGGCACACTACCCATCAAAGTTTGTAGGTAATCGTGTGACAGGGTATCCCAATATTGGACCACCTCGGCCTTCATATCTTCAATATTTCTCAGTCCCTTTTGGTTTATTCTGTCCTTCATGACTCCCCACACATTCTCAATTGGGTTTAGGTCTGGCTGTAACTGGGCCAGTCTAAAACTTGAACATTTTCGCCCGACAACCACTGTTTTGTGTAGCGCGCAGTGTGTTTTGGGTCATTATCATGCTGGAAAATCCAATCATCTTCATACAATGTTTGTGCTGTCGGAAGAAGGTGACCATTTAGAATGTCAACGTATCTTTCTTTTGTCAAGTTTCCCGTGAAAGCACACAATGGCGTCACTCTGCGAGCCGATATGCCACCCCACATGTGAAACTTCGGGCTATGTTTTGGTCGCTGGTAGATAGGTTTGACAGTATCTTTGGTCCAAATTTTCACACAATTAGGGAAAAGCCAAACAGAACTTTCATCCGAAAAGAAAACATTATCCCAATCTTGATTTTCATGAGCCCGACACCAGTTTAAACGTTTTTCCTTTTGTGCATCTTTCATCAACGGCGAGGGAATTCCACGTTTTTTCACCCAATTAAGTCTCTGTAATTCCTGCCTAACTGTTTCATTGCATACCTGAGGACTTCCTCTGCTAATCATTTCATTTCTGATGTTCTCAACACTTTTCAATTTGCCCCTAATCACAATCTGCCCAAGTCTTCGGCGATCCACAACACTGAATTTCCTAGGCCGACCTGCCCCTGCTTTGTGCTCTATCCCGGTTCCTGTTTGAATATTCTTCAAAGTTCTGTATACTGTAGACAGAGGAATACCATGTCTACAAGCTAACACTTTAGCATCAGCCTCACCCCTTTCAAAATCATCTAGAATGAGCTTTCTTTTCTCTCTTGCTGTAAATTCTGCCATGTCAACACAGGAAGCCGTCTGCTCAGACAAGGGAGATAACTCTTGACGTAATGAGCTGCCTTCTAAGCCTTCAAGAGTTGTCTCCCTTATTTAGTATGCTTAGTGTATAGTGAAAGCCATTTTTCCAATCTTAGCATCATTAGAAAAAAAACAAAGATTTTCTCAATAATTTCTGGGAACACTGTACATTGACCATCCAGTGAACTATTCAATATTTACGGTGACAAATTGAACAAGTAGCTTACTGACAGACTTTTGTCTCCTTGATTCCGTATCAAGAAAACTGATATATATTTCTTGTTTAATATCAAACACTTGGGTACTTTTGACTTTTGGAAGCAAAATTGTATTACAGTACTTCTGTTGAAGTTTTCACAATGAGATAATATTGACATTTGTGTTAGGTATCGCTAGACAGGATGTAATCAAAGAACACGGACAGTGCTATTTAATCAACATGGCTCAGAATATAGGGACATTCCAATTAGGAATAAATACTGACTTTGTTATGAAATGCTTTGGATTGGTAAATTGGCTTTCAAAGTGGTGGCATGCATATTTTATCTTTTAAATTGTATCAGTGATCAATGCAAGTTCATGACTGTTATGCAACGTTTCCGTTTCGGAGTAATATGATTCTAGAAGTGGCTGATGAGAGAACTTTTAAAATCAATTTCGTTACTCCTGTCGATCACAACTAGAACTCTAATAACTGTTATATGAGTGCGCGAGTTTTCAAAAATTACGTTGCCGTTTTTAATTTTTCATAGCAAAGTGTTTTAAGACTACATTCAGCCTCTGAAAGTACTTTAAATCGACTGGACTTCTAAAGACCCAAAGTAAAGAGTATTGACAGCAGTTTTTATTTCCTTTAATGTCAATATTCCCAGAGCATATGCCGTTTTAGTTGCAGCGTGGAAACACTGATTGAAATATCACTTTGGCTTCACACTTCTTTGCTCAATCCAGCTGTTTCCTATCTCTGTAACTTCTCATCAAGGTTTCTTTATAAAGTGTCTTTGGAGCGGTTTCATGAGAGTGACACATTTTCCATGTCACTGCTCCATATCATATGTTATGGAGGAAGAAAAGAAGAACTGGTAGTGATAGTACTGTTGGAAAAAGTTTTTCTACATGTGGAAGCAAGGCAGCTGTAGGTTGTAAATCACGATAAACACGTGTCAGAAAGAATACGTATACCTTGCGTTTTGCGATTCTTTTCCAATCGGGAAATATGTTTTGATTGTGAATTCCATGTATGCATTACAGTGATGTGAGTGAGATGTCGTGAAAATTAATCGTGCGTTATGTGCCAGCAGTATGCTGATATTATTAGTGCTATACTTGTCAAGACATACTACTATCAAACTGGCAAGATTATGGAGCATTTGATCAAGAAGGAGCCTTTGGAATGTTGCAGCCATTGTGCAGAACGTTCGACTGTACAAGACTAACAAGACGCGTCAATCACTGGATTGTCTGGACTATTTACAGACACCTGCCATGGACCAGATAACTGGACGGGGCCCTTCGCAAATATCGAGTCAGTGAATTTGACTTTACGCCAATTTTAGCAATATTTCAGCAACATCACGGCAGCGGACACCGGAAATTGACTTCACCCATTGTTTCTATGTAGGAAATCGAACCCGGTTCTTCGGCATGATGAGCGACCGCTTAAACTACTAGGCTACTGCAGTGTGCCCCACAGAAAGTAATGCAATCATTAATCCTAAATACACACACTTACGCTAATACATCATCATGTTGCCATTTGTCCTAGAATGCGACGTCACCTAGCGATAAACACAGACTGGAAATCCTTAAGTATCACTTCAATACAACAGAATTATTTCTCTTCAGAAGATGAGTGTTAATACACGTCAACATCATCTTAGCTGTACATAATCCTCCAAGGGGCCTGATTACGTAGCCTGATCACAGTGCATGACAATGTCCGCGTGATTACCTTTTATACATGACAAGCATATATATTATTTACCAGTCTGACAAATGCCATAGGAAGTACAACAGACCCATAGTGACATCACTGGGATATTGGTTCCCAAATGGGCCCTTTGTATATAAGTCATTCGTGGTATATACCTGATGGACATAACACTAGTGCGATATTGTGAAAGCGTTACACGTACCCAGACACAATAGTATTATCGTGTCGGCAAATTGCTACTATACGAATTCCGTTATTTTTACAAAATGTAGGAGGTTTGGGAGCTTCGGATATTCGTCATATGGCATTGTTCAAGACCTTTTCCCCACGTCTGTCTACCTATAACTGGAACAATGAGCAAAGAAGCGTGAAAAAGAATTAACTTGATGCTTAACATCTACACATATTACTAAAATCCTACCCTTGCAGCTAGTACTGAGTATTGTCCTTAAGAAAAAAGGATCGAGTTTATGTTTTGTTTTTCATTTTGTTTTGATTTTGTTTTGTTGTTGTTGTTTTTTTTTGCTTTGTTTTTTGTTGTTGTTAATGTTGTTGTTTGTTTTGTTTTGTTTTTTGGGCATGGGTTATTAATATTTTATTTTATTTTATTTTATTTTTTTGGTTTGTTTTTTTTGGAGGGACTTGTGATTAATATTTTGCTTCGTCTTAGCTTCGTCTCGTGTTAATATCATGTTGGTTTGGACGGGAATGTGTGTGCGCGCATGTGTGTGTTGAATGTGACAATGATTAATTAGCAGTACAAGCCTGATTGCAATATTGTTTAAGTTTGCAGATTCCCAGTATGGTTTATCCATCACTGCCAATTCAATGTTTCTCCTGAGCACATCCTGTGTGTTTCAGTCCTCATTTTATAACTTTAGTATTTACATTAGTCAATTTGCGACATTTAGGGTGGATGAAATAAGCCATCTACCCGCATTATGAAGGGGAAATATCCATGCACACAAACTAATGTCTTACGGGAGTGTGTCTTCTGTAATTTTTATCATTATTGATTAAGTGATGATTACTATTGGGTCGAAGTGTTTGGAGCTTTGAGTGATAGTTATTTTCGGTCACATTTTGTATCATAAATGTTTAGTGCTATTAGTATTTTAGCTGCAGGCCTTTAACGTAGTGCTCTAGAGTTTCTTCCCTTGGCTAGTATTTACTTCCTGGAATCTGCGAGAAAGTTCTAATTTGGTGGCGATATGGTCGCAAAGTGCTCGAATATTCAGGCATCAGTGACTTAGGCTGATTATTGTGTTGACGACCCACACGAACACACACAAGGATTTACTGGCATTGACATCTTTCGTCCTATCTACACCTACAGTCTGCCACTTTGTCAGCATCTACCTACATCCAACACTGACCTCTCGCCGTGTTACATTCAGTATATGTGTTTCTCACTCTCAAACCAAGAGTTTGGTGAGTTGATACTATATTTGTGATCCGTTACTTTAGATATTATTCAACTGCGTTGTACACGAAGAAACTATTGTGCATCTTTGTATCTTCCTTTTGTTTGCTCAATACACAATATTGCCTGTGTTTTATTGCGCTGGTTCTGAGGGGATTTCTTATACTTTTTGTCAGGGCAAATCATTCAGCGTAACAAAGGTAAGTTTTCAAGCTGTAGAGAAGCCTGGCTTCCTTGGGAAGACGGCCTTGTTAGTTCATGTAGCAATAAGAAATGACCTCGTACTTGGTAGTATGCCAGCTTAGGCGTCACTGCGTCAATTAAGTGTGTCGTTGATGGATTAGGTACAGCACTGTAAACAATTTCTGGCTTTGCGGGGAGAGTCATTAGGTGTGATGTACCGGGGCTATTTGTTCAAGCATCTTTCAGAGGGGTGTGCGCACTTATTTATGAATTTCTGTATTTTTTGTATTTCCGTTGATTTTCTGAAGCAACGTGCAGTGTTGCCTCTGTTGTATTATGGTATTACAGAGTTATGTCCCTTGCGTATGATCTGTTCCATGTTGGTCCAGAATTATTTACAAGGAGGGTTATCTCCATACCTCACGATCGTGAAGCTTGCATCATTTCAGGATTAAAGTCTCTTGCGAAGCGCACACTAAACTAAACCGCACAAAATTGTGTTTAAATATGCGTTGACCTTAATGTATTCACCCATGGACATGTTTCACAGCCTCTGGGAGTTGTCACAGATATTGTTAAGCTTTCCTCACGGCATGGGATAGACGTACTGACAAACTGAAACACTGCGTATTGGTGAATAACTATCTGTTTACTGATTAAGAGAGGCGATGAGTCTGACATTAAGATCTCATCCATGACCTTACTCATGATGTCACTCAAGATCTCACTCACGATGTCACGATCTCCCTCAAGATCTCACTCACGATGTCACGATCTCCCTCAAGATCTCACTCACGATCTCACCCAAGATGTCACTCATGACCTAACACAAGAATCACTCACGATGCCACTCACGATCTCACGATTTCACTCACGATTTCACGATCTCACTCATGATCTCACGGTGTCAAAATCTAACTATATCAGTCTCTGGTCTGTGTGGTGTACAATCCATTATGTGCGGACCGCCGTTGCTTAACTTCATATTAAATATTTGTGATTACACATTTGGAAAGTCGTAAAATGTAACACCTGTTACATTTTGGATTACACTTTCTCAGTAAATTCCAGTTCTACGGAATTCGAACCTGCGCCCTAAATATTTCTTAAATATCTATAAGACGGGTCCAGTGACTTAGGTTGTATGCCGTTTTAGACAGGATTCAAGTCGCAGACAGTTAACGCTGAGTGGAAGTAAATCCGTAGGTGGAATTCATCACTGGTCTTGTGGTAGACATGACTAGGTATCAACTGAGGAACCAAGATGCATTTGTGATTCATACTCAAGCATCCTGGCACACTGGACACATCTAGGGGACATCTCTAATTTGCATCTCCTACATTACACACCTTTAATGTCCAAGCTTTAGGACTGTCACTTCAACAGTGTCACAAGAGTGGACATTCTTAAAGCCGTTCCCAGTTTCGTCACTCATCAGGTGGTTTCGGCCATTGACCAACGAACTGTCGATGGTCACTGAGAGGTCAGAGTGTCATACGTATTTCCTCGAGCCATTACACAGCAGTAGGCAAGATAATTTCATTTTACGCCGTTTTCAACAATATTCCTGCAATATCACCGCGGGGAAACAAGAAATGGGCTTCACACATTGTACTCGTATGAGGAATAGAACCAAGGATATCGACGTAACGGGCGAATCCTTTAACCACGGTGCTTCCCAACCACCCCCATTACACAGCAGTACCAACAATATGGACGTGTAGCTAATATACTATTCCCGAAATGGATGGATACGTTAGTCCTTCGTATAATTACTAAATTTATTCAGAGCAAACATGCGATTCCTATCCTCCAATCTCGGCTCACACATACAAAGGACGCCTCTGTGAAAACTGGTCCCCCTACCCTTCCCCAGATTGTGAGAAAGATACCTCCCTTATCCACTTTGGTTTACACGTCTTTTTTGTTTCAGTTTAATATGATTAAGACAGGAGTGAGAGGAATCTGGACGACTAACCAACAAACTTTGTCAGCCGCTTGTCAACTCACTTGTCAATTTCGTGTATAATTAAGATTTGATTCTATATGAATATTAAAGGATGATATTTCTATAATCAGTTCCGCATGTTTTCACTGGAAAGCAATATATTAATCCTTTGATTTTTTGTAATACTAAACGTGACAGATCCGTTTCATGGAACAGAGCATTGCATCTCCAGCATCAATCCCATATTACAGATGAGCATCCAACGAAATGATACGTTAAAGCGACATTTGATAGCAGTTGCAGTATCATTACTAAAATTGAAACTGATTTTGGATCTAGAGACCGTTACATCAAATAACTAATTATATGCTATCGGTACATACTTCCCCGAATCGGTTTGGCATTTGTTCTCAAAGTTTTTTCTCAGCTCTGCCGTCTTTAATCGACAAGAATTCTGAAACAGAAGAAAGGAAACATTTCTTGGTGGGATTTAACACTGACTGTACGTAGTGTATCTACTTTTGCATAACTTTTTAAAATCAAAAATGAACATTTGGCGTTCACCATCAGGAGTTGTATTTTATTACACGTGCACAGAAGTCGTACGATAATTTAATCTATGACAGAGTTGATAATGCATAATAATTATTCAGAATGTATGCGAAAAATGGAATTTCACATTCAGCTTACATAAAGAACCTGCAACATGTGTCGTTAGGTGGTTCTTGAAAGGGTCCGGGTCTTTTGCATTTCTACTTTTCGATACTGTTATGTTGAATGAAACACGCCATTTTGACATTGTAACACAACGTGGCCTTATTCGTACAAATGACAAAGAGTAACGGAGAGAATGATTGTGTTGCTTATCTAAACTTACACTAAGTCTATGGGCCACTACAGGCAGCCTCGGGAAAATACTGACAGCATGCAAGCAGTACAAACAACCTCGAACTGAGGCCACAACAAACAGCCCTTGGCCACTGCAGAGAAACTCTCGCCACTACAGACAGACCCGGGGCTGGTAGGTTTGTTGTTGGTTGTTGAGTTTAGTTCTACGCCGCATGCAGCAATATTCCAGATATACGGTGGTGGTCTGTAAATAATCGAGTCTAAACCAGGCAATCCACTGATCAGCAGTGCATGCATCGATCAACGCAACTGAGGTACAATGACATGTGTTAACCAAGTCAGGAAGCCTGACCACCCGATCCTGTTAGTTACCTCTCACCACAGGCTCACGCTGTTGATCACTGGATTGTCTGGTCCAAACTCGATTATTTACTGGAATATTGCTGAGTGCGGCATACAACTTAATTCATTCAGGGCCTGTAGGTTTTGAAGCATACATGTATCAGCATGTGGCCCTGATGGAGAGCTGGTAAATTAAACTGTTGCAACTCTGGGTGCTAATCATCACAAGATAGGATCAGCAAAGGAGACGTTGAACACATAAACTATGTCAGCAGGTTGGACTGAAGCGTGAGGCAGTTGAATAATAATGACATTAATCTATGAAGACGAGAAACTAATGGCATTTCTATGGTCAGTTTATCACGTTTTCCCTGAAAAGCAATACATCAGTTTTGAATATTTTTCATTTTCATATTGACGAAACAATAAAGTACACATACCTTTCGTGAAATAGAACAACATCGATCAACATTCAAATGAAACTGATGAGAGTCTGCTAAATTCCAATGTTTATATTAACTTTTAATTGCAAGTACAGAATCATTTTTTGTTACTGAAATTGATTATGGCACGGACAACACATTTGTCTGACAGACACTTTGTCTTTTCTTCGAAGGGATGGTTTTATATTGTATATGCCCATTTAAATGTATTCATCGTCAAAAAAAAATCAGTTTAAATGAATGTATGTATGTTTTAAAATGATATTGATGACAAAATCAGAAGAAAATAATCACTATCTTTCACACGTTTATACTTAACACTGAGGTCATCTAATCCCACCAATCATATTGTAGCTAAAATGTTAATGTCACTTCTACGTCCATTAGGAGACACATGCATAAACCATAGCGCTAAGTCGGGTGTCCTGAGAATCGATACGATAAATTCAATTTTATTAAGTCCAGGAAGTTTTCTGAATTATTCAAAATCTAAGTGTAAAATGGGAATTCAAATGCGCTTACACACAAGAAAGATATATGGAAAACGTATTTTGCCTTCATACGGTTCTAAAGTCGTTTTCAATAGCGTCTTTGCTGTTGATCGATAATGTTAAATTGAATCATGCATGTGCTTTGCCTAATGAAACGTAAATGCGGCTTTCTACTCGAAAAAGATGAAAACTTACAAAAGAAAAGATAGTTTTATAGATTATTTATAGCATGTCCACGTGCGTTTTCATTACTGCAACAGAATGGTTTATGTGTGTGATGATAATGGTTGGAACAGTTTGAAAGACATTTGAACCGAATGTATTGATTATACCAATTCAAAAGAAGGTCTTGCATGGAACACGCATAAACATTGGCAATTTGTGCAATTTACACCTACTCGTCATTCTATCACCGAAGGCCCAATATGGATTAATCGTTCCAATGCGGAATATTGGAAGCCAGTACAACCAAACCGACCCACTAGGTCTTGGCCCATTCTTCCAAATTTTTGCTCAAAAGTTGAATCAACGCAAAATATTTTAGACCTCAGCACATCTTTCAAAGATGTTTTGTGGTAGACATGTGAAGGGAATTGTAAATCTGACACATCAGTGACAAAGATTATGTTACATGCCAAAACCTGTTTTGATTTGTATTATTCGTTCCCCTGAGTTTTTCATGGGAACAACTGACTCGCCGTTGCAAGTGTTTATGTTGTGTTCCTGTCAGAATTGTTCAACTAAATCTGCTTTTCGCAAAGATTTACTATGGATGAGGGTTGTCGTTTCTATTTACAGTGGCGCTTTCTAAGCCGGCACTCATTGGGATTGAAGAAATAGTCCGGTTAGGACAATGTGCCGGATTGCAGAGCTGATGATAAATATCAAGCCACGGACGGGACTGGATTGGACAGATGCTGGTTTTGACAGCTTCCACTGTATATTGCTATCACGGCGAGAGGAGAGTAGAAGAGTTTGGATTATGCTTTCTCTGCAATGTTTCGGACGGTGGAACTAGAACCAAGTCAGTGGTCACACACAGTGTAATATTCAAATACAGTGGACGCTGTCAAAACCAACGTCTGTCCGTCTGTCAACACTGGCGTAAAATCTGTCGGTGCCTTGACATTTATCATCAGCCCTGAGTCAGGCACATTGACTTATTTGTTTAGTCCCAATGAGTGCCGGTTTAGATAGCTTCCACTATATAGTGACACAGCGTTAAACAATGCCATACTCAACAATATCATGATGTTAACATATGTCCATTGCCACCGGGGACGGTGGGGTTACTGAGTGCTCGTCCCATCGAAAACGCGGGTTCGATTCCCCACAAGGTTAAAATGTGTGAAACCCATTTCTGGTGCCCACCGATGTGATATTGCTGGAATATTGCTGAAAGCGGTGTCAAATCAAAGTCACTCACCCACTTCTCAGCGAAACGGGAGACGCGGCTGAGGTCTGTCCACAGGCAGTAGCCATGTGAGAGAGAGAGGGGGAGAGAGAAAAGGAGAGAGAAAGAGAAGGTGAATGAACTGCTATCATACTTTTGAGACCAATCTGTTGTCTTGATATAGTGGCAGTTGTACAACTAACTCTGCTTTTAGCACAGATTTCTTAAGATGTGGAAAGGATTATGTCGCTTTCATTTTGTAGAAGCAGGTTTCATTAAACCTGGCAAGATTAGATTTACACTGTCATTAATATTTCAAAAACTGTTTTGACCTGCACAAACCGGAAGGTGTCTCTTCTGGCAACGATTAGGTTTCATTTCCTAGATGAATAAAATGTGTGAATCCGCTTCCTGATGGATCCAGGCATACAGTGCCATCAAACCCATGCAATTACTTAGAAACACTGCCAACAATGTCATTCCCAGACGCTGAAAGATGGCACTTGTGGTTTGGCTTCAAGTAAATAGTAGTCACATGGCTTCTAGTAGTGAATGTACTGTGGGAGGATATCTCTGTTTCTTTGCTGCTTCGTGTTAGTGTTATCAAAGCGATACGTCCAAGCAGATGATGCGAGAGAATGCCATATTTGGCGTTTCTCTTAATACCTTTTCAGTGCAAGCGTTTGTTTCCTTATGCAAGCGTTGCATTCATGTGCGGCACTGGTATGTTTGACATTACCCCTTATGCACACAGACACGCAAATAGAAACACACAGGTCAAATCACAAACACATACACGCAAACACACATGCACACACTCACGCATTCATAGAGAGAAAGCTGTCTATATGCAACGAGCGTACACGCACAATCTCTCTCTCTCTCTAAATATACAGATGAGTCCAGAAATTTCGTCTTGTCAAAATTCCAATACAACAAATCTTTCGCCTTACCGGGACTTTTCGTACAGTAGTACATATATAATGAAATAGAAACACACACACACACACACACACACACACACACACACACACACACACACACACACAAACACACACACAAACACACACACACAAACAAACACACACACACACACCCAAACAAACAAACACAAACACACACAAACAAACACAAACACACAGGCATTAACACAACAACACAGATACTTCTCTCACTCTACTGCTGTGTTTGTCGGTGATATTACTTAGGCTCCACATCGGGGTGCATTTATCTGAGTGTATATATGTACATATTGCATCAGGGTCTGCCCAAAGGTAATCCCAATACTCACAGCCGTTCATTTAGGGAACATCTCATTGCGCTTGTCAGTTACATCTCAAGCCTTGTCACTCCAAGCATACAGAGGAATGACTAATGTTATTCCATTCCGAGTACTTGAGCGTGTTCTGCTGAGGAAATGCACTTTACCATTACAGAGCACTGATAGAATCAGATCCTCGTCTTCATCCTCTATCCCTCCCTAGAAACCCTCATCCTTCTTTGAGAACAGAACTCATTTACATGTGCCCGTTGCATAACGGTTAGAGGGCTCTCGTCCGCCAGAGAGGTTCACAATCCATACCGTTGTGCAGCCCTGATCGTCTATCACATCGGCCGCGTCTCCAGTCAGGTTGTCTCAGCTGAACAAGCGATCGCTCGGATGGGTTATTGACGGATTTCAGCACGGTGGGGGAATGAACGCTGACCAACTGTTTCACCAGATCAAGTGGTCATTGTCGGACTGAATGGTCACTTGCCGGGAGATCTCCTTCGCGTAGTTTGTGTTCATGTGAGTGCATCTTAATGGTGTCATCTGACAGAATGACTGCAGGTGTATATATTCCTTGGATATACTAGCGGAAGGTAAGTTCCCTTGCTCTTCATGTGTAAATGAGGATATTAATTGTATAAACACATATATTATGTATCACAACACTTACATGAATGTACAGAGATCCTTGGCGGAATACACATTTGGTTTGTCACCTAACACCTTTGGAGTTTGAACACATGGAAAGAACAATCGTCACATTATGAAATCTACAGAAACAGTGCATTTCCATACTGTATTATTTTTAGAATTTGATCAAGTTTACATAATGACCATGTTCTGGATTTTACCATGAATATAAAAAAACTTATATTATAAAGTCATGTCAAGGGGCATTAAATCATTAAATTTGTTGAGTCTTTATTTTCTCCATGCTTATGAGACAAGGTACGTTTAAGTACGTAAAAACCTAGCAACGTTAATGTGACAATATCAATAGAGATTTATGTCGACAGCTGTCTTTGTGGTACAGATGTGTGCTTGAAGGTCTTCAAAACAAGAGGTTATTGGTTCGTATCTTACTGAGAATAATAAAGCGCCGTTGTCATGCATTGCTACTTTAACTTGAAATGTGAGCTGATGATGACGTCTGATTGCTGGTATACACACTACATTAGTTTAATTAGCCCTGGCAAATTATTATTCACACAAATACGTAATTATACCGTCCCGTTTGTAAGTAACCGATGAACAATTTAAAACTGGGCACGCGGAGCTACACGTTTTAGCCCGTCGTAATGAAGGTCAAGTTTGGTAAAACTTAGTGGCAGTAAACGTTGCTGCACAGTGTTGCTTTCTCTTTCTCTCTCTCTCTCTCTTTCTCTCTCTCTCTCTCTCTCTCTCTCTCTCTCTTACTGAATGTTACTAAAAGTGGCGTAAAACCATACTCACTTTACTCACTCTCTCTCTCCATGACGGGGTTAGCTGCGTATTCAATACAGTACTAAGGTACTAAGTACGGAAAGGTAGGATTGTGTGTATATGTGTAAATATGTACACACACACACACACACACACACACACACACACACACACACACACACACACACACACACACACACACACACACACACACATACATACATACATACATACACCTGTGTAGGCTTGTTTAAACCACTTCTAGAAATGTTACGTCACTATCATAAGACATCTCTTCATGAGTGAGTTGGGTAATACATTATTATCATTTAATCATGCAACCATGCCTTTTTCAAAGCGGATATGCATTCGGCAAAATGGGTGAGTAAGAATGCTTTATGCGAGTTTGAGCAACATTCAAGACTGGAATCCAGTGATAGCCTTTACAGATTCAGAATCGAACCATGGTATTTGGTGTACCCGCGAATCCATTAATCATTAACCTAGTGGCTAGCGCTGACAGCTGTAATGCACGACTTCATCAATTTCAAGAAACATTTGGCAATTCTCTGCTCAAAGTTCAGAGGCACAGTTGTGACCCCCTGTTATAAGAGATTGCATTTATCTTAGAGAATACATCACTCATTCACACAAGCCTAAAAGACGTTTTCAACAATTCAGATGCTGTTGGTGTCTAGACACCATTTATTTCATGAACGGATATCCTAGTGATATGAATACAGTCTTGCACACGGCGTAAGTAGTTTCTGTCTATATAATGGTATATAATTACTTACCGGCGGCTGTTTCCATTAATACACCTGTTTAACGTCCAAGTCTGATAGATCTACGTAGAGCAATATGGTGTTCGGAGCCTCAGTGCTTTCTGTAATATTACGAGATTAAATTCACATCACTCTCCTTGCCAGTGGTATTGGCTTTCGTTGGTGGAGTTAAGCACAAGGTTCTTCATTACAGTGAATAAGGGTTTTGTTTCCTTTGAACTTTTCCCATTACTAGTAATATACTTGTGCGTGTATCTGAAGGTATGCGATCCAGCTGATTATGGTTCAGGACCTTACATGTATATAATGCAAAAAGTATAAGATGAGCTGTGGTTAGTATAAGTGTTTGAGCGGTGGGGTAGGCTAGTGATTAAAGCGTTCGCTCGTCAAACCGACGATCCGGTTTCGATTTCCCCACATGGGTACAGTGAGTGAAGGATCGGGTGTCCCCCCCCCCCCCCCCCCAGCTGTGGTATTGCTGGAATCTGTAGTAAAACTAAAACTCAATCAATCAAAACGTGAAAACCACTTCGTGTGTCTCGCTTTGTGTTGTTGCTGGAGTGTTGCGAAAAGCGGCGTAAAATCATACTGGCTCAGCCCCACATCTACTCCGTTTTAATATTAAAGTTATCAAGATACAATCAATATGCCAATTCAATATGCCACGTAAAGATGTGCAATTGTCCAAAATCTTGAATTTGAAAAAACAGTTTCCAATAAAGTCAGATCACAATCCTAATATTCTTGCATATTTGTCACAAAAAATAGAAATTAATCAGACTGATTTAAGGAATCTCTGCATTGTAGACATGTAACGACGAATATGCAGTAGACGCCACTCACTTGTAACTATAAACATGACTGACGGAGCAATAAATTTCCAAAGCATTCAAGTAGTGATAACACGACTTTGTTCCCTTGAAACACTGCCTAAGAAAAGACGTTTTATCATAGAGAAGTGTTTTCCAAATATCCCTACATGGGACGTATTCCCGATTCGTTCGTGGTTCTAATATTCCCAAGAGTCTCTGGAACAAATGGTGTCTGAATAACCCAGACGCTTAAGCCACTGTTCGTGTCATGGAAACCTGTGATAGCTTGTTCCAAGAGTGGCACAGATTATATATATCTGTGCTTGTGAACACCATATCCGTGTTCGTCACACACAGGAAAGCGCAAATATCTGATCTCTACATCATTTCAGGCTTTCTTCCAACATACAACTGATTCATTGATCGGTGTCTGAAATACTGTTCAAAGCCAGTACTAATTGCTATTATTATAGTATTAATGTATAACTTTTCTAGTATTTTCTTTTCCATTTGGGAGCTTAAGAATGTATTGAGCTCGTTGAAATTAGTCTGTATCAACGTGCATTCAGCATTGTAAAACCTTAATCCTGTTTCCCATTTGGAACTATTGGAACACCTTTTCGTGTTCAGGGGACAGATATATAGGAAACTGGTGCAATAATAATGAAGTACGATGTGTTTATTCTTAATACATCAACAATACACACGTAACATGATTTGATGACACCCATCAAAAATATGCATACAACATGCTTCAGTGTAATCCATCAACAATATAAACGTAACAAGCTTTATAATATTCCCTCATACGTAAATGTTGCTGTCTGATTGGCTGAGTGCGCTTTTGTTATTTTCAACGTACCCCGCATAGAAGCGAGTAACATTTCAATGACAATGACAACTCATTTGGTACCTCCTGGTAGTAATTCTTTACCCCGAATAACATTGAGTCACATATGATGTACGGAAAGTACCGATGTTTTGCGAGTGCAATGCGATGGTATGGCGATAACTGTTTATCTGGGGGTTTTTTCTCAGCAAATTCTAGCTACAAAAGATTTGTACCATTGATTCAAGCAATTCAAAATTAACATTAAGGTGTTCGGTACATCAACCCATGCCTACATTGTGGTCGGGGAACAACATATAATGTATTTCATTCTCAATGTATTTGTAACATATTCAATATAATCCATTATCAATAGACATGTAACACGCATCAATGGAATTCATTAACAATGTGTACGTAACACGTTTCAGTGTAACCTATCAAAACTATACACGTAACATCTTTCAAAGTTATTTATCACCAATATACATGTTACATGTTTCAGTGTAATCTATCAACAATACACAAGTTACATGTTTCAGTGTAATCTATCAGCAATATACAAGTTACATGTTTCAGTGTAATCTATCAACAATATACAAGTTACATGTTTCAGTGTAATCTATCAGCAATATACATGTTACATGTTTCAGTGTAATCTGTCAACAATACACAAGTTACATGTTTCAGTGTAATCTATCAGCAATATACAAGTTACATGTTTCAGTGTAATCTATCAGCAATATACAAGTTACATGTTTCAATGTAATCTATCAAAAATACACACGTAACATCTTTCAATGAAATTTATCAACAATATAAATGGTACACGTTTTAATGTATTCTATCAACAATATACATATAACATGTTGCAATGTAATCTGTTAACAACATACTGGTAACATCCTTCAATGTAACCCATTAACAACGGACCATTGATATGATTCAATGTCATAACCAATTCCGCAAATCAGTCGCTCCAGTTCTTTCGTATTCACAGACCCCAATAACGTATATTGACCAACCAGGACAAGAACTCTTACAAGCATCCAATAGTTTCAGTGCTACAAGCGTTATTTGTAAGATGAACGCTCGAACAGGGAGATCAACATTACTTGACTATTTCTGTGAGTGGCATATGGCGAAAGCAGACTCGATAGACTGAGCTCCACAAGAAAGCAAACAACGCATAATTTGGATAAGGAAATCTAGAATATTGACAGAATTATGGACTCCGAGTCCTTACTAATCCGCCTTGCTACTAATGCCGATCCGCCCTTAAGGACTAGAAATTTGTGTTCGTCAATACTCGTCTCAGAATCGCGCAATTACTTTCTTTAACTCATGTGGAATCTCTCTCAGAATATGTGGGACATCACGGAAAGTTAAGCACATGGACCACTACTGCAAAATCATGGCAAAACTCTGTCCCTACTTGAACCGCATCGATCTTTCGATTTCATTGTGTCAATATAATCTCACACGGACAGAAGATCCTCAGCTGAACGAACATTAATGTTGAAATAAGACCTGGTTGTCTTAAATAATACTTCAACATGCTCAGGGAAATAGCATTACTCCACGGCAGGCACATCAACCTTGATGTTCTTTAACACCACTAAACAGTCTCCTCAGTGACGCCGTCTTGTAGCTCCTGCGAGTGCAGTGATGTCAGAAACTTTATCACAGAGGTTCGTCTTAACGTAATATCCATCCGTGTTGCAGATCTAAAGAACTGATGAATGGTGTGTATTTTAGGAAACGGGAAGTAACCAGGATTATGTAATTCAATACTTGGGAGATACTAAAACAAGCATAACTGTCTCCTTCGTAGTGTGATGAAATGTTCTTCAGCATCCCATCCTTGTAACTGACAGCTTAGCTTCCAGACTTGAACGAGGGATGTTATCGTATCCCAAATAGGGATCATCGATCATAAAGTCAATCACTGGATTGTCTGGTCCAGATCCAAACAATAATTCACAGCAGACGGTCATACAGCTGCAATGACACGTCAAACAGACATCGATAGATGCCTCAAAGAAGAAGTAAGTTCTGTTCATCCTGTGAAAAATCAGATTAGAATTGTTCACCAACCCATTCTTTTGACTGGTGACTCACTGGATCGGGAAGTCTAGCTTCCTTCCTTGGATAAAGGATGTAATCCTATCCAAGTCATCATGGCGTTCACGACTGAATTGTCCGGTCCAGATGTAGATCCAATTATTTTAGGGTTACATGCAACCAAACAATCAAACATAATTACAACAGTTATCACTTATTCAGGATACATAAAATGCATTGCTGACTGAGGGATAACAAATACACGAAATTACAAGCGTATAATTGCAAATCAAAAGTGCAACATTTTGTTCTTGAGTTTACCTCCTACGAAACGAAGCAGCCGCAATACCGATCACTGTCAGAGCCGGTGGGTGTGCGTTCAAGTGTAACGAAGCCTTTCTTTTTGGAACTGGTTCATTTACCGATACACTTAGCCGGCTCTGTGTTTATGGCTTATAAGCCTGGTGGGTGTTAATTTCAAATTGTATGTGGTCAGTGATTGAAGTTGTGCATTGCATGTTGTCACTAGCAGACAGGCAGTCCTATAGGTGTCAATAAACCAGACACTGAGTTTTCTCTGTCACAGAGTCTGCTTATCACAATCCACATGTTTTTGTTTATGTAACGGGTAGGTTATTTACTTTTTGTGTAAACCACCAAGATTAGACTACTGCTCACGAGCTCATAGCCAGAGCAGGAACCTATTCACTGCGCATGCGTTATGAGAACAGAGCAGCGCAGCACATCATAGCTGGTGAAACCACTTTTTCCCTCAGCGCTGGGGAAAACATAGTGAGTCGTTTAAACTCCAATTTCGCGGGCTTTTTTCATCACGATTTTTTTTCAACTTTATCGGCTGAGTTGGCATTTTGGGTGATTTTTTTCGGCAAGTGCATACCGAAAGGTATCAGAATCTGCAAAGCTGTGTTTTTCGTTGCATGTGATATTTAACCCTCCGTCATATAACTGTGGATTTGTGTCCTCTGTCAAACAACAGACATTCCCAAACGTACTTGTAAGTCATGTTCACAATGTTCAATGCATCGTTACACTTCATTATGGGACCAGAGTAACGATCTTAGTCGGCATCCAGATTGCATCATGATTGGTTTGTATAATTACACCCAACCTGGAGGCTAATCAATCGGCACAGATTCCAGAATGACGAAAAAGACCAAATTCATACTTACAGTTATATCACTGGTTCGCGAACAATCAAATAATGTCACCGGGTGTCTACTAAAAGGATCAGAATCATCTTCCTAGACATTAACACCCAATATATCTGTTGCCCTGGTTTTCACAATATCATAACGAAATTTTAAGAAAAATAAGCATGTCATATGTAATTTGTTATAATCTGAAAGAAACACCAAACGCTCTCACTTAAACACAGAGTACATTTGTTGATAATGAAATTCAAGTCAAATATCAGTTTCTAGCTCAAATGTTCGGCGGACCGTATACAATTTCATGGAAATCGCACTGGATTTATACATAATCACATTACAAGAATGACAAGAAATTCTCGTGCTGGTACGACGGTCCTTTTGAGGTTCCTTGTGTGTTGAGAAATCAATTTAATGACCCACCCGGGAATATAACCCAGCTACTTGCACGTTTCAACATGGTCATTAAAAATAGCAAGCCAGCTATAGCCTTGCCCAGGAACGACTTTCATTTGTTACAAAGGTCACCGCGAGGTTCCAGTTAACCTGAGTGCCGGCGTACACTACGCCAGCAAAGTCATCTGTACTCAATGGCTAAGGGTTGCTTGTTTTCAAACATGCAATAATATTTCAATGATAATCAAATATTCTTAATGTAGAATTTTTATCTTCCTACCTGTGAAGACTCATTTTAGAATTTGTCAGGATTGGACAATGATTTTTCGAAAAAGACAACTCAAGGACCTGACGTGTTGCATTAGTAAATTGAACCTTTCAGGTATATTTCATCATATAATTATGTGAGTACGATATTCCAGATGACATAGTTTATATTTTGAAAATCATCAATACTTAATATTCCCATCGATAATGTATTCGATTATCGATTTTTTTAAGCCAGCCCGAGTATCGCCTGACCATGTGTTCCGACTGCGTATTTACGTTGGTTTTCAAACTAGAATTTTATTAAAAGAATCAAGCTGCACTTACGGAGGTGTCGTTTCTTTTCAGAATAATTCATTGTATTACCTTTTCAATCTGTCGACAATCGGCTATTGATATTTAACGTCTCTTTTATGTAATGCCGCTAGACCATGAACATTTGCAACGCTACCGTAGTTCGATCGATAATTCCCAGTAAATTGTGTCCCAAGACGGATTTCAAACATGGAACCGTTATCAAAGACGCATGATGAGGGTCTACATCTGTAAAATGGACAGTGAACTGGTATATGTTTCTCACATGCCATAGCTTCATTCACTACCAGAGTCCTTTTTACCGATGCGTTAGTGCGTGTGTGAGTGAATTTAGTGCTATGCCGCAATCACGACGGGGGTCAGCAGAAATGGGCTCCACCCATTGTACATATGTGGCAAATCGGACCCGTTGTCTTCAGAGTGGTGGGCGAACATTTCAACCATTGGGCTACCTCATTGCCGCGGAAGTGAGCGAATGAGTGTGTTTTAACGCTGCTCTGATCATTACTCCTGTTCCTTAAAGCCGAGTGAGCTCAGTGTGCCAGCAAAATTCGGTGGTAATGACGTTCACTGTGGGGCGCACATCATGGGTATGCTGCTGAAACTCTCGAACCATAATCAGGACAAACTGGATTCGAACCAGTGATCATTGAATCCTGTCCTGCTAAAAGGTATGCAACTTTGGATAACTCATTGACTATTCTTGCCACTTAAGGCTGGAAAACAAAAGTAACAAACCATGATCTTGTCACATACATTATTTATCAGGCGTCATCTCCCCTCGAGTGACCACAAACCAAACATGTTCCCAGCATGAAATTCTTATACCCACTGCAAAAGTAGAGTGCGTGTGGTGACTTGTTTCTTTAATAGATTATGAAAGTACTTTCGGGCGTGACAAGGAACAACTTGGCCATTGTGTGTCCTTGGCTAAGTGCCAAGGATCCTCCAGAGCTCGTGCCAGAATTTTGGCAGTGTTTGGAACTGACTGAACACACCTTTAGTCCGACAACAACAGTGTTCAAATATAGCATTAACCTACATATAAAATAACACTACATTCAGATCATACCGCCCTGGCTTGGAGGCTTGTTGTTCTTAAAGGTCAAATAGCCACAAGATATATTGCCATGTGAATATATGGGTCACACAATCGGATTCCATCGACCTATATTACCATCACTCTGTCCTCCGGAGGAATGACAAATCCGACATGGTTTAAATACAAAGGTATTTATGGCCAATAAGCTGGTGACAGGGCGTCTCAGAAAGCTTTAGGTAGCGTGAGAAACACTGAGGCCTTTACTCGTCTCTCTCCAGGGAACCAGGAAAATGGCACATGATGCCTTTATGGGGGGATGCTGGGCTACCACGATTTCAACGGTCTGTCTATTTAAACATCTGCCATTTCAAAGAGGTATGATGCGTGGGAAAACTTGATCTAAGATAATCCTATGTCTGTCTGCTAAGTTTTGAAAATGTTTAATGGCAGACGTGGGGAGCATTGAAAAAAATATGAAAATGGCGTTTGATGTAATTCTAACTTCAATATGTGTGTTTCTTAATCTGAACACCTGGCTTACTTTTTGTTTTACTTTGGGGAAAATAAACGCGCACTATATTGCCAAGACCAAGTTGCAAAAGCTTTATTTCGTTGTGAAAGTAATGAATTTGACTTACATGTTTCAGATTTGAGCTTTGACCACAAATTACATATATCGCCGTGAAAGATATGCTCCCGTGTTTGTTCAGGCTAACACTTGTCTTAGCTTTCCTCGTGTTTGTGACTGATGATTGCTCACGTCTTCGCAAATCAGGTATTCTAAGTTTAAGGGGTTTGTCACCTTTATGGTTTGCCTAGTCCTTCAGTAATTTGTCATGGCGATGTCTAACATCGGAACATTCAAACAAAATGGTCCTGGCATACGAAATAATATGCACAGAAACCAGCGATACATATAAAACGCAGCATTTCAAGGGAGGCAGTGGGCAAAGGAAACGAGTCTGAGTACCTAGTTGATTAAGGCAATCCTAAGGTGGGACCACAAGTATCACGCGTGCTTCGTTGTGCGGCGGGACTGAAGTTAAAGAAACTCTCAGGAGTTAAGCTGCCAAATATTGTCACCCATCCAAGAAGTCTCCGTGCTCAGAGCTTCACTTCAAGTGATTAGTGTCCTCAGCTCTGTGCACTGGACCACCACACATAAGAAATCCATAATACCAACATGTTAGTAAACATTTAAGAAATGTTTGTTCATGTTTTTGAAGACATGTTTGATAGTTCAGTTGAAAGGGCATGAAGACAGTATCACACGGGCAATAGATTATTGATAATGAGCGCATTACCATTAGGATCTTTGACAAATTGTACAACCAAAAGAGGAAAGGAAGTAGCGCAATCTCCGATTGACTTCTATTGATTTCAGAGAAATCATACAGCACCATTCATCGTCTCTAATTCTAGGCTGTGTCATCTCCGTCATGATAACAATGGACACGGCACGTTCTGGACATCTGGCAAAATACGGGAACAACAACGAGCAATGTGTACTGTTTGTTTTAATTGATGGTGAATATGGTTTTACGCCGGTTTTAGGAATATCCCAGCAATATCACGGTAGGGGGCGCCGGAAAATGGACCTAACACATTGTACCCATGTTGGGAAGCGAACATGTGTCTTCGGCGTGACGAGCGAAAGCTTTAACTACTGGGCTACCCATAGAGTGAGTGAGTGAGTGAGTGAGTTTAGTTTTACGCCGCATTCAGCAATATTCCAGCTATATGGCGGCGGTCTGTAAATAATCGAGTCTGGACCAGACAATCCAGTGATCAACAACATGAGCATCGATCTGCGCAGTTGGGAACCGATGACCTGTGTCAGTGAGCCTGACCACCCGATCCCGTTAGTCGCCTCTTACGACAAGCACAGTCACGTTTTATGGGCTACCCATAGGCCATGCTTTGATAGAGGGTTTGAGGACTTGCTCATTTGGTGATGCTTGTTTTTTTGACGTAGGTATGATTTCAAATGACTGATGGTGGTTCATCGTGAACTATATAGCACAAGAAATTTACTTGCAATAGTTAGCTTATACTAATATGCGAACCTTGCTTATGAAACGTTCCGCTTGTATCCTTTGTATTCCGAAACCCCACTGTTCGGGATCGGGATCTATGAACCTATCTTCTAACACAGACCAGGAGTTTGCCTGACATTTCAACTAGAAGCACAGTTCTTCTGACACTCTGGGTAAAGCAGGAGACTGCGGCGCCGGGGAGTACATGTTCTCCGAAATACCTATGATGGGTTCGACTCTCCAACGCTTCTCTATATGTGAAGGTGAAAGGGGCAAGATCCTCTAGCAGTCTGACGTTTCTGGAATCCCTGACGCTCTGTGGTGCTTTCGGACATTTCAATCTGTTGACCATGAAACTTTTGAAAAACAATAGTTGGTATAAAACTACATCTTAAGATTGCGTAGAGCAAATAATTAGATTTTCGAAAAAATAAACTTTCCGATCTTTATGTTTGTAGCGTCACAGTAATCACAATGATGTATGCTACATGTTCGTGCGTAGAATAAATTAGTCGTCGGTATGAAAATATATCGTCCCGTCTCTAACAACCTTTGATCTTGCTGTGCGACATTTCTCCCGAACGTTAACTATCATGTTTTGAAGAAATATCGACGTCATCCCGGAAGTCCTTTCACCAACTTCAAAGAAACTGCCCTGGGGAGAAAAAGACATTTTCTAAAATAAATTTGCAAACTTTACAAAGAATGGACTCGCAAAACCTTTCCGCTCAAACCCACAGCCAATGTAAGATTGAAGCTTTAGGCTTCTGGATCAATAATTAATGACTTGTTCTCAGAGAAGCTCCTGTTTAATCGAAAACATCTTCAATCGTTATTGTTACTCGATGCCTTTGGAAAAGAAATTGTACGTGCTTTGGAAGAAGGTACGTTCGTGGCTTGACAAGTATTAGGATGCATGAACAGTTGTACACTTTCCCCAGAGCTCGTTAATGTACGCGTAATTGTATGGTGCATCCATGAAGTATAATCTTTCGTAACATTGTTTTCTAATTAACGATTCCTTCAATTACAATAATTCTCCGCGGTTAAAAATCGACTGTACCAATATCAACGTCGAGATAAGACGCCTAACTTCATATATTCGGCAACTGCTCTCATCCTTTAAATAATCGTAAAAACACCAACTGCCTTCCCCTGATTTGCCCTCCTACATATGCTAGAAATAAAAGAAGTATTTAGGTTCATATATATTTAAACGGACCAAAATCTCTACGGCAGAGATAAGAGCAATAACACAACTATTGCTCAGTACCGCAACTGTGCAAGTGAGACATGTATGGTACGAATATGGTGGAGATGAACTAATCTACAACCAAATGCAAGGGATTAGATTAGTTCATCCTAATCCACCTTGAACTGTGACCTGGTAAGTTTCTGTCTGTGTGGAACCTTTGGCATTGTCAATATGTATGTAAGTTATTGGCAAAATACTCAACATATGGCCAGGTTCTCTCAATCCTGTTATTAGTGTGTCCCAAATCAGAAAAGACATTAGTAGCCGGTTCTTAAACCTAGACGAACCAAAAGTATTAACGGTGATAAAGTCTACCAAAACACATTTTTCTATGACATATCAAGTTACATAAAGTGCTCTCCATCAATAACATGATATGATGACAAGTATTGCTCCTAACGCGGCAGATCACAAGCAGAACACTGTGTGAAATCTCATCTAAGCTTATGTTGTGCTGGTCCTGGAAGTAATTCATTGGTTTATAGGCACTCTGTCCACGGTCATCAGACATGTTTGTTTGCATGATTGTACTTGAGACATTCCAGTAATTTCACAACGAGTGCATCAAAAAAGGACATCACGCATTGCAGCTATGTGGGCAACGGATCACAGGTCTTCAGCATGAAGAGTGGACGACATCACCATTTGGGTACCCCACCGGTCCGGATATACTAAGGATGGCATTGTAGTGCTTCGATGTGGTTCTGCTTTGAACGAACTCATTGGGTCGGCTGTGTTCAGTTACGGAGGTTAATGTGAACCATTTTTGTAATGAATGTATCTGGCATAATATGTTCCATGCCTGCAGGCATTTACAGATAATATGTAAAAAGACTGCATACCTCTGCAGAAATCAAAGCCAAGCAGTTTGATGAGGATGGATTAAATTGGCCACCGCGATGTCATCTTTTGATGGGGCCTACAACTTTAGAGGATGAGTCTCCTTCTTCTGCCATTGTTACGACGTGGACAGGGGAGTTCAAGGGGAAGAGAGAGCCTTGAAGATGATCACGAAGACCTTCAATGGCCACCACAAAACAAATATTTCAGTTTAGATCACAAGGCGGTAAACGGTTTCAGGATGCTAGTTTAAATGGCTTCTGGTCATTGACAAGAAAGGCTCCACTATCATCGTCGTTGTCGTTGTCGTTGTCATCATCACCATCATTATCTCACTTTAGTTTGTTTTCAGGCAGACCTCCTGATTTTGTTTCAGAAGGTAGTAACAATTGAGTCTTGGTTTTAAAGCACTAAACAAGGTTGCCTTACTCGTGATACCACGAAGGCACAGACTTATTGTGGGCACAGTAAGGCAAATCTTCTTGACACGCGCGTGAGAATACATTTATCAGTGGAAAAAGTCTATGAATATGCTTTGAATGTTGCTAAGTTCAGTCAATCCAATGTGTTCTCCTGTTGCCATGGCTATAAAGTAACACTCATTGAATATCATCGACAATTGGCAATGGCCGATTTCCGCTTCTCCCGAAACTTAAAGACACAAATGTCTTTAAATGCATTATACAAATTATGACGTTTGTATGTCATCTTTGAATGATACACTGATGGTACACAAAACATTGCTAAGTGCGACCTGATTCTATTCCACTCACTCACAGAACCTATATCGGGAACACCCTTATCTCTCATACATACATATCATAAATGTCTAACTTAAATGCATGTATTCCTTGTCTTTTTTTTAAATTATGATACATTCAGATATTTCTAGTGGTCTATGGAATCGAAACCTAATATATCAGTGTGAACCGCCTTTTTTAGAAAGAAACGGTACGAAAGGCATTTTCTACATAGGACAAAAATCATTTACACCATGGGACGGTGATGTTGAAAGTGTCATCAAAATACTGTTCCATGTTCACTGAACAAAGGATGCTTAACACTCTCGTTGACACCAAACTGACAGGCAAACGATCAATTTCAGAAATGTTAAATTACGAATATAGCGTCAACCTTTAAGATAAAATGATAAAATGAATATGGTTCTTTGAGTTCAGATCCTAAGCTAACATGAGACAAATGACATTACGCTCCTCGAATCTGAAACACCCGAATAGGGTGTTCTTACATTCCCCATAAAGACAGACCCTTAATCATTCAAACATGACCATGATCATACAACCATACGATAACTTCACCAGCCTCAACAGTTCAACTCTTGACGAATTCTAAACAAAGGATACCTTCAACGCCATAACTTTTTCGACCCTTCTTTGAGATACTCTCCTGATAGCGATCTTCTTCAGAGGTCTACTCACTTAAATCTAATTGAATTCGCCTCAACGCTGCGCCTAGAATCCTGAAAGTAAATTCACCAGATAGAAACACCTTTATCCAGTTACAAAAATAACGAGTATGCTGAATTGAGATTCATCGGACTCTGAAACGTGTAACTGACAATTGAGGCCTCTGGTCTCGACCCTGAACAATACTAGTTAGGAGTGATGTATCTCACTGTCTACTTGTAGGCAGCCCAAAGTGATGAACTACACATTAGAGGAAATCACCATTCCAGTCTCAAACCTAAATTGACTGGTGTTTTAGAATTGTAATGGATCGAGTTTGAGGTTAAAAAGTGAAACTCTCAGGGCTTTAAAACATGTCAGCTTCGATCACATTTAACACTGCTGTTTCTGTACTTTTCTTTTCAAATCTCACGACCATTGCTCCTGCCAGGAAATGGCTTTGTGTACAGACACACTTTGATAATGGCCAGTTTGATCCTCTCCTAATGTGAGACTGTTATAAGAGCGAGAAAACCCTTTTAATGTTCACAAGACAAATCTGTCAACGGAGCTGAGTCCTTTGTACGATCCTACTATATGTGTATGCGTTTGTCCGTTTCCAGCCTGAAACGGAAAGTTAACCTAGGACAAGGCACGCAAATGCATTCAGTGCGAATCAGCGTATGATACAACTGGTAATAGTGGCTGTGTCATAAACTGCTACAACTGACAACAGATAGAAACTCATGGGAACAATATACTCACTCAGCGGCAACGGTGGTCAGGCCTTCCAAATGTCATCCGGTAGTGTATCCAGGGTTAAAACAGAAATGTTGACAGCGCCGCTGCTCATTTTTGCCTATGAGATAATTTGCTCAGCCGTTATGTGATTTTACGTGCTGTGAGACACATCCATACTGTGTTAGTAGAAACGTTCATTTTACCCTTGCCTCTAACTCTACAATCACTGCCCTACAGAACCAGTCTGATTCAAATATGTTGCCATATAAGAGGTCTTACTCCACGACACACTCGTCTGCAAAGACAAGGCAGATGTTTACATAGAATAGCACAGAAGTAAATGGTAAAATCAAAAGTAGGAATTACAGTGTAGTTTGGAAACTGTTTCTGAAAATTTAGATGAACACAAATGCATGTAATCATTTACCGTTGTATATTTCTGTATACCTGTTGTGTAGCATTTGATGTGACTACAACTGAACATCTGAATCAGACACAATCCACTACAGTGATGACAGATGTTACATTTTCTGCTACAGGGACAGTATTGCATGTATCTGCACATAAACGAATTGATCTGAAGTTAACCATGATCAGTTTCAAATTGAATTATATATAAAGATTTAGTTGTACATGTAGAATTACAGCTTGCGAATGTTCTTTGTTTGTAGTGCTTCTTTATTGAGGCGGATCCAATCCGTCACATATATGATATGATTAGAGTTCAGATCTCGGTTTTATAGGAATCATGTGCACATGCGATGATAACTGAATTTTCTAGGTGATTGGGACAGACACGGCTGACCGGGTCAGGCGGCTGACTTTCCGTGCTGGCGATTAGGTGCCTGACTAGGTGCCTGAGGGCGTGTTTTCAAATCCTGAATGGGATTCAGCTCAAAAAGTACTAGAATATGTATTTTACCATGAAAGTGTAACCCCAAATTTTGCATATGTGACATTTGACCACTTTCTAAATGGCATTGTGTAATCACGTCTTATATTCCATAATGAAAAATGGAGAAAAGAGATGATATAAGATATTATCGTGATAGCTTTTAAATTATATTATTCATGATGATCACATAACCAATAAAATCTTTGACAAATCATTCATACACGAAAGGAACGGAAGTAGCACTCCGAACCAATCTTTGATTGCCTTGTATTTATTTTAAAGAAGCAGTACAACGTTCATAGTCTTTAATTCTAGTTTGTGTCATCTCCGTCATGATAAGACTGGATACAACACGTTCTGGCCATGTAACAAAATACGGGGAACAACAGCGAGCAATGCCCATTGTTTGTTTTATGTAATCGAGTGGGCGAATATGGGTTTACACCGCTTTTAGTACTATTTCAGCAATATCACATTAGGGGACACCAGAAATGAGCCTAAAACACAGTACCCATGTGGGGAAGTGAACCCTGGTCTTCCTCCAGACAAGCAAATGCTTACACTACTACTCTACCCACAGTTGATGGTTTGATAGAGGTTTTCACTATGTGTTGAAATGGTCATGAATACTTTCTGTGACGGATGTTTGATTTCAGGTGATTGATGATGGTTCATCGTCAACATTTCATTATAGCACAAGAAAATTACTTGTAATAGTTCCCTAATACTAATATGCGTACCTTGCTAATGAGATGTTAGACTTGTGTCCTTACTATCAAGTTGCCCGGGTCCCGTTGTCCTCGGTGCAATAGGTTTGATGTCTCTTAATCTCTTAGTGATGATCAGCAGTGTGTCTGTGATCTTCACCAGGAGATCTGCCCTTCTGACACTCAAGATAAAGCAGAAGACTATAGTTTTGGGAGGTACAGTTTCTCCTAAATACTGTTGGTGGGATCGACTTTGCAAGGCCTCCTTTCCTGTGATGGCGAAAAGGGCAATGTCCTTAAACTGATGAGAAACTTCAGCAGTCTTTTCCTGAAACACTCGAACACTTATTTGTGCTCCCAGATATTTCAGTCTGTTGACCACGAACCTATTGAAAAACAATAGGTTTCAAAAACTGCATCTCAAGATTGCTTAGAGGAAATGATTAGATTAATTCTAGACAATTCCAAGCTTAATGTTTGGAATGTGTCGCACCAATCATAATAAGGTATGCTACATGTCCGGGTATAGAGGATATGAACTCCAATAAATCACTCGTCAGTATGAAAATGTTTAATGCCCTGTGACCGTGCTATACGAGATTTCTTTCCAATGGTAAACATCTCGTTTTCAAGAAATATCGACGCGATCCCGGAAGTACTTTCACCAACTTCAAAGAAAATGCCGTTGGGAGAGAAAAAACGTTTTCTAAAATAAATTTGCAAACTTTACAAAGAATGGACTCGCAAAAACGTTCCTTTCAAACCCACAGCCAATGTAAGACTGAAGTCCCAGCCTTCTGGATCAATAATTAATATCGTATTCTAAGCGAAGACCCTGTTTAACCGAAAACATCTTCAATCGTTTCTGTAACGCGATGTCTTTGGAAAAGAAAGTCTACGTCCTTTGGTAGATGATACGTTCATAGCTTGACAAGTATTACGATGCATAAGCAGTCTTTCATTTTCTCCAGAGCTCGTTGCTGTACGCGTAATTGTATTTTGCATCCACACAGTATAATATTTGGTAAAATCGTTCACGAATTAACGATTCCTTATTATTGAGTAACTGCGGATAATAATTGACTGTACCAATATCTTTATTCGAAAAAATGTCGAGAAAGGGCGTCTCACTTCTTATGTTAGGAAAATGATCTAATCCTTAAATAATCGTCGAATAATCAACTCATTCCCCCGATTTGCACTTCTGCACATGCTAGAAATATAAAAAAAATATTTAGGTCTATGCACAAATATTTAAACGGCCCCAAGTCTATACGGCTCTGATAAGACTCATTGGGTATCAGGAGCTAGTACTAACGTTTTATTACTTCTACGGTTTAATAGTCCGACCCAGTCCGGGCCGATAAGCCACGCCCATTTCTTTTTTGACGTTAGTGGGGACAACCACTGACTAATCACAATGGCGTCACCGCCGGCGAAATTGATCGAAAACGGTGTTGATGAATTCTGCTTGTGGTACTTTGGTATTCGTCGTTTTTTGAGTGATATTTAAATAGGAAATGTCTTCGTATTTTATTTTTAATATAACTTAGTTGACAAATTGTAATTGGCGAGTGAAATAGAGTTGCATGCCTGATGAAAAGTCGTTACGGCCACTTGCTGCATGAGTGTGGGAAGCGTATTTCCTCTCGAGCCAAATAATATATCTGACAATTCACGTCCGTCGAAGATATTAGCAGAGAAAGGGTAACTGAATTATGTTGTTTCTCTTAAATTCCCATCGGAATTTTACAAAAACCGTGAACCACCTGTTCACGATGTAGATCGTTTCTATATCTGTAAATAGATTGTCAACGCTGCATGTGGCGCCTTTACTTCTGAATGGGATGTTCAAACCTAGTTAAATCAGGAATGTGAAAACATGGGTTTCTACTTTTAATGAACAAAGCGGAAAACATATTTCCTGTCCACTGCTCCGTGCACTTTATTTGTCTATATATGTATTTATGTAAACAAAATCACAAAACAATCACAGTCTTTTAGACTATATTTGATCTGATTTTGGAAGGGGTAGTTGGACTTGTATACAGTATGTTTCCATGGATGTAACCAAAGTATTTTGCACCTAACCTGCAGCAATTCTCAGTACCGTATTTCTCATCAAAATCTGTACACGATCCTAAAATGACACAATGACTGAAAATGTAGAAGTGAATTTGTTTAATCATCCTTTCCAATTTATTTTTCTATGTGTACTTTGTTGTGCAATGCTATTATATAAGTATTGTCCGTGTTTATTACATTTGTGATGTCTTAAGCAGCTGTCTGGTGTCATCTAATTGGCAATGATTTTGCACATGTGCGAAAGTTTGAAATTCGTGCAATTTCTCAACTTTGATCAGACGTAGGTTTCGAAAACGATGGTGCCGACAATTAACTAATCGTGAGGCCTATCGCATTTCTTGATCCACCTCCATTTTTGTCTGGTTATTGTTGAAGGTACACATTAAATCGCAGCAGTATGTAATAGATATAGCGAGTGTGAATGACATAATTCGAAGCACATCGCTTCAGAGGCATCGTCTGACCCCGGAAATAAGTCAGACGAACCCACAAAGGGCGCCCAGACTGTTGTTTGGCCGAAATTGACGTATGCGCCAGTTTTGATTGACAGACTAGATCGATCTGCTGTGACCGATCAGTGTTTTGAAGGGAACTGAATGCTTAAGTCAGGGAAGGCCCATGTATCTTTATTATCCTCTTTGAATTGTTGCTTGGTAAGTTTCTATGTGCGCGTAAGACATGGCATGAATGATCCAATAAATTGTCAGCACGTATGCACGTTATTAACAAATACTCAACATATGGACAGGTTCGCTCAGTCCTGTCATTAGTATATTTACCATGACATATCAAGTTACGCAAAGCCTCCACCATCAATAATGTGATATGATGAGAATTATTGCTTCAAGCATGTCACATCTCGGATCACAAGCAGAACACCATGTGAAATGTCATCCAAGCTTTTAGTGTGCGCGTCCTGTAAGTAATCCATTGGTTTATAGGCACAGGATTATTGCATGATTGTACTTGCACTTCCTCAACGATACTGAGTGCGTGCGTGCGTGCGTGCGTGCGTGCGTGCGTGGGAGAGTGAGTGAATATTTTTTCTGCTCGTGATACCAGCGTTGTCACGCCTAGTTTGGATTCAACTTTTATAACTCAAACATCACAGAATAACTACCGGAACGGATTCCTCGAGGTGTAGTTGGCAAAATGGCTGTGCCAATTATTGTTGACTATAATATCAACTGTGTCCTGTCTAGCACTGGTGAGTAGGTATGGTTTTACGCCGCTTAAGCAATATCCTAGCAATTCCACAACCACCAAGGGTTTCACACATTTTACCTGTGTGGGGAATCGAGGCCATTTCTTTCAGCAGCACTAGTGGACGATTTCACCATTTGCGGTTTTACCTCTGCCCCCGATATACTATGCATGACAGTTTAGTAACGTACTTACTTCGTTTGAACAAACTCATTGGGTCCGCTGTGTCTATATACAAAGGAAGGAGGTAAACCGTTATCTGTTTCGATGTATCAAGAATAATATGCTCCATGCCTGCGGGCTTCATTGACACACAGTATGTAAATAGGCAACACACATCTGTGGACATCAAAGTCGTCTTTGATGAGAATGGATTAAACTGACCACCGCGATGTCGTCTACTGAAGGAGCCTACAACTTTAGAGGATGATTGTCCTTCGTCTGCCAGTGTTGGTATGAGGACTGTGGTTTTCAAGATGGGAACAGAGAGCCTCGGAGATGTTCAGGAAGACGTTCAATGGTCACCACAAAACAGGCATGTCAGAAGTTTATATATGCAGAGAAGATATTGAGAATATCTTAATAAATGAACAGGGTATTAGAAAGGTTTATGCACGCGAGCTTAAATGACTTCGGGCTATTGACAATAAACGCTCAAGTAACATCATCGTCGTCGTTGTCACCGTCGTTATCGTCGTTGTATTTATCATCATCATCATCATCATCATCATCATGTCAGCTGTTTCTATATGAGTAGAAGGAGTTGAGAATGTCCTCGTGAATGAACAGCTCATTGAAAGGGTCGTGTCATTGACAAGAATCGCTCCAGTATCATCATCTACGTTGTCATCATCATCATCATCAGCAGCAGCAGCATCAGCAGGATCTCACTTTACGTTGTTTTACGTTGTTTTAGCAGTTTGTAACGACTGATGAGTAAACAAATCAAAGCAGTAAACACCCTACGTCTGGAATACCACAAAAATATTTGTGGCCAAGAGTATATAAATCTTCCTCGACATGCGACCAAGAATAGCACTAATATTGCTATCCGTCAAAGAAAGTTCACTGAATGTGCGTTGTTCATGAAGACCCGTCTCCTATTGCCACGACTGTAATGCATGACTGTCTTTTTAACTCTTTCAATATTTTTTGCATTTGGCGAGGACAGATTTCCGCTTCAACCGAAATTGAAGACAGCAATGTCTTGGAATCATTGACATATAATGGCGATTTCTATACCATCTTTAGTAGATACTGTGAGATATAAACAAAACATTAGCTTAGCGCGATCTGAACCCATGCACTCATAAGACCTCCATGGGGAGCACCCATATCTCTCCCTATATATGTCAGAAATGTCTATATATTCGTAATTTAATTTATTACATGTGATTATTTCCAACGGTCTCTGGAAATGGAAACTGATATGTCAGTATGACTATGTCGTATTTTCAGATAAACAGTACCAATGCCACATTTTTCGTCATAGGACAAAAAATATTTGAAATCTTGGATGGTGGTGTTCACAGTCTCATCAAGATACCCAATGTCAACTATTCCATATTTGCTGAGAAAAAGAAGCTTAACTCTCAAGTCGCCTCCAAACTGACAAGTACAGTCGTTTGACAAAATTAATGTTAAATTACGAATGTAACGCTAACCGTTAAGATAAAATGAGTGATGTTTGTTTGAGTTCAGATCCTAAACTAGCATGTGGCCAGTGACATTATGCTTCTCTTCTCGAACTTCACACAACCGAAGAGAGTATTTACATTCAGCTTTAGGCATTCCCCATAAAGAACATTAGCATGACCACACACATACAATCATACAAAATACTCATACTTACTCATACTCATACTACGCATTAGAGGAAATCACCATTTTCATCTATAACCTAAGTTGACTGATGTTTTAGAATTAATGGATTTAATTAATTAGAAAGTGAAACTCTCATGTCAGCTTCGACTACATTTAACACTGCTGTTTCTGTACTTTTGTTTTCAAATTTCACACACATTACTCCTGCCAGTACAAAGGCTCTGATAATGGCCAGTCTGATCCCTAAGCTGAGGCTGTTATAAGAGCGAGAAAAACCTCTAAAGTTTAAGAGCTGAGTCCACTGCACGATCCTGATATAGGCGTAGGTCTTTGTGAAGTGTGTTGTAACCGGTTAACCCCGCAAACCGTACGCAGTGATACCAACAAATAACATATAACGACTCTTATCAAGTGTATCAGTTTATGACAACTGTATCAGTTTATGACAACTGTATCAGTTTATGATACAACTGATAATAGTAGTTTTGTGTTATGTCTCATAAAATGATATAACTGATCAATGACAGGATTGTACGCCAGGTTCAGACAATGAAAGCAATGTATGTTAACAGAGAAAAAGTTACTCAAATGCATTCAGTGCGAAACCAATAAAGAACACATAACTACTATCATCAATTGTACTTAATTAGGTTTGCACAATGCAAGATCCGCGCATGTTGGAAGAAACGATCGGGTGGTCAGGCTCGCTGACTTGGTTGACACATGTCATCATATCCCGGTTGCGTAGATCGATGTTCATGCTTTTGATGACTGAATTGTCTGGATTCTTGATTATTAAACGACTGCCGTCATATAACTGATGTATTGCTAAGAACGGCGATAGGAACAATCAATCAATACACAATGCAAGATGTTGCAAAGTTATTACTATTACACTGGCAGTGCACAATAGAGATCAAAATTTCATGACAATCAGTACATAACTTACTAGCAGGAATTATTACACGCCCGTTGAAGATACTGCAGTGCAATATTTTCAACTCAATATTACACTAGTGTAATACCGCTTGACGTATGACGTCAAAATGGTTCAAAGTTGTGACGTCACAGTGCTAATGTTGATGTCGCTATTTTACTAGACCTTGCTTGACTTGAAAGCTGAGTGTCCTCACACTATAGGCAATTTCGCCGCAGTTTCTGTCAATTTATGTTGGCGAGTAATAAACAGAATACTAAACTCGCTTCCGTGAGATACCATTTTCATTAAATTCGTTAAAGATTTAGTATCAAACTCGCTTTAGCTCGTTTGATACCAACTCATTAACTCATTTAATACAAATGGTATTACACGGAAGGTCGTTTAGTATCCTCTATGTAAACAATTGCCTTGCCTTTGCATGTGTTTTGACGAGTGACTCTATGTACAGGATAACAATAGTCATTCAGCAGCAACGGTGGCCGGGCTTCCCAAATGTCCATCGGTAGTCTGTCCAGGGTAAAAACAGAGTCACTCGTCAAAACACATGCAAAGACAAGGCAATTGTTTACACAGAAAATAACAGTGGAGTAACTGGTAAAGTCAAAAGCAGGAATGGCAATGGCGGAATTACATGTACACAGATACTAGTAACCGTTGTATATTTCTATATATCTGTTGTGTGGCATGTGATGTGGTTACAACTGAAACAGCTGTATCGGGCATGATCGTCTACAGTGATGACACATGTTACATTTTCAGCTTCAGTGACTACATCGACAGATTGCTTTGTGTCAAAATGACATGTATTAATTTTGCTCATAGAATTGATATTATATATTGATTTGTGCATGTAGCATTACAATTTGACTGTTCTTTGTTGATCATGCTTGTTTAGGCAAACGGTTACATGCGTGGTACAATCCCTTGCAAATACGATATAATCAGAGTTCAAAGCCCGGTTTTATAGTGAAGCCAATTTCATCACCCTTTAAATACACATGCATAGACAGGTCACTTGTCTGACTGATTGCGGCAGCTACGAGATCATACAGTACAAGTGGAGATAGGCATATGTATAAAAAAACAGCTAAAGCTGTATGCTGAAGTTGAAATTAGAAACGTCCGCCTCTAGTAAAATGGTTTTTAATATCACGTCACACTAGCACGTGCTGATTTTTCAAATTGTTGTTTAAATAGTGATCATAGTAGTGTAAATATTTAGGATTGTATGTGTTATTTATCATAATCATGATAATCTAAATGTGAATATTACTTATATTTGTAGTCCACAATCAAAAAGAGAGAAAGGGGATAATATATAGATCATATCACGACAGCATTAAATTGTACATGATCATCACATAACCAATAAAATCTTTGACAAATTGTTCATCCACGAAGGAAACGGTAGTAGCACTCTTCTGCAATCTTTGATTGCCTTCTATTGATTTTAGAGAAACAACACAATCCTATTGTCTTTTATTCTAGTTTGTGTCATTCCCGTGAGGATAACGATGTACACAGCACGTTGTGTGCATCTGGCTAGATGCGAAGAACACCAGCAAGCAATACTGAATAATTGTTGTAATTAATGGTGTGACTGAATATGGTTCTACGTCGCTTTTGGCAATATTGCAGCAATACAACAGTAAGGGACACCAGACATGGTCCTTACAGATTGTACCCATGTGGGGAAGCGAACCTGTGTCTTCGTAGGTAGGGCGAAACGCTTAAACTACCATGTTACCCACAGCTGATGCTCAGCCCATGATAGAGGTTTTGCTGACTTGCTCATTTGATCATGATGCTTCATCGCCATTGTTCTTGGTGCATTTGGTTTGATACCTCTTCCTACCTCCGACACTATGAGTCATGAAGAAGGATGCAGCTCTGGGAAGTCCACTGTTCTCCTCTCCGACATGCATTTGGTGAGTTAGGCTTTGCAACGCTTTCTTGAGTGTGATGGTGAAGGGGCAAGGTCCTTGAGCTGATGTTAAACGTGAGCAGTCTAACTTTTCCTGAATCACTGGAACCCTCTTTGCTGCTTTCAAATATTTAAATCTGTTGAATATGTAACGAAAATGAAAAAAACATAATTTGTAAAAACTACGTTTCAAGATTGCTTTAAGCCAATAATTAGTTCGAAAACATTCCAATCTTTATGTGTGTAACGTGTCACGGCAAACATGCTAAGGTATGCTAAGTGCCCGTGTGTAGAGGAGATGAACCTTAATAAGTCAGCGGTCAATATGAAAATATATCGCCCCGTGTCTTATACCCTTTGATCCTGCTATACGACATTTCTCTTCCTCTTTCATTTCGTGTTTTCAAGAAATAGCGACGTGATCCCGGAAGTACTTTCACCGACTTCAAAGAAAATTCCGTGGGGAGAAAAAGACATTTTCTAAAATAAATTTGCAAACTTTACAAAGAATGGACTCGCAAAAACTTTCCTCTCAAACCCACAGCCAATGTAAGATTGAAGCCCCCAGTCTTCTGGATCAATAAATAATGTCGTATTCTCAGCGAAGATCCTGTTTAACCGAAAACATCTTCAATCGTTACTGTAACTCGATGTCTTTGGAAAAGAAACTGGGCGTGCTCAAGTAGATGACAAGTTCATAGCTTCACAAGTATTATGATGCATAAGCAGTTTTTCACTTTTCTCCAGAGCTCATTGACATACGCGTAATTGTATGTTGCATCCATGAAGTATATTCTTTGGTAAAATCGCTCACGAATTAAAGCTTCCTTCTCACAGAATAATTCTCTGCTGTTACAAATCGACTGTACCCAAATAGGAAAAAACGTGGAGACAAGACGCCTAACTTCATACAATAGGCAATTGATCTCATCTTCTAAATAATCGTCAAAGAATCAACGTACTTCATCCTATCTCTTCTACATATGCTAGAAATAATTATTATAATTATGCACAAATGTTTAAACGGACCAAATTCTATACAGCTCTGATAAAACTGACTCCCTCATTGCGTATTGAGCGATATCCTAGCAGCTTCAAGAGCTAGTACTAACGTTTCTTTACCTCTAAGGTTCATTTGGAAAGCTTTTTCAACAATGATTTTAGAAAGCCTCATTTGACTCCTGTTCATCACCACAACTGTTTGAACCGAACTAAATGTTTAAGTGAGTAATTTATGGCAGACTAGTGGAGAAAGTGGAATTTCAGATGTAAAACCAAAGGAATAGTCAAAGGGAAACATGTATTTGTAGCATTCTGTTTGAATTTTTACTTAGTAATTGTCTGTTCGCTCAACGTTCGCTCAGTTCTGGCACATTACCTTGTTTAAAATCAGGCATGTCCCTAGTGATTGGTTGGTAAAGCTAGACGAACCAAAAATATTACTAGTTATAAAATCTTGGCATATTGACAAAGACTCAACATATGGACTGGTTCGCTTAATCCTGTCATTAATGGGCTTAAAACCAAACATTAGCATAACACGTTTGGTCGGTATAGCTAGAAGAACCAAAGGTACTACCAATGGTAAAATCTATCAAATGACATTTACCATGGCATACCAAGTTGCATAAAGCCTTCACCATCAGTAACGAGATATCACGAGAATTATGACTTCTAGCATGACTTGTCACAGCTCGGATCACAAGCAAAACACCGTGTGAAATCTTATCAAGCCTTTTAGTAAGCTCGTCCTGGAAGTAATCCATTGGTTTGTAGGCACTCTGTCCACGGTCATCAGACACAGGTTCATTGCGTGATGACATATACTTGAGGCATTTTGTTCACAACAGGATAAGCATACCTTTGTACTTCCGTGGCGATACTGAGTGAGTGAGTGGCTGGCTGAGTAACTGAATATCGTTCTAATCGCCATGCCAATATTGCAACGCCTAGTTCGATATCAGTAAAGTACCCAGCAATTACTGATGGCTCTAGTGATAAGGGATAAAATAGGACAATTATGTAGCTGGAGTATGTCAGTGATGACACCAGGTATTGAAATTATCAACATGTCAGACAATTTCTCAATGGGGATAACAGAAAAGGGCAACACGCATTGCGCCTATATAGGCAATAGATCACACGTCTCCAGCATAACGAGTGGACGACTTCACCATTTGGGTACTCAGATAAACAAGGGATGACAGTTTAGTATTGTACTGACTTCGATGTAGTTCTGCTTTGTACAAATTCATTGGGTCCGCTGTGTCCAGTTACGAAGGAGAAAGTAAACCATTATTGGTTTTAATGTATCTGGTATAATGTGTTCCATGCCTGCAGACGTGAGATTCAAACCGTTGATGAGAATGGATTAAATTGACCGCCGCGATGTCATCTTCAGAAAGGGCCGACAACTTTAGAGGATGATTCTCTTTCTTCTGCCATTGTTACGACGTGGACAGTGGAGATCAAGGAGGAAGAGAGAACCTCGAAGATGATCACGGAGACTTTCAATGGCCACAACAAAACAAATATTTCATTTTAGATCAGAAAGAGTTGAGAATGTTCAAAGGAATGAACTGGGCATTAAAAAGGTTTCAGGCTGCTGGGTTAAAAGGCTTCTGGTCATTGACAAGAAAGGCTCCAGTATTATCACTGTCGTCGCCGTTGTCGTTGTCATCATCATCACCATCATTACCTCACTTTACCTTGCTTTGACGCAGACCCACAGATTTTGTTTCAGCAGTTAGTATCGATTGACAAGTCTTGGTTTTGAAGCACTAAACACGATCTTCTTACGTGTGGAATAGCACGAAGGCACAGACTAGTTGTGGGCACTGTAAGACAAATCATCTTGACACGTGCGTGAGATTAATATACTCAATGCTAACCGTTATCAAATATTCACTGAATGTGTGAAGTTCAGTCAATCCAATGTGTTACTCCTGTTGCCATGGCTGTAATGCATGACTCAATGAACATCCTCGGCAATTGGCAATGGCCAATTTCCGCTTCTCCCGAAACGTGAAGGCAAAAATGTCTTTAAGAAAATTATACAAATAATGACGTTTTTATGCCATCTTTAGATGTACAGTAAAATATTAACAAAACATTGCTTAGCGCCTTCTGAATCCATTCCACTCACTCACAGAAACTCTCTGAGGAGTACTCATACCTATTTCTTGTAACTTTGATTGCGTGACATGCGAATATTTCTAATGGTCTCTGGAAACGAAACCTGATGTCAGTGTGACCCGTACAAATGGCAGACCTTTCTACATAGGACAAGAAATTATTTACACCATGGGATGGTGATGTTCAGTCTCACTTAGATACTGTTCCATGTTCGTTGAGAAAAAGACACTTAACTGTCTCGTTGACTCCAAAGTGACAGGCATAAGATTAATTTAGCAACTGTTAAATTACGAATGTAACGTCAGCCTAAAAGATTAAATTGATTGAAAATGGTTCATGGAGTTCAGATCCTAAACTATTGTCCGTTTGTCTCAAAAGTGGACCCATGAATTGCAGTCTAACTGGAAAACCAGTAAACATAACATACAGTGGAAGCTGTCAGTATCGGCATCTGTACAATCCAGCAAGTTGTGAACACCGGCATGAAATCATAGTCCCATCTTGTACATTTATCATCAGCTCTACAATCCGGCACATTGTCTAAACTGGATTGTTTATTCAGTCCCAATGAGTGCCGGTTTAGACAGCTTCCACTGTACTCAGTGAATCGCTGATCATAATCAGTACATCATACCAACTGAGGTTTGCAGAGAAACGGACAGTCAGGTGTGCAAGAAAGCATGGAGACAGCACAGCACAGGTTAACGAATAAATAACTTTCTCGGCACTTGTGCGCGTGCTTCTCTAACAGCCAGTTTGTTAAACAACTTTTTTATTAAAAATTAGGACAAAAATTCTGCAAAGGCCTCACAGAGTTGGTAGGATGTGTAGATTATGATCAGCTACTCACTGAGTATGTTAAATGTATTAGCTTTCGTGTTACATTGCAATTCATCGGTCCGCTTTTGAGCAGAACGGACTATAACATGGACATTATGCCCATCAAGCTTCAAACAGCCAAAGAGTTTTGTTTTTTTCTCACATTCCCCATAAAGACAGCCCCTTAACCATTCAAACATGGCCATGATCATACAACCATACTAAAACTTCACCAGCCTCAGCAGTCCGACTCTTGTGACATTATGCTCCTCGAGCTTCAAACAGCCGAAGAGAGTCTTTACATTCAGCTTTAGACATTCCCCGTGAAGAACAATAACCTTACCCGTTAAAACATGGCCACACGCATACAGTCATACTAAAACTTCACCAGCCTCTGCAGTTCGACTCTTGTCGAATAAGCTAGCTTGACGAATTCTATACAAAAGATACCTTCAACGCCACATTTTTTTTCGACCCTTCTTTGAGATTCTCAGTCCATCCTCAGAAGGCCACAGAATGCATTTTCCATGCGATAGGGATCTTCTTCAGAGGTCTACTCACTTAAATCTAATTGAATTCGCCTCGGTGCTGCGCCTGGCATCCTGAAAGTAAATTCGCCAGATAGAAACACCTTTATCCAGTTACAAAAATAACGAGTATGCTGAATTGAGATTCATCGGACTCTGAAACGTGTAACTGACAATTGAGGCCTCTGGTCTCGATCCAGAACAATACTATTTAAGAGTGATGTATCTCACTGTCTACTTGTAAGCAGCCCAACGTGATGGACTACACTTTAGATGAAATAACCATTCCGATCTGTTACGTAAAATGACTGCTGTTTTAGAATTGTAATGGATCCAGTTTGAAGTTAAAAAGTGAAACTGTCAGGGGTTTGAAACATGTCAGCTTCGACTACATTTAACACTGCTATTTCTGTACTTTTATTTTCAAACCTCACACACATTACTCCTGCCAGGAAACGGCTTTGTGTGCAGACAGACTCTGATAATGGCCAGTTTGCTCATTCCTGAAGCTGAAGCTGTTGTCGGAGCGAGAAAACCCTCTTACGGTACACAGGAAATATCTGTCAACAGCTGAGTCCATTGTACTATCCTTCTGTATGCGTAGGTCTTTGTGAAGTGTATTGTAATGTGTCTATTTCCAGTAACAGTACAAGTTAACCAAACACACGGTACGCAAATGCATTTAGTGCGATTCCAAAACTACTGTTATCATTTGTACTCTACAAAATTCAAGATCCGCGCTTGTCGTTAAAAAGGATCGGTTGGTCATTCTTGCTGACTTGGTTGACACTTGTCATTGTATTCAAGTGGCATAGTCCGATGCTCATGCTGTTGATCACTGGATAGCTCATGCCTCTCGTAGAAACGTTCATATTACCTTTGACTCTAAGCATAAAACCACTGCCCTACAGAACCAACGGTATTAAATTACATTGTCATACAGCAGTGTCTTATCGAACCAGGGGCACTCGTCAAAACACATACAAAGACACGGCATTTGTTTACATAGCAAATAGCAGTGCAAAAATGGTGAAGTTAGAAGCAAGAATTAGAGTGGAGTTTATGGAACTAGTTCTGGAACTGTACATGAACATAATGCATGTAATCACTCGCCGTTGTGTCACTGTTGTGTGAGATGTGGCTAAAACAGCCACAGCTGTAGCCTCTGTCTAGCCTCCACACTGTCCTCTACAGTGATGACAGATGTTACATTTTCTGCTTCAGTGGCAGCACCGATAGAAAGCTTTGTGTCAGAATGACATGCGTCTGCTCATAGAAGAATTGATCTGAAGCTAACCGTGGTCAATTTCGAGTTGATATATGTAGACTGATTTGTACATGTAGAATTTAGAGTTAACCTTGATCAGTTTCAAGATAATCACTCTTTTAAGATTTTTTTCCACACCCGCCAAAAACTGACGCAAAGAGAAGTCAGTTGTCTAACAGACACGGAAACATAAGTGGAGATAGGTATTTGCATTAAAAATCAGTTATGTCATTGTCGTGGGCATTTGTAAATTGTCCTCCACTTGTAAAACATGCGTAGTCATTCTGGCACTTGTCTTTCTTGGTATTGAAACAGTGAGCATGATACTGTAAATATTAAGGGTTATATTTGCTACAGTTCGTAACAAACAGCGGACATTGTGATAATCCTGGCCTTAATCTCAAAAGCTGTCGTCCGAATGTAAGGAGTTCAAACTTAATTGTGTGGTCTGTTTCACATATTGGAGTAGAACGTTCTGTTGACCTCTGTGTAGCATGACGTAACTGGCTGGCGATTCAGCTTTACAGTAAGGTCTAATTTCGTTACAACCTGGTTTGGAAACAATACTCTTCAAAACCTGCAAAGGGTCTCAACTGAAGTTACAGTCACACATTACGTCTGTTTTAGCAATGGAAACAACCCTGTGCATTTCATGCACATAGTATAAATGGAAGTCGTGGAAGTCATGGAAGTCGAGGTATCAAGTTCTTTCAGCAAGTGTTAACAAAGAAAGCAATTCTTTTCAAATTATAGAGCTCCAATAGAAATTGACATCAAATGAAAGTGACATCAAATGATTTTCGAGCGAAATCAGGAAATTCCTGTCAATCATACTTTAATTTTCAATGTGTGTTTAAACATCATGTATTGATTTCCTTTAAGCACATACATTGGTTGAGCCCGGTGAAGATCTGATCTTCAGCTCCACATGTTTGTCGTAAGAGGCGACTAGCGGGATCGGGATCGGGATCGTTGACTTGTGTGACACGTGTCTCGTATCCAGAATGCGTAGATTGATGTTCATGCTCTTGATAGCTGGACTGTTTGGTCAAGAGTCCATAATTACCCGCCGTCCATTGCTGGAATATTGCTGTTTTGCGATAAGCAATAAACAAACAAACACACATGCATCATTTGAAGCATTAAACGTTCTAATTAGTCTGGCCCAAATAAACAAATGCAGTGTGATTTCAGTGTTAACTACCCCCTCTCATTCAATACACATGTCTCTTCTTACTAATAGAAGCAGTGATTCGCAAAGTTTCAAATACACACTACCTCTGATAAATCACATTTACATGTAACACGATATATAAATCCATTGTTATTTACTAGTTCGTACAGGAAGTAATTCAATTGTTAACAACTCCAAGCTGCCATCGCTATTTATATATCACATAACAGAGCAAATAAGATAACATGTTTCTCATCCAATGAAACAAAATATGTCAGAAGCCAAGTGGAAGGGCACACATGATCCCTGACACCGCTAACACAATCATATTCCGTTTAATTGACACATATCAAATCATCCAGAAAATAAGAACAGATATTGAATACAAAGAACAGTTGGAACCGTCCAAGACAAGTGACCAATGGCATCAATGGCACAGGATGCACCAACACCAACATAGCCACTCAACATGTCTACGAGTGCTCGCAATGTCCAGCTTGGCTGTAGTAAATGACAAATTGGTTTTGCAATCATTGAATCGATGGCTATATTAGATTACAGTGCAGCTCTGACAGGGACGGACTGGCAACGTCTCTGGGCCTTCAAGTAGGTTTGTCTGATGAGGTCCATTTGTGCCATTGTGGAATGAGAATGGTCATTGTTGCATAGGCTCACACGCTGCCTGGATCAATATTGTTCTTGTGCCTCTCAATAAGACGTGTACGAGCAGCTCATTTACCTTGTCAAAGACACCCATGTCTCGTTGGATCGTGTGGGTTTCTTTTGTATACACAGGGAATGAACAGTATGGTAAAGAGGGTATACAGCTAAGACAAAGGGTGTCTAAAAATGAAGCTAGCTAGAGACGGTTCTTTTAAGCTAATGTACCTGACCCGAATCAAAGCTGTATTTTGGACATTGCTTTTACAGTGTCTCGGCAACTTTTTTAAGATCCGGTTGCGTCTTCATACTTTTTTTAAAAATTTTATTTTATTTTAAAGTGTATATTTTGCAAACCCAGTAGATCGTGTTCTGTTGGTTTGTCAGATACATGCATCTATCACCAACCTTACTTGAATGTAGTCCAGCAAATCATGATGATGTGCTATGATATTTGAGGATAATTTATAATGAATTGTAAACCAAAAGTCACTGTGTTCTGTAATCTGATTGGTTGAAAAACATGATCAAATGGTATTAGATTCCCGGAAACTGCAAGACTATTCACTGCGTATTTACACGTAAACAATTGTTTTGTTGTGTCATCAACAGCGGTGACGTCATTCAAATCATATTGTGACGTAAAGTTAGAATGTCGTCACAAATGAGCAACTCCAGATGCTACCATGGGAACCAGCTGAAACGGCCAGCTGATGACACTTTACTGCTGTACTCATACTCGATGTTTACTTTTTTGTTTACAATGTCGATAAACATCATGTGTTGGCCAATTTCCGGGTGTTAGTGTGTATTTGAAGCACGGGAATATTTCATTTGAAACCTCCGGCTGACGCCATCGGTTCCAAATACATTCCCGTGCTTCAAATGCTCAATAACACCCGGAAATTGGCCAACACATGATGTTTATCCCCTAAGTATTATTTATAAAATGAACTGGTCGCGAATACGTTTCGGTTTGCTAAAGAATGGTCTCTCAGGAAACCTATACTCTATCACTATTTCTAGTGTCTAGAGTCTTATTTCAGTGAGTTCCATTTTAATATTAATGGTATACAATAACAATATTTGTGATATGCAAAACCTTCTTGTGCCATATTCAGATGCCAGTAATTAAGGAACAACATTTCATAGTGGATTTACCTAAGCCACTTCGTCAAAATGTTATCCAAAAGGACATAAAGTTAAGGTCGGTATATTCACAGTCTAATTGTCATGTTTCATGCAACTCTGCAAAGGAACAAACTTGGTTGACACTTGCCATCGGTTCCCAGTTACGCTGATGGGTGCTCATGCTGTTAATCACTGGATTGTCTGATCGACAATCCATTATTTACAAACCACCGCCATATAGCTGGAATATTGCTGAGTGGGGCGTAAAACTAAACTAACTCTCTCACTGAAAAGGAACCGCTATCCGCCATTTGTATAACAATTGTTGAATAATAACATGTCATCCATTAGTTTTATGAACCAAAAAACAGGAATCGCTTCACAAGTGGATATTTGAGGCATATATTTCACATTATGTTGTCAGAGAAGTGAAATTATGGATTAGAGGTTATTATTAAACTTTCGATTTCTTTGATGGAGCGTAAAAATTTATTATACCCCAAAGCTAAATACAGTATCAAGTCTGTTACAAACAACATGATTTTCGCGACTACTCCATAACCAATGCTGATTAAACTGACCGTATAAATTATGTCTGCGAAATATTCATTCGATTTGACAACAGTCAACAAAAAACGCATGTATTTGCCTATCCTATTTCACTAGTGATTGCTGTGATTTCGTGTGTAATGTTTGTCTGAATTAATGAGATTGTATTGTATTTTGATACCGACAGCTTAAATTGTTAGCTGTTATTCATTATTGTCAGATGTGGGGCCTAGCTAACACAGCCTTTTCAATTGCCTGAACTGATTAAGGTAGACTTGCATGGTCTCAACGTATAAAAATGTTAACGCTTTCTATTGCTGACGAACAAATGATGCATGCTTACCGAAAGTAAACGTTAAAGGTTCAGAGAAAGTTTGTTAATCATGGTAGACATTACCAACGATTGCTCAGATTTTCAGTCTCTAGCTTTAGTTGGAAATCAATTGCCTATAATATCATGATCATCAGCTTGCAAAAACCTGATGCAGAAATAAACTCTAAACTCACCAACAGTCACATCATTTGGTCATCGCATGAGCCGATTCGCAGCGACAAGACAAGACCACCTCGTGCTGCTAGCATATGGCACCGACCTTGGGGCGACCTTGACCTTCCTGCATCGTGGGAACCGTCAGCACGGGTCATCACTACATCGATGTTTATTGTTACAGTGTCATTGTGCTGATGTAACACGTGTTTTGCAGCTGCTTGCTTCAAAACATAGTGTTCGTGTGCTTTGTTCTGATAATCAAATGACTTGTCTATGCATTTTGTTACGGTTAAGAATTTACCGTGACAAACGATGTAAGAAATCCCCTGTGAACCAGCAAAACAGAACAGAGACAAGTCATAAACGTTCAAATTATGTATTATTATGCAACGAGAGCAAGGTATACAAAGTCACAAGTCAATATAACAATGCTGATTACAAATACAATTCAAGAGAGACAAAATCTAAGTCAATGGGTCACAAAATACAATATAGCAAACTCACCAAAGTGTTGGTGTGAGAGAGAATCAACTATGGCAGAATGTCAACTCAGCGATCGGTGCGACAGCAGATAATGTAGGTCTGGCGTTGACGGGTAAGCGTGGTAGTAACTCCAGCAAATATGAATGAGTGTGAGTATCTCCCTCAACACAACAACCAACCTTAAGCTTTATATAGATATTTAGGCAGTTCCCGAAAGTTCGGGCACTTGGGCAATTGTCAACACTGTAGAATGCACTCGAATAAGTCTCCCGGAAGTAAAAACATAGAAAACTAGGAGCAGATAAATTCCGGAAAACCAGAATGCTAACAGTGTTTACCAGCTATTAAAACGAAATGTGACCCATCATATTTAATAAATACACTAAATGTTGTGACCCAATAATAATCATTACTTCATTAATAACAAAATATACAGAAAATACACACTCGTAACAATATGTTTGTGAGAGGTTCACCGCGTTGGCAGGATAAGCTTTTCGAAAACGTCTATGCTGTTAATATAATTCGGTGATGTGTGCATAGAGACCGGGTGATAAATCAGGTGCATTTAAGCAACGTTGGTCACGGAGAGATTTAGGATGGGTGACCGTGTTTGACAGCATGCCCCCCTAAGAGTTTCCTGGATTTCAGTTGTCTCCCTCAATGAAGACCACGTATCACTTGTCCTCACCTTGTGAGTTGGTTCAAAGTTGTCCCTGTTCATCAAGCAGTAAATGGGTACCCGGTGGGACTTTTAACCTCCTAGCATATCATGTGCAGCTTGGGTTAACTGGTGAAATGGAAATGTCCGCATTTTGCCCACATATCCTCCTTAGCACCACTTTTATCTATTAGATGGATACGGGGCAGCTCACTCACTATTTTGACCTAAAGTTTCATTCTTAACTATGGGACAACCGAGATGGTTATTCTTTAGAGCTGACGTTCCTGGTGGGTTCGTTTTGACTATTTTTCATTTCATTGACTTCTTGCTGCTCGAAACTTACAAAATCCATGTTAGAACAGCAAATAGCATCAACATACTTTGTTAAAGTCCCCATTTTACAAACAACACTTTCCGCTCAGGCTGACATATGAGAAATAAAATGCCATTAAACCAACTTCCAAAGAAACAAGAAAAGTCAACGGTGAGCAACACAACCAAGTGTAACATCAGCGGTAACTTAGGGATGTGATGTTCACGAGTCGTCACCCAGACAAGAACCTAATTACTCGGTGTGTTAGGGCACGGATCCCGCACTTTATCCTCCTTACTGTACCCCATGTCGGTAAAGGCATGCTCAAATGTCACGCCTAATTACCAGAAAAACGTTATGGAAGCGCGTAATCTGCCAGATTTCCTAGAAGGTATCAAACTATAGTGAAACGATGAATAATGCAGATGTTTTCTATGCTGACACTGATGCCGTAAGTATTTTCTACGGGAGACCTCACCCTCCTCCTGGAAAGTCGAATCCCTTCCATTTGCTAATTAGTTGGGTAACTGACAGGAACATCCTCAGACCATGAGTCGGCCCTAATGCTACCTTTTCTTAGCTGGATGGTGTTTTTAGTCGAAGAGATTCTGTCAGACTACCTCCGCTGATGCCGGAAATTTCGGACTGTTAACCCAATTTGGTCTGATGGACATTGGAGATCGATACCGACTGAAATGGTCCAGATTTCTGCTCGGCTTTAAGGAGTCTGATCCCCATTCTTAAAGCATCCAGCATTCATTTAAGGGTCTCTCTCATAACGACAGCCCGACCACTAATTTAAACTTCTTTTTCTTTTTCAACATCTTCGCGTTCCTGCGCCATCGAAATTTTGGCGTTCCACAGCTTGTGAATAGGATAAGTAATTGCTGATATCGTGACAAAAATATAGATATTTAGAAGGACATGGATATTACATTGGTATCCAGATCTGATAGACTTATAACTACAGCCATCACTAAAGCATCTTCAATACCAGACTTATGCCTCAATTACAGCATGTAGCTCTGGCAAGATAGCCGAAATCCATATGTCACGATATCTATCATTTAGCCTTTGACTGAGGCTTGTCATGTGAAGCTGGACACATGGTGCCACCTTACTGCACATGCAAGAGTGTATATAACATGTTTTAGTTTGTTTTGTGCGTATGTTGTTTAAGCCCAATCAGAAGTATTGCAGCTACAGATTGTGGTCTGTAAATAATCGAATCTGGACCAGTCATCAGATGATTAACATCGCAAGTATCGATTTATGCAGTTGGAATTCGACCTGGCAACCAATAAAGCGAATCTCACCACCACGAATCAAATAATCAACAGTGAGTGGGTGAGTTTAGTTTTACGCCGCTTTTAGCAATATTCCAGCAATATCAATTAGGGGGACACCAGAAAATGGGCTTCACACAATGTACCCATTTGGGGAATCGAACTCGGGTCTTCGGCGTGACGAGCGAACGCTTTAACCACTCGGCTACCCCACCATCCTCAAATAATCAACAGCCTGAGCGTCGTTGTAGGTTGTAATACCATGACATGTGTCAAATAAGTAACAGGGCCTGACTACCCGATCCCAGATCGCTTCTAACGACAAGGATCGCTTGCTGAAGATCAATTCTAACCCGGATCTTCACATATCTTTTAATGCTCGTTTTTTTTGTGTACATTTCATGAAAAATTAAACGAAAGTACAGAACCAATCTCGATAATGTACTAAAGAGATATCACTGAGAGTGAAACACATAACCATGGTGGTTGGGACAGTTAAATTTAGTGAGACTTCAGGTGTTCGGAAAATGGTAAGAAAAATCGAAACCAAATTAATGGACCAGTAAATCTTCAGTACTGGATCCCATCTGCCACAATCATGCTTCGACACGATCAAAGCTCAAGCTCACAGTAAGTTACATATATGGTATTTTCCCGTGAAGATCCTGTTATAACTGATCATCTGCAACCCATGATTGTCACAAGAGGCGGCAAACAGGATCGATTTGACAAGCTGTTGCCTGCTTGAAGCATGTCACCGATTACCTGTACATTGGATTGTCTAGGGAAAGCTTGGCTATTTACAGACAACTGTCCTGCAGGTGAACGTGACGTGTGACGTTAAATAGCAAACAAATTAAACCTAGTGTTATTTATGTTCACTTTATGTAGAATCAGACATGTATGTAAGCAATCTAGATTTAATATTTCTTCAGTAATATCCAATATGAGATGTTGAAATTCAGCATTGTAATTCAAGCACATGCAGGAAGTAATGTTATTTAGTTCAAGCACATGCAGGAAGTAATGTTATTTAGTTCAAGCACATGCAGGAAATAATGTTATCTCACCTGAGGCAAGTGAGTTTGTTTGAAACTGCCTCTGTCCACATAGCAGGAAATGGGTACCCGGCGGGATATGACTATTGACCTCCTGTTGCCTCCCAGGCAACGTGTGTTATCAGCTGGTTGTGAAACCTGGAAAGGCGCGTTATAGATATTCATCATTATTATTATAGTATAAGCTGCGATATCGGCGTGTAGTGTTCAGGTAATTACCAGGTGTAATCTCAACTCATCACGTGTTTCGTGAGAGAGCATAATGCACAACCTTGTCTTTTGATATCCATCGGTATTTGATGTGATACGGATGTTCGTGATGGTACGGTTGCGTGCAATACAACACCAGGTCCAATATAGCCAGACGCTGGATACACTAAACGTTCGGCACATAACACAGACAGTTACTAAAATCCACATATCAGATACATGTATCTGTTAACACAGCACAAACACGCCTGAGAATGATCAGTCTCAATTATATTCCAAATTTGTGAACAAAGGTTAGATACATTTTGAACAGATATGAATCTGTCAATTGATGAATTATCTTGTTATGTTTATTAAATCAGTTTAATCTCATTTGAATATAGTTTGCAACACATGTTTAATCCAAATGTTTACATGGTTTTAGGCCTTACTTTCTGGTAATAAACATCAATGGAAATTCAGGAATTTATGGATTAAATTCAGATTCATTTTGAACAAATATTTCGATGTCAATTCATTGCATATCTTGATGACTCCAGTGCCTTGAAATCAATGTGATCTTATTTGAATACTGTCCACAGTATTTGTTAAAGTCATATACGTCTAGACGGATTTAGTTGTCTGAGCTAGACGTCATGCAAGATCCAGGATTTTTTAAGAAGACTCCTGTTTCTTAAACCAATCACCGACCTCATTCGACTATGGGTTACAATATATGTTAAAGTCGAATGTTTAGACTGGTTTAGGTCTTGGTTTCTGGTACTAAACGGGCACGAGATTTAGAATTTGTGGATTAGATTTAGATTCATTTTGAATAAGTATTTTGATGTCAATTAATGAATCATTTTGAAAACTCAGGTTTCTTTGAAAACTCAAGGTCTTCGTCAATACCAGAGTCTGCCACACCAATCCGGTGTCCTTTATGATTATTAATTCTACCTGAATTATTTAAGACATACACAGCTAACCATCTATATACATCCAGATGTCTGTCGTCCAGGTGCATTGTCTACAGCGTGGCCATAATTCCCATGTCTACTTGTCCAGGCACATGATCGGGACTCTGCAATGATCTTCCCATTATCCTAAATGTCAATTTGGTGACTTTGTAGCCGGGCTGCGTTGATATATGTTGTTAGACTAGTTCTGCGGCATCAATTACTGGCCCTCGGAAATTATAGCGAAGTGGCCATGGGGCATACTCCTTGATTAGACGTCGGAGTGGGAGAATTTGTTTTTCATTGACACCTAGGAAATCCGATTGGTGAGTCTGAGTTGGAGGGAAGAGGATGTTAAGAGAGAGAGGGAGAGAGAAAGGGAGAGAGAGAGAGAGAGTAGTGGGGTGATAGAGTATGCGTGGTATGTGGTTAAGACAAGAAGAGTGTGACCGTGTATTTTGCTTTGTCTCCTCATTCTCTCCCCTCCTCAATTCTCTCTGTCTCCCTCTCCCTCTCTCTCCCATCCTCTCTCCCTGTCTCTCTCTCTCTCTCTCTCTCTCTCTCTCTCTCTCTGAGGTATTGCAAAACGAGGTTTTTAGATTACCCTGCTACCTATTGCTACAGTGCAAATTGCTCGCCATTATGGTGATGCATCGTTGTATCTCAAGGGCTACCACCACAACCGACTACATTGACAAACAGCCTCACATGTGAACACAAAACCACCTGCTCGTACGCATTCATACACACTCACACACACAATCAGGTACACATGCAGCAACGATCAATTTCACACACATACAAAAAAAATACACATACACGCAAATACGCACGAACGTACGCACGCACACATATGAAAAACATGGCCCTTTCCTCACGTATGTGTGATTATGTTCCACAACAGCAGACCTGTTTCACTTTTACCTCAGCACTCCGAGTATAAAACTGGAATTCGGAATAAACGCAAATCAATATAGCCCCACTCACTCAACAATACCCTTATATTTCTTTATTTACTTGAAGTTACATTAGTCCTAGAGAAAGCACTCGACAGTAGGGCTGGCCGCCGATCCCTAAGAATTCGCCTCCTTTTGTGTGTTATCAAAAAAGATGCGTCGTCTTTCTTCATCCTTTCATTCCTATCTAAACCTGCCCACATCCGCCAGTGGCGAGACATGTAGCGCAAATCCTTCTGGACCAATATACTGGGGTTTTATACACTGTAAGTCCTTTGATCTCCACAAAGTGGGACCTCCCTGTAGCTGCGTGTGACCCAGCTTTGTCTGCGGATGACATATAACCCGATGTGTAGCGTCGTTAATTCTGTTGATAATAAACCATGTTTTACTTCAGTGAGTTTGTTTTTACGCCGCTTTTGGCACCATTTCTCTGCAATATCACCGCGAGAGACACCAGAAATAGTGTTCACACATTTTGCCCATATGGGAAATCGAACCCGGGTTTTCTGCGTGACAAGCGAACGCCTTGACTACTAGGCTACTCCACCGCCCCTTTACGTCCAGATTTATGATGTACTGTACTTGCCAATCAGATTTTGTTTGTTACCAATAGCCAGTTACCCACCAAAACGGATTCCTGTGGGTATAGAGAGCAACACAGCTGTGACAATTATTTATGACTGGCTTACATGCAATCAGCAATGACACCAAGCGTTGACGAAAATAACAACCATATCCTGCTTAGAGATGTGAGTGGGTATGGTTTTACGCCGCAATTAGCAATATTCTGGAGGAACACCAGGAAGGGGCCTAGCACACTGTATCGATGTGAGTAATCGAACTCGGACCTTCAACGAGACGCTTAAACCACTAGTCTAGCCTACCGCTCCGCCTAGCAGTGTCCGCGCCGTGATATTGGTGGATATTCCTAAAAGCCACTCACTCACTCACTCACTCACTCATTCACTCACTCACTAACTCTCTTGCCAGTGATGACAAGTTTTACTTATATTTGGTGAAACTAATGACGATATGTTTAATCTCATTTACGTCCTTTGTATACAGGGGTGGTGGGGTAGCCTAGTGGTTAAAGCGTTCGCTCGTCACGTCGAAAACTCGGGTTCGATTCCCCAAATGGGTACAATGTGTGAAGCCCGTTTTCTGGTGTTCATATTACTGGAATATTGCTAAATCGGCGTACAATTATACTCACTCACTCATTCACTTTGTATACAAATGTACACTTCCTGTTGTTTACAAGTAAAGAAATTAAAGAATATGTTACAACATAAGGAAGTGTAATGGCTGCAAGAGGCAATTTGTATTGTTTACCGGTAAGGTTTAAACACCAGTTATGTTGAACATACCTTGATTAATTCTGGTACAGTGCATCTAATGCACTTTGTTACTCAAAAGAACCACCAATGGTGGTACATGATGAAACCAAATAATCTTCGACAGCAACCTTTAACTTCATCCCTCACTAAGAGTTCCAACCTGTACTTCAAGGAGAGAGCTTGAGGTGTGAAATATCTCTACTGGTCTGGCTGTCTCTTCCGCCCTGTGTGTCTGAGTTTTCGTCAGTATGTTAGATCAATGCATTCGATATTCCTCTATTATGGAATCCTGTTTTCTCTGATATTATTCATCAAGGTGATGGCATGAAAGAAATATGGCCACTCTCGTCATAACATTCCACAAAATCGATGAGAAGCTGGCATAAACAGAGACGCTTCGCTGAACTCGGCTTTATACTTTCGGTTCACATCGAGTCTGTCTTAGAATCACGCGTATGTATATGAGATCGAAAGGCATGAAGGTGATTTGTCGATAGATAGCGGTGTTCATTTCTCTCACGATCAAGGGGGAACCAATCGATATATTTCTCAATTCAGAATAATATTTATGTATCTGAGTGGTTCGGGAATATCGTTCTCTTCAATCCGTATGAAAATTCTATTGAATGAGAGAATGTGCATTGCGTTTATGTATATGCATGTTTGTATATCAGTATGGGATAAAAGTTCGATAAGCTTAAAAATGTGCCATTGTAAGTATGTATTATGTTTGGTTGGTCATTGGCACTATCGCTGAAGAGATGCCTTGTGTTATTCAAAACACACAAGGACCCCTACCCAACACAAACCCGCCCCCATAATCCACTGAAAGGGATCTGGTAATGCTGAACATATGCCTTTTACTATAGAACATATACGAGTACGCATATCAAACACAAAACCCACATTCCACCAAAACCCTTATCCATCCAGGGAATATTGGCTACAGATGTTCGGTGTTTTGCAACAAATACAACTAACCCATTCCTCAGTCCAACCCACAGGCACATTCTCGCAAAACACACAAAGGAGATGCTTGATACAGATGCTGAACAGATACCTTGCTTGATTATGCAATACCCTCTCTCCCTTCTACCCCCAACGCGACACAAACCCGCACCCACATTCTCCCAGAACACACATCCGGGTAGACGTCGTTCTCGGGTTATACAATGCGGCATCTCCCTTCTACCCCAATCCAACACAAACCGATAGCCACCTTCTCCCGACAAATGCACCCACATGCCTTTTTGGGTTATGCAATACCCAAATCTCCCTACTACCCTAATCTAATGCAAACCCTAAACCACACCGACATTTTCCGCAAACGACACCCACAAGGGAGTTATTTAGTATTGATGCTGAGCAGATGTCTGTCTCGAGAATACAATACCACATCTGATTTCTACCCCAACATAAACCACATCCACATTCTCTCAAAACGCATACATTGTATCTACAAAAGGGACCGATGTCTTCCAGTAGTACACAACACACACAGCTACCTTCCACCCGGCCTATCGCACAACAGCACCCACGTTATATCAAGCAGCACACCCATATGCAACGTCGTGCAGTTTTAAGCAAATCGGAAACCTGGAGGAATTGTCAGCACCACGTATGCTGGATCAGCATCATTGATCGTGGTGCGTCTTATAGTTGTCGCTTCCAGTCCAAGATAATTGCTGGACTCTCTTTTAGGGCACCATCATGAGCACTTCTGTTTCTCTTGGATAATTCAAGTAGCAGATATCAAATGCTCCCTTTGGGCGACGAGGGAAAATGCATAATTATTTTATGAAGCAATGTGTTATGGTTGAAGGCATAGCTGTGTGTAGAGGAGAGGGTGTCGTGTTAATAAGTCATACTCGGGACTATTCGGGACTATTCCGTGCCCTAGTATGGATATGTTGTTCCTATGACACCTAGGTCCTAATCTACTTTAGAGGTAATGTTCAAATGACCCCCAGTTCGTCATTTAGCTTTGAGATAATGTTTCAGTGACGCCCAGTTCCTATCTAGTTCTGAGATAATGTTTCTGGGACTCTCAGTTGCATATGATCTGAGATAATGTTCCTATGACACCCAGTTTCTTATCTAGTTCAGACATAACGTTCCTCTGAATCTGAGTTGCTTATGAAGCCCTGAGATAATATTCCCATGACCCCCAAATTCCTTTTTCAGTTCTGAGATAATGTTCCTGTGACTCCGAGTTTCTAATGAAGCTCTGAGATAATGTTCCCTGGCCCCCAATTCCTAATCTAGTTCTGGGATATTGTTCATGCCCCTCAGATGATTATTATTACTGGTATTTAATAGTTGAATAATTATTATGACATCGATCTGTAAATAATACAATCTGGGCAAGACAATCTAGTGATCGATCTTATCATCAACAATTCATAGCGTCGGGATCCAATGACAAGCTACCCCTAAATGTCAAAACGTGACCACATTCAGTCGACTCTAACGACCAGCACCTTCCTGCTGACCAATTCCATCCCGCAATCCCAGGAGATTCCTGTCATTACATAACATATACAGCGTCTGTGGCACTTAGCATACACATGCCGAGTAAGGTGAACATTGTTATTCAGAATGCTTATTGATTAGTAACAGAAGCAACTGCAGGCTCACAACACCATACCATTAATGGCATTGTTTACACGTATCACGATATATCGATCCTCGAATTATTGTAACCCCCAACCTTCAACGGTGTCATTTTCAGGCTTTATTAATTCCACGACTTGAAAGGCACCGCCTCGGTGCCACACCTGAGTAGACAGGTATGGTTTAGGATGGACTGTCCTAATTGGCTAAGCCGACCACAGGTGATCCAGCTAGGCTATAAGAGGCCAGAAACACATGACTAAGATCGATGTCTCAGTGCAGTAGCATCGTTCATCTATAGCTGCATCAGTGTCAAAGTTTCGCTAGGGAGACATTGCTTGGGAGACATTCCTGAGACGATAGCTTGACGTAAGTACTTTACATGCATCGTTCGTGAAATAGAATACCTGGTTGTTTCGTAAACAGTACGTAGCGTCACTTTACAATCTACTCAGTTTAATTAGGGTTATGCAGTGCTGATTATCTTTATCACCAGTGCGGGCTACACGCAAACCTGAATCGATATGTCCTACACGGTTGAGATGTATGTTTATACACACCCTATTGCTTCTGTGGTCGTTTTGTCAATATTTTAGCTCATTGAGGATGTCATCTTGTTAGTGCTGTACGACATCCAGAATCGCACACTGACTTTTCAACTTGGAGTTGTTTTTACACACTTGCTAAAGACGACGCAGTTCTGTGCAGACTGTTCCTGCTCTCTGGGCCAGTATCATGGTTCGTTGGTATTGTCTGTTTGTTTGTTTGTTTGTTTGTTTGTTTGTTTGTTTGTTTGTTTGTTTGTTTCTACCAATGTGTTATCCATTCTTCGTGTCCCTTCTTTTGATCAGGTGCAGCAAAGTGGCACAGGTCTACGCAGTGTCACTTTGCTCAGTACCCCTCCCAACCTATCCGCTCCTACTTACAGTGAAGCGACTAAACCGTTTCTTCAAGCTACAGAAATTTCTTCTGTAATTGTTCTGTTTAGATTATATAATAACGTGTTTAGTTCTCATGGCCAAAAGGTGATATGAAAAAAGGAACATTTGGTCAAAATTAAAGTAGGAAATTGTGTGAGTTCATTGTGTTGTTTAGCTTATATAATAATGTATTTAGTTGTCATTACCAAACGTGATATGAAAAAATGGACATTTGGTTAAAATTAAAGTAGGAAATTGTATTGATCATAACTGCGTTTGGAAATGTCATGCTGATGTCTGCCATGAAAACTTTACTTGCTGAATGTAATACGAGGAGTGACGCTATCATGGAGAGAAAGAGAGAGAGAGAGAGAGACAGAGAGAGACAGAAGGAGGGAGCGAGAGAGAGATCAAAACGGGGTTTGTGGTATAACTGAAATATTTATAAGGTTTACCTTGACATAACTGAAATACTTCAAAAAGAGTTACCGTGATAAAACCGAAATACTTCAAAAAGAGTTACCGTGAAAAAAACGAAATACGTCAAAAAGAGTTACCGTGATAAAACCGAAATACTTCAAAAAGAGTTACCGTGATAAAACCGAAATACTTCAAAAAGAGTTACCGTGAAAAAACCGAAATACTTCAAAGAAGCTGGATGCAGTATTGTAGGGATGATGCATTGTTGACTCATACGGGCCCATTTTCTGGAGATAGGTTGTTCTAAATACGTTTATATGCACATCAGGAAGTAAAGCAAAATTATGAAAGCCGTCTTGTCCTTTGATATATACCATGCAGTAACCCTGCTCACCGCACAATATAAAACATTCAAAAACATCTCAACAACGGTCGATTACATTGGACATAGAGGTCAGAGAGAACTAAATTATGAAAGGATACGATTTTGGATCTTTGTTTTGTTAAACTCATTGTGATTAATTGACTTGAAATCTCGTTCTCCTAAGATCTCGTTCTCCTGAGATTTACTTTTATGGAATTCAGACAGATTACAACAATTCCACTTCATCGGAGTTGCATACAAAATGAACTGTCTGTCTGCATATGTTATTGAAAAGGTAATAGTTATCTACCCGTTGGATTCTCCCCGTAATTGTGTAGTATCTTATACTACTTATATCATGCCTTATAGATTATATATTTATATTGAAATTGACCTACTGGTGTGCGTATGTCATAGACAGTCTCAGTTTTTCTATAATCACTATCGTGGAATGGACTGAAGTGAATGTCGTTTTCGCCGCAGTCAACAATATACTAGCAACATGTAAGTAATCTGTAAGTAACCAGGTAATTCAGTGATCAACAGCATGAGCATCGGTCTACGTTGTTTGGACAAGATTTCAAGTGTCTGACTACCCGATCCCGGCTTTGAATACCGTTCCATAGCTCTGTGCATGTAGCATGTCATCACATGTGATGCTTGTTTCGTCCGTTAAGTATTTTACCTAATCTTATATTCGTTCGCTTTAATACGACTTTGATATAAACAACGTTGTTTTGTAAGGGTTTCCTGCTGAGTAAGAGAATTACGTTTTACGCCGCATCTAGCAATATCTCAGGTTGTAAGCCGCATCTAGCTATATCTCAAGATTATCACTGAGGTAAATGTATGCAATTTTTTTACTTTACCCTTGTTGAATTCGAACTCTGGGCGAGTGAATGTTTCTAAGTGGTCACATGATGGCATGGTGGCAGTGCTCATTTGAATAACAATAGCGTTAGTGAGTATGTTTTACGCCGCTTTAGCGATATTCCAGCTATATCACGGCGGAGTACACCAGAAACGGGCTTCACACTTTGTACTAATGTGTGGAATCGAACCCGAGACTCGACGTGACAAGCCAACGCTGTACCCACTAGGCTATGCCACCGCCCCCAAATCACATATTGAATAACATGATGACGTCTCCTGTAAGTAGTATGAAATTAGGCTTCTACATTTTTAACGTCTTTTCCCGAGACATGAATTAAGATAATGTTTCTTCATAACACGATCGAGTATCATCTTACCAGAGTTTTGTATTACTTCCACTTGTAGGCGTGCAGGTCTCGCGAACTAAACACACGTCTCATATAAATCCCTCCTAGCCTTCCATCACTGTACATTTATAGTTGAAATAGTATTCACACCAACACCCACCCACCCACGTCACTGAGCCCAAAATAGAACTAAATTAATTAGTTTAACATGTGAAGAGTATTTATTTAAAAAACAAAGATGCTTAAACATCAATATCTTATTTTACAGATTATTCTCCTGATAAAAGTCGGATTATCATTAAACACGGTTTTCATAAAATTTCTGATGATATGCCATGTCTGTCTATATCGTCTTGTCATATGCCAGCGTTAGCAGTGAAATGTTTCTCGGGGGCTTGCGTCCTTATCTGTACGTCACGGCCTTTCCTCGGTAATCAATGTATGACAAGATTGAAGACCAGATTCAATGCGATGACATTCAACACAGACATGTGTTCTGACAGTGTCCCCTAAAGCCAATCTGGGTTCATCATGAAGTGGCATTTAATCAATAGATACATATAACGCGATCTTCGCTGATGTCTCAATATGTATATGTCAAACAGTCTTACCAAATATCCCCAGAGCTTTGGCATTGCGGACATATGTTTCGAAGAACCTCCGTGTGGTGCTTGCATGATTGAACGACCAAATGCAATAACATTTACATTCATCAGTTTCGTACATACATATTTCCAGATTTCTTAGAAAATATGATATTTAAAACATTTTCGAAGATTCATCAGAATTGTAGACTCAGATTAACCTTGTGGGCTGAATTTGTTACAAAAATTCTCAGGGGTGTTTTCAGAATCACCATGTTTTTTAACCGTAGTATAATGGCACAAGTGCGTTTGTTTGTCCTCGTTTTGTGCCGAATCTAAACTCCGTTCTGCCTGATACACATTTTATAGAAACTTTGAACTGTAAGGCTTTCCTGATGAATGAGTTCTGTTTTATGCCGCATCAAGGCATATTCCAAGAACATCATGATAGGGGAGATAAGAAGAAGCGTTACATTCTGAGCTCGACTAAAATGGCAATAAAACCTGGAGGAGTGTCGTTTTCTACGTACATCATGTTTTGTGTCAATGTTTATCTGAAACACACTGGAGATATATTTTACTCTACTTAATGTAAAGAATATAGCAATGTTAGTCTTTTATGACAAACCCTTCCTCTTCAAACTGATCGAACGTTGGCATTTCTCTATATAAGGCAACATCCTTATTGCCCTCCGGGCTGCAGACACTCCAGGTGGAAGACAGACATCTTGGTGGAGAGAGTTCGTTTTCATTGTTTATATATAATTCACTACTGACTACGGCTTGAACAAAGGCTTCGAAATGACTATTTGCTTATTGTATGGTGTGTGACGGCGCACTCAGCAATATTCCTGCTCGATGGCGGTCTGTCAGTAATCGAGTCCGGACCAGACAGTCCAGTAATCAACAGCATGATCATCGGTCTATACAATTCTGATACGAAGACATGGTCAACCACGTCATTGATCCTGACCACCCTGTCTGTCGCTTCTTACGACAAGCATGGGTTGGTGATCTCTAACTCCAACCTACATGACAAAGAAGTTTTAGCTCAGTCTACGAAAATGAGACCTGTGTTTTAAAATCCTAATCACATTTTGTTTGAACATGATCAAGTCCAGATTTCTCGAAACAAACATAAGTTTGAGTTTTGACTTAAGTTTGAGCTTTTACTCAAAGTGGAGTAAACACAGGAAAATTCATTTGACAGAATGAACTCAAATCAATATTAAACTCAAACACAGTAGACAATTAGAGGTTGGTGGATACATTTGTGAAATTGGTATAGGCTTTATATTTTAAAAATACAGTTGAGTTACAATTCTGCTGTTTCATTTTGTCAAACTCAGTTTGAAATTGGAGTAAAACCTTAATTTGTTTCGAGAAATGAGGCCCAGGACTGTTAATACCTTTGTAAACGTGTAGAGGGTATTTCAAAATTGCAGTGACAAACTGATGTCTCATGGAATTCCATAATTTGACTTGTACAAAATATGTCTTTTGTTCATGTGTAACTGTATAGCCTTTGCGTATGGTTGGTGCCACTAAACCGTTACTCGAACAGCTTGTGTCACTAGTATTTGATAGCTTTTCAAATGACACTTTTAGTCAGAATCGGGCAACGGGCACTGTTTCTAGCAATTATTTCTTCTGAACATGCAATTTATTTTATCGCTATTTAATGGTGTATAGGATTAGATTGTTTGTTACAAATATATTTTGAAAGTCGCTTCCTACTGCGTCTTATGCGCTGATGAATTTCAATGTACTTTCATCTTTGCTTCAAATCAAGACTTAACATGTATGTGTGAGATCCCAAATAGAAAAAAACGCCCTGTATTAAAGATTAATCCTTTCCCAGACATAACCATTTCAAGATTTGAACAGTTTGTTCACACATTTTAGGATCTGCACATAGCCTATGCTTTGAAATCGAATCTCTACTTGTTACGATTTTACCAATAAATATTTTAATCATTATAACATTTGAGCATGTTTCCTCTAATCTGATCAGAACTGGGGGTGTTGACAAGCCGAAGGCCGCGTTTAAAGATGATGGGATCAGTTCGCGATGTCAATGTGGGCCATGATGCTTCTTGCAGAGAGAATGCAAAGGGATTATTAAGATCCAACTAACTCGGTCATTTACTTAAAAATGTCAATTTCAGCAGATTTAACCTTTGCAATCGCAGGCACATTTACATCGGACGTCGACATTTTCTTTATAGAGAGATGGAATGACCGTCAATGTCCTATAACCTTTAGCCTTGTGTTCGAGATTCCAGTAGCAAACACATATCATCAATCATACGTAGAACGTTAATGAAAGTGAGATCTCGTCTCGGGTGTGATTCTCTGAGACTAGGTGTTTTAAAGTGATCCGTTCATGTACTGGTCAGGGAAACAGAATTAAGATGAACAGTAGGAGTTCAAACTTCTTTAGTTGTTCATACAATGAAGATTGAGTTGTTGCCGGTTCAGACATAAATAAGGCGAGCGGACATCCAGTTCAACCTACACTCAGGTGCCAAAATAAAGTTCACAAGATGGCCGCCACACCATTTCTAACCTGTATCTTGCACAACATTTTGAATCATTTTTTGTGAAAAAAATACAAACTGGCTTACCTTATATTGTCTCAGTATTTGGTAATGCATCCATTAGCTTGCATAACATGCCTCATTCTCTTTGGTAGACTGTTATACAGTGACTGTATGTAGGCTGGTGTCAGGGAGGTCCAAATGTTCAACACACAGTCAATTAAATCTTGCTTTGTTTTGATGAGATGCAAGTCTTTCTGAAGTTTGACTTTGATTGTTCTCCAAACGTTTTCTATAATATTACAGTCTGGTGATTGTGGTGGCCAACTCATGGTATTGATACCATTTCCCTGCTTCCAATTTGTTGTCTGCTCTGACACATGGACTGGGCAATTGTCCTCTTGAAAAATATAACCTCTCTCTTGTGGTACTTTTGCAATAACTGGCCAAAGATTACTGTCTAATATTTCTATATATTTTGTAGAGTTTATGTGACCATCAACTGGCACCAGTGTCCCTACACCGTCAAAACAAATGCACCCCCAAAACATCACACTAATCTGAGGGGGTTTCCTGTCATTGTAGATTCCAAGACACCTAGGTTTCCATTTTTCCTGATTAGTGCGCCAGACAAAAACCTTTCGGTCCTTACCTATAATGACTTGTGTTTCATCTGAAAAAATTACTTTCCACCAGTCTTGATTCACTTTCCAGTGCAGATGAGAACGTGCAAAAGCTCGTCTTTTAAACCTGTTTACTGCAGACACTGTTGTTTTCTTCTTTACAACCCTCCTAAAATATCCATTTTCATGTAAACGACGCTGTATTGTTCTCTTGGATAGCTGAACAGTGGCATTTTCATTAAAAATTGCTGAAATGTCACTTAAAGATTTCCTTCTGTTAATTTTCACAATCCTCATCAGTGAGCGCACATGCCTTTCTGTTGACTTTCTCTTCCTTCCTCTTCTTTTAGGATTTTCCTTATCTTCTCCTTGTCTCACTTTCCTCAAATATTTACAGATGGTGAACCTGTTTATCCCTGTTATCTGTCCTATTTTGCAGCCACTTTTTCCTTCTTTGGATAGTCTTAATATCAATTCTTTCTGATACTCTGTCAAACATTTGCCTCTGGCCCCCATCTTGTTCTGAGCAGACGACTTCCTGTGACAGTGAGAGTTATTCCCCTTTGTTTACATTTCCTGACAGGTGAACACCAAGACATGCACCCTGTGAAATTTGATCCCCCACTTTTGCCTATGAGTTAAGAAATCTTATTTTGAATCAAGAGGTATACTCCATGACGCAATACAGCAACCATTTTGTGAACTCTATAATGGCACATGAGTGTAAGTCGGAACGCATTTGTGCCTTCTGGTAAGACTATAGATGTTAACACATATGGAGATTTGGACAACAATGGACAAGCGAGGAAACAACAGTGAGCAGGCAAAGAAACAGTAGCAGTGCCTTGAACTAACTGATGTGATGACAATAACGTCAATAAGGTTATATGTCATACACAGTATGACGAGTGGTGACGAGGATTAAGGCTGGAATCATGTCATACCTGTAGCTGATGAATTCCATTACCTGTTAAAATGAAAATCTTTCTATGAATGCATCTCAGTGTATCTCAAATAATTGTATACAGTTCCCTTATATCATAAAATACGAGGACCGGATATGTAAAAGAAAAAGCAAGGACATTGCACAGTGCATATATGCAATAGATAAGAGCCTTTGAGTGTGATTGTATTTTCGTGTACACCTACTTGTACATTTTCCCGTTTATGTTTAAAATGTTTATATGTCTTTTCAAGCAAATATCTTGATTTCGCCAAATATTTGTATTGACATTTTGAGGAATACTAATTAATTTCTCCGCACCTCCTCTAGTGGTTCCATTTCCAAAATAAATGAAGTCATGATAATCCTTTGCCTGTGGACGTGTTTTGGATGATGGCTATCCTGGACGATTAGTCATCGCTGTCTTGACTTTAAATGACTCTGGATTCAATTGATGTCATCATGTCATTGTTACACAATATACAAAATACAACGTTCTAGCCAATACGGATAATAGGTACCAGGCCCATTGTAGTCCTAGTTCAATACATCGGATTTCAGATGTTGGTTTTTTTTTTCTAATTATTATTTTTTAGCTCGTCCAATCTTTCCCGATCGATTCCACCAACGATTTCATTATACAGTACTATTTTCGTGACGCACAAAGGTCCATTCAGAGGGTACCGTCAGATTGTCTCCATAGCAACAAAGAGAACTGTAATTCCATCGTACAACAGGTGTCTGCATGATTCCGATGTGTTTTTAATAGGTAGATTCCAAGCCTCGAGGTTATTCACCCAGTCACACAAAGAACGCCCAATAACGTTCAAATACGGTGCCAGTTAATGCCAAATCTATAACCGTCGCTGTATTATGTTGAGCTGTCGTAAACACCGTTTGCTGCTAATGTACGATATTTAATACCGGGTGAAACGTGGTCATTTTGGTGTGGCAAATACGTCATTTCCACAAGCCATCGTGGTATTTTCAGTCTTCCTGTTCTGAAATAATCCATTTGTATGTGTCTCTTTGGAAAGAGATTGTATTCTCAAAAGATAATTCACCAGACGAGAAGAAGGTTTTCTTCGCGAAACCTTTTCTTGCCCAGTCATAGCGTCGTAGAACAAGGCGATTTTAACGAATTGCTTAATTCCCAAGTTTTAACAGCACCGTAACTTAAGACAGACATATGGCAGTCGTAGCACTAATGTGTCCAATACCTTAACATAGATTTACAACCATCGTAACGCTAAGGTTATCGTAAGCCTAACATAGACTACGACCGTCGCACCGCCATGGCTGTTGTAGATTCCATACCTTAACATAGACTTACGATCATCGTAGCGCTAAGGGTATTGTATTCCCAATACCCTAATGCCTTGACACAGACTTACGACAGCCACGTACCTTAAGACAGACGCATGAAAGTTGTAGTACTTACGTTTCCCATACGTTAATATAGACTTACAATCATCGTAACGCTAAGGTTAGCGTAATCCTAAAGCCCTATCATAGACTACAACAATTGCACACCACGGATGTCGTGATTCACATACCTTAGTGTAGTCTTACGATCATCGTAATGCCAAGGTCATCGTAATCTCAGTAGCCTAACGTAGACTACGACAATCGTTTCCCCACGGTTGTCGTAACTCCCAAACCTTAACGCAGACTTACGATCGTCGTAACGTTAAGGTTATCGTAATCTCAATAACCTAACGTAGACTACGACAATCGTTTCCCCACGGTTGTCGTAATTCCCAAACCTTAATACAGACTTACGTTTGTCGTGCCGCTGAGGTTAGTTTAACAACGGAACCCTGCACAAGGCAGTTGAAGAAACAAAAATTTCATTTTTCTAACGTCTGCATGTGCGATCGTTTTTGGCGCACTCGCATGACATCAACGTACTGTCCCCATTATTGCATTTTTTCATATCAACCCTTGGGGAGATATTGTCTTCATTCCTACGCATGACTGCATTGTGAGCTGTAGCAGATGGCATCAAAGTGGTTGCTTGTAAATTACGTCTCTGGGTTTCCCGCTCTCTGCTTTCCTGTGGAGTATCGAACAGCGAAGTAATTCAAGCACGTTTTAAGACACACAGTCTCTTTGATAGAACATGTCAAGTGAACAAGTCTCTTTTTTTTCGTTTGTTTGTAAATCCCGACAAAACACAATTCTCACGAAAACAGATAACTTGGAGCGAAAGTGTAATGAGAGAAACTCTCACGCCAGAGACATATTTTTCTTTTTTTTCCCCTTACTTATTAATAATATCTCTCATATCAAGTGGTTTGGTGACAACGATGTCTAAACGGTAAGGCAACCGTCGTTCCCGAAGGCAGGGGAAATTTCTGTTTACACATAGTGGTACGGTCAGTTAAGACCACATACAATAATGGACTTTTCAGAATCCTTCGATGAACAATATAATATACTTAAATGTAATTATTCTATGTCAATATGCTGTTGATTCCATTCTGACCTAGGTTCAATCACTCCGAGCTCGTTTCGATCAACAAAACGTTCGTAACGTTACGACTAGTCGTAACCCTATAGTTTACCAGAGGCTTACGAAGTCGTAGCCCTACGAACGATGTGTGGATCTCGACCCTGGTCGTAATGATTTGTTGATTTTGTGCTCATGATATCAACCATCTGATTATTTGCTTCAGTTTGGTAAAATAGCCGTCGTCATATACCGTGTTTCCTACTGAAATTGGATTTAAACAAATCCCAAGCGAACACAAGGTCCTATTTTATAAAAAGTGGGTTAACATCATGACACTTGTTCGATATCACAATGTTGCTGTAGCAACGGTGGGTTCCATAACGCGCAAATATCAACTATGTTTCATCAAAGCATTATCATATTTTGGCACACGTGCAGTAGTTTTGCGATAGCAGTATCACAACACAAAAGCGATAATTAATAGTATGTATATCAGAATAATGAATCAACCACCTGTTGTTTGAGGACTGTCTCGTCTCTTGGAATAAATAACGTCAGCGTGCTATAATGTAAAACTTCGGGCCCTGTAAAAAATACTTGCCTGTCTTCATATTGAGGAGGTGTCGCTTAGCCAAGTGGTTGAAGTGTTCTTTGACGCTGAATTCCAGGGTTTGATTCCCTTTTCCGATGTTAAAGATTTTATGCAGTTACCATTGTTAAGAGCAACGTATCATTTCCATTGAGGAAAAGTAAACAGCTGAGCAATGATCGCCCACGTGTTTACTGGTGGCTACAACTGATACAAAAAGTGGTTGTCGACGGCGATATATTTCCATCGGCATGGATGTACTGATGTCAGCATCGTGGTTGTGTATTGAGCCATTGGTTTTCATTGTTCGGTGACTACTGTAAGCTACGTAATCTTTGATAACTCTTGTTTTGGTAGTTTCTTTTATCAAACCTAAGTTACAAATAAACACGTTTCCTTTCTAGACATTTATACTTGGACCTATGCATGTACAACATGGACAATATACTGAACTGCAAAAGAAACACAACTCTGTTTTGCATAGAAGACATAAACGTGAGCGCTAACTTTTATGAGATTTCATTTTTTCGAAAATTGCGTTTCTTTTTTTTCTCAGTATATCCTTAACCCTATGGTAAGTTTGACCTGCCAGTTTAATTTGGCTTGTTCGTTGTCCAATAGAGCATTGAATGTAAAAATTTCACGGTGGGTTCACCAGAAGTTGGCTTCACATTTTACACTCATTTTGGTAAACGGACATGGGTCTTTAACTTGACTTTCGGACAGCTAGACTAGCAGTCCGTCCTCGTTGTATGAGTTGTTTAGCGCTTTTTCAGCTATGTGGCGGCAGTCTGTAAATAATCGAGTCTGGACCAGACAATCCAATGAACAATACGAGCATCGATCTACCCAATTCGGATGCCATGGTGTGTCTCAGTGTAATCAGTGAAATCTCCTGTAGCTCGGATCTTCACAGATCTCTGTATGAGTGAAAGGGGAGATATAATTGCATCATCGTGCACGTCTATCATTGTCCTCCCAGATGATCTTGGGATAGTGATGTAACCTGGTTGTTGGTGTCCGCAGTCGTGATATTGACGGAATGAGTGAGTGAGTTTAGTTTTACTCAGCAATATTCCAGCTATATGGCTTCGGTCTGAAAATAATCTGGACCGGACACTCCAGTGATCAACAGCATGAGCATCGATCTGCGCATTTGGGAACCGATGACACGTGTGAACGAAGTAAGCGAACCTGATCGCCCGATCCCTTTGGTCGCTTCATACGACAAGCATAGTCGCCTTTTATGGCAACCATGAGTTGCTGAATGCCTATCCTACAGCCAACCTAATAGTGATGGGATATTGCTTAAAACTAAACTGACGAGCAAATGAAAGTACACAGGTTGTGTTCCTTCCAAAACGATGAAAGCAGCAAAACCTTTTGATAAACTGAAAAGTGTAGTCTTCACGACAAACAGGTTTAATACCCTTTGTGCGGAAAGTGCTTATGCATGGTACAATAATCACAATTTTGCTAAAACTAATTCAAAACGTATAGAAATGTTTTTTCATTGCATTTTGTCTTATGAAACATGATGCTTGTGTTCTATACAATCAGTGTACTTCAATGATCGTACTACTTAGAGTGCAAATTTGTCATTGCAGCTACAACTACACACATTCAACTACACACATTCAACTACACACATTCAACTACACACATTCAACTACACACATCCTGCTGGAGGTGTTCGATTCATATGCTCTGTATTGTTCTTTATATGGAAACGTGCCAAATACCCAATGTGATATATATTGCTAATCAATATCGTTTGTGAGTAATAGAGAAAAAATGTTTTAAAAATTCAATGAAACAAGTTGTGCATGAAAACTAATTTGTTTACTAAACTGTTTGTTAACTAAGTTGTTTACTTCTTAAAGGACAGATGTCAGGTATACATAGATTCGTTAGTTTTGTCCGAATCTGTATATTTAAAAGACATTTTAGTGTTTTCACAGTAAGCTTAGTTTTTACTTACATGTGGAAATACAACACCTATGTGTATTTGGTTATTAGTGGTCATTCTAGTTTTAAGCAAATCTGTAATTTCAGGACTGTGCCACTTTTTTCGTGTTCCATTTTTCACTTACATAAGGAAAAACCCGAGATCTCCAGAGTGAGTGAGTGAGTGAGTGAGTGAGTGAGTGAGTGAGTGGTGGGTCGATGGATGAATGAATCGTTGATCGAGGATATGTGTTTGGGGTGGGTTAGTGAATGAGTGACCGATTGAGTGAGTGTGTGCGTGAGGGAGTCAGTGAACACCCCCGCAGCCACACACAGCAATCTCATATACCAACATATCATACGGTTTCAATTGTCAAATCATAACATTAAAATATTCACAGCATCCATACCAAGCACACCTGTCGCCAGTAACGTCAGAATCTCGTTGTTATTAGAACTAAATGTACGACAACAGTCTGTGCCAAACCATAGGCTCACCGCTGAAACTTCAACCTAACTACAGCGCAAGCACATCTCACAGCGATGGGCAGTGGTTGGTAATTGCATTACTTAGAAATCGACCAACCGAAAGCACAATATGTCTGATGCAGTTCAGTGGGAGTGATATGCTTGGCTTTTTTGACAGTCCACGTCATAAGTCCACTTATAGATATGCAGATGACAGTCATGATTGACAAAGTTGATTTTGCCGTGATAATCACAAAAACTATAATCCAACCGCGTTACGATTTGAGGGATCCTGAGTGTATTTACTTGTGGAAGCTGAGTCTGTGGGCTACAGGTATGTAGTAACTGTATGTTTCATTGTACTCTGTAGTGTTGTTCTACGTTACAGTTCACCGCTATGTGGATACAGACAGAGGACGACCCGCCACACAAGCACTAGAGATGGATGACGGTGAGTACACACATTACTATCTCAGCTGTATACTGTACTGGCTCGTTTCACTTCTGGTTTGTTTGTTCAGCTCTTTTTTTGTTTGTTTGTTTGTTGGTTGGTTGGTTGGTTGGTTGGTTGGTTGGTTGGTTGGTTGGTTGGTTATTTATTTATTTATTTATCTATTTATTTATTTATTTTAAGAGTTTTTTTGTTTGTTTTTTTTAACACATAACACCAGCCATTCAGCTGTGTGCCCCTCGTGTCTGGACTCATTGCAGTCTTGTTGCTATTCTCGACCCATTTCTTCTATCATTGGGACGGCCGATAGCCTGGTGGCTAAAGCGTTCACACGACACACCGCAGACCAGGGTTTGATTCCTCACATGGTGCAATGTGTGAAGCCCATATCTGCTGTCCCCTGCCGCGATATTGCTGGAATATTGCTAAAAGCGGCGTAAAACCATACTCACTCTTCTGACACTGACGATGTCTTGCTGAAAAGGGCATATACAGCATCAACTCTATGGTCTTTGCCCGTCTTTATTTAAGTGACATTTAGTGGATAATCTCCTCAATTTGAAAAGATTACCATCAGCATATCCACTTATGAAAACAAGCTATTATAAACTCTTGAACTTCATTCTAGATTCTTGCTTAAAGTCGCTACAAAATATTTTTAGGCTCATTGTATCAGCTTGCCCTACAACTTCACCCACAAATCCCTGGGAGTATTCATTTCACACTACTCATGACGCACAAGGGGTTTAACAGCCATAATATATCTCCTCCTCTCGGGTACCCATTCACTGCTAGGTTTCTATGAATAGTACGTTCCTTCGCGGAACGATCTGGTGTCAAAGTGGTTAAAGCGTTCGCTCGTCACAATAAAGACCCAGGTTCGATTCTCAACATGGGTACAATGTGTGAAACCCATTTCTGGTATTCCCATGGCCCATTGCTGGAAAATTATTAAAACAAAACTCATTCACTTACGTTTCTTCACTCGCTATTTAACTAATATTGGCCTTGATATCTTGCTGCCCAAATGTCCATTGTATGGAAACAGAAATATCACAAATACGATATTTCTCTCTTGCTAAACGCTGAACTATAATTTGGATTGTGCAACGTCCTTTTGGAATATCAAGGGCATTGTTAAACTCTGTGTGTGGATATTTAAAATGTCATAACTAGCAACGCCTGATTTGAGAAATCAATAAATGAGCAAGCACAATCACCATCCTTCGGCTTTGCAGCATCAGTACCTGAAAAGCATCTGTGTGGATTCTAATGATGCAGAGTCAACTTGCATCGACGTACTTAACTTGCATCCGCTTCGTGTTTGTTAAAAGTATTACTACCAGAATGTTTGTTCTGCCAGCCCAGTCTTAGTATCGCTGGTTGATCTACCTTTTCACCTCCACTATTGTATGTGAATAAATACCGGATTGTGTTTCTCATGCCATGCAGAAATATTAATACGACTCGGTCTAGATTGAAGCCAGATTGTGGCGTTCACCAGCTGTCATGAATTCGAATAATGAAACTGAATTGAAATTAGCAATGATAACCAAGCCATGCATTTCATAAAATATTGTAATGAATGAACATTCTGACGCTGGTTGCGTTTATATGATCGCCGCGTGCATACATTCTCAAGTATTTTTCATGATCAATAGAAACCAGCGTTAACGGTTTGCACTACAGCGTGTGCGCGCGTGGCTGTTCTTTGTGTTTATGTCTCCAACCTCTTAAACTCGAACTCGTACATCTCGAATATTCTAAATTCTTACTTTATGTTTCGTCAGTGTGGTACTATCGGAGAAATTCACTGCGAATTTCTAAAGTAAATTACAGTTACAGTTAACATGACTTGTTACCTTTTCCTTAATAAACATAATATATACAGTTACTGTATTATTAGAAGAGCAGACATACGGCACTCATATATCCGTGTGCATGATATACACGGAATTAACAAACAATGAGGCATTAACTTCATATGGAGGCATTAACTTCGTATGCACAGTCGGTAATGTCCACGTGACCAAGCTCAAATGCCGACTGTAATCAATAAGCAACCTGGCACATGAAAACAAATGCTACCTTGATGATATCTGAACGACAGGCAGTGAAAGTGAGTGAGAGCGAATAGAGAAAGAGGAAGAAAGAGAGGCAGTGAAAGGATAGAGAGAAAGGCGAACCCCTTGCATTCGACCACGAGAGAGAGAAGAAAGAACGAGACAGGGATGGAAAAGAGAGACAGAAGGGATAAATAGAGGTCCAAAGAGAACCAGATATGGAGAGGAAAGGAGAGAGAGAACAAAACAGAGAGAAAGGGGAAGATAAAGAGAGTGTGCGTCTGATATAAATTTATCATGCCACTGATAAACACTTACACCCAGTTCAGTCACTCTGACACTCTGACACTCTGACACAACTGACTCTCAGCGAAAATGGGCTCCATGAGTAAAACCTACGTAGGGAATCGAACTCGAGTCAATGCCGAATCAGTTGGGCCACCTCACCACCTTTCCCAGTGCTAATGAAAAAAATACATTATGGTCCGACACGGTTTGAATGAAAAAAGAACTAACGTAGAAGATCCACGAATGGGAAATTAATAACGAGAAGAGTAATGACGTATGCATTTTAAAAAAGTAGTACCAATTGCCTTAATACTGGTCTAATCCATATGTGCAGTGTAACGATAACAGATCATTTAAACTCAGTTTCTTTTTCGACATCCACGAAAATGACAAAAAAACGTAAAACGTTGACATTAATTTCCGATAAATTCGGTTCATTTGACACCTTTAAGAGTCGGTAACGATGCAAGTTCTTTCAATAGTGAAAGGGGGAATAGGAAACTACGATGTGGTGTCATTGCTTTTACGATTGGTCTTTACCCAAGCCTCAAAGTCTGTCAGTCTAGAATTACCGTATCGGCAGAGATCAGGATCTTCTGCCGTTTTCCTTCAGCTAATGGAAATCATCTTTGGAGAAAAGACATTTCTTGCACAGAGACCTTACACTCTCTCTATCTTCGTGACATTTTCGACTCGGTCCCTATCCTCTTGTATATCTGTCGGTGGGAATCAGTCGGAAAGAAAATACGATTTGGGCATATTAGTGAAGAAGTAAATCCAATTTTAGATGAAGGTCAGTGTGGACTTGCGATCATCTGATGTTATTTAACAATCCAGGAATCAGTGCTGATTCGTCCCACACGGAAATTTAATCTGAGTCAGTCCAAGGAGATGCTGCTCGAGAGCTACAGGAAGTCCGTAGTGTTCTGGCAGCCATCTTGAAATCTGCTCTAATTTGCTTCATCGAAAATATTCCAACTGATTCACTCCAAATTCGACTCCCATTACATGCTGTCCATGCTGTTTGTCCATTGATTTTCGACAAATGTCCATCGAGGGGGGTTAATTTGAAGTCCTCTCCATATTTTGGAGTCATCAAACATAAAACCAATCATTGTGCAACTGTATCCAAATAACATGCATTTCGTTTACTTGTTACCTACGAAGATTTGTTTAAGAATTGGGCTTCAGACACCCATGCCAGTCGTAAGAGGTGATTAACAGGATTGGGCCCTCAGGGTCGCTGACTTGGTGAATGCATGTCTTCGTATCTCAGCTGTGTAGATTGAGCTTCATGATATCAGTCCCTGGATTGCCAGGTACAGAGTCGGATATATACAACAGATGAGAAAATGTTGAGGAAACAAATATATTGTTCATATTCCAGCGTTACCTAATCGGAAATCCTTCCCGCTTTCAGACAGGACACACTTCGTTAAGACGTCGTTTAAATGAGGTACTAGTGCCACTGCTACTAAAGCTTTTCTGCATACTTATTTGTACACCTCATATGTTCAAATCTCGTCATCCAAATGCTTATGTTTCTAGGTTTGTCAACACCAATTCCATTCTGGATAGTGTCACCAAAGAGATAAACACAAAAGACAAAATTACGTCGGGTCTTCATCTCACATCAAACAGACACGCCGTGATGACACTGAAATACACTCCTCAAAGAATTAAACCACATCGTTTAGTCACACTGGACATTCGTGTCATCGACTGTTGACTGTCTTATCATAAATGTGAATATAGTTTATTTACCATACGTACTATGTCTAACCCCTAACGGCAACATAATACAATCCTGCTGGACACATTAATGGTGTAGAACAGCCACTTAAAACCCTTTTCAAAAAGATTGGACTCGTGCGGATCCGGATTAGAATGTATCTTCAGTAATCAATGTCTTAGTAAGAGATGTCTAACGGGATTGGGTGGTCAGGCTCCCTCACTTTGTTGCCTTATGTCATCGTATCCCAATTGTGTAGATGATGCTCATGCTGTTGATCACTTGATTGTCTGGACAAGACTCGAATATTTATAGACCACCGCCATATAGCTGGAATAATGCCGAGTTAGGTGTAAAGCAAAACTCTGTAACTAATGAAAAAGAATGCCAGTATGAAGCAATGGCATTGCACTGCCATAGAAACATAACTTGGTGGAACTGACAACAATGGACTTGGCTGTGTAAGTATACACAACGAATTGTTGCGCTTATCAAGTTGTTCCTGGTTGACAAGCGTACTGAACAACCCTTACGTTATCTGACATGTCTGTGTGTCATTCTGACACAAGGCTACATGTTGATCCTGACTGCTGCATGTGCAGCACCTGTTGTCGCGGTAGAGAACCTTAGGTAACACAGCTGTCTAAATTCCGATGACGTAATATTCTGTGTATGACTATCAACGAATATACTGAATTTGACCTATTCTCTCAGAAACGTGCAATTCCGATATCGTTTACACTTGATTCCCGTGTTTATGTCGATGGACACTTGACATGTTTTATGTCTTTGTAAAGAGCGTCATAAAAGATAGCCACAGTTCCCACACTCGTGTGATAATTCCATGATTTTTCAATACAAATGTTTTTTCCCAGACACAACAATTTTTGTCCAAGGGTATTTTAATACCTCTAAACATATATTACTGTGTCTGAAATAACCAGTATATTGAATACTACTGCCATGGCCCATACGGTACTGTTCTACATACAGTTTTGTTAGACTAAAAAACAATATTATTCCAATGTTTGTCTATAATGTCATCTATTTATTTCAAATTTCATGATTTTCCTAAGACTGGATAATGGAGTGTGAAAATTCCAGGTTTTCCATATTTTCCAGGAAACTATTTCTAAGATATATTTCGAGTGTTGAAGAACAGCTTGCAAGCGAAACGAACATCTTGTAAGTAGGGATCGCAATGCCCTTCAATCAAAGCGCGTTAGTGCTCTCACCAAGTAGAGTGTACACAAACGCCTGGCCACTTCTTTAATCACCATCTTCTTTTCTATGTAGCTGTTCCAACGTCTACATTAGAGAAAATCAGCCTTTTATTGCCGTGCTGCAATGTAATAACCCGTGTGAGGATGTCAATCTTTCCTCGTAATTTGCCAGCCACGGGTCTCGCTGCTCTTTCAACACCAAGCCCGTAAAACTAATGCAAATCAACCTGGGCTGGTCAGAACTCAAAGCGTTCATTATGGCAAATTTGCGGTAATTTTGCCACTAGTCCGATGACAATCACAACGTATGTTCCAAGTCTTTAGTGGGACGTTTGGATCACAAGAAGTGGTGGTGGTACCATTATATCTATCTGGTTGTGTTTGGAATAATCTTACGAATATGCCTGTTTGTTCTCCTTCTTGTGTTTGCATCTCGGAACTCTTAGATGAAGGTGAGTGATGTTCTACGAGTGAGAGGTCGAGTGAGGTTTTACTCTGCTTACAGTAATATCTGAGCGGTGGACACCAGAAATGATCTTCACACAAGTTACTATTTTAGGTGTCGAACCCGGGTCTTTGGCGTGGATATCGAACACCTTAACCACCTGGCTACCCAACCGCCACTTTAACGAATGGCATAATGAACGCATACAAAAGAGCACTGACATAGTGTCTCTAGGACCATCTGTCACGTCATAGAACCGATATACATAAGGGAACCCTGCCTTAGAAGGATCCTATTTTAAGATTCATGTTTTATCGCAAGATTTTCTTATCAATCTCTAGCATCCAACAATGGTACCAATTGTTTGCAAAAGGTTGAGGGTATCCTTCCCCAATGAACGCGTTATAAACACATTCATGGAGAAAGTTATTGTTCAGATAAGAACACAAAACTTCTACTACAACAAGACAGCACGTGCCCCACCTGTTGTCAGAGTACACACCATGTGTTTGGGACGTAAATGTGATTAAACTGCACTTACTGTTCCACGTTGATCAATATAAGCTGTTATGGATATCGACATAGACAATGTACAAACAATAAGAGCATTTTTTTCAGATTAGCGATCTGCGGAAACATGAACCATGCTACTTCCTTGACTGCCTGAGCTATCAATAATGTATTTCACAACGAGATTTACACACGTTTAAACAGATGTTATGTTACAGAATTTTGCGAGGCTTTACGAAGCTAGTATCCTAACACGCCAGGTGTATTGGTTGTCATTATTTAATGTATGTACGGTTTTTACTGAGCCGTAGTCACCGTACGTTATTCCACACAGCCTCACCCGCATGTACACATGCACATGCATATATGCACACACATACGCACGCACGCACGCACGCACACACACAAACAGCTATACCAACAAATGCACACAAACACACATATAAGCTACATCTGTACATTTCTGTTGGATCTTTACTTAGTGAGTGAGTGGGGTTTTACGCCGCTTTTAGCAATATTCCAGCAATATCACGTCGGAGAGCACATAAAAAGGGTTTCAAGGATTGCAACCATGTAGATAATCGAACCCAGGTCTTGGCGAGCAAACGTTCTCACCACTAGACCGCCCCCGATCCTTTAATTAAGCCCGTTTATCACATGTAATGATCCCGAGTCTTCAAAAAGGGTCAATCCTTTTCTGCTAATACTCAGATTTGTTACACGAACACTCCATCAAGCACGATTTCTGCTTGAGACACTTAATCCTAAAAGGAACAAGAGGAATGTTTTTGTCTTGGATGCATGTTTGCCCATTTCTTTTATTATCACGAAATATTTTTCTTTGTCTTTTTTCCAACTGATGTTTTGCTGTTTTCAATGAACGAGTTATTGTTGACCAAGCAGCTTGGTATTTCCCATGGCAAGATATTTTGTATACGCTCAAGAAGAACGTGGAAGAAAGACACTCATCGACCCAGATGGCGTTAACATGCTTGGGTAAAGAATACAGAGATGAACATTACGTGACCCCAAAACACTATTAATTGTTCCAAATATCGATCATTGATTCCCCGAAGAAAAGAATAATTTCACGAGTAACAAATATCAAGTTAAACCAGCTGCAGAAATGTGCATTGGTGGGTGAAGTTTCATTTAGAATAACTTCATCACATGCAACATAAGTCCTATCGCTGAAGGATCAGTGTGATCGGTACGTTCCATTAGCTGATGAGGCAGATGTCCATGTAAAGATGATACCAAATGCATGTAGTTGCTGTAATTTCTCCGCTGAAGCGACAAACGTGATTGGGTTTCTTGACAGAAAGAGTTAATTCATTGTGTAACCGTAGCCAGAGGATTAAACTATTTCATACTTGCAGGAACACTGTAATGGATTTCGTGGAAAAAACATGCTTCTCCGTTCCAGATATGCAAATTTGTCATGATTTTCATTTGAATCACGATTACGTAAATTCGTTCAACTTGATGTCGATTATGGTACCATGTGGAAAGTATAAGAACCTCCGCTTGTTTCGAAGTACAGGTAGTGCGACACATTTGAATTTTCTCATAGCTGCTAACTGACGAATATGCAGTGAATATCCTGATCAGCTCTCTGTGAACTGTGATTTACTTTTAATGAATATTTTAGAGTAAAGAAAACTTCGATACAACCGAGTTGAACATCGACAAGTTCATTTCGAAAAAAGATTAATGTTTTTGACGAATGACAGTCTGCATGTGAGCAATACTATTTTGTATTACATTGTTTGTAGTTCTTTTTCTCAGTCTGACAATATAGATATCGATGTTTGCATGTTGGTTCGGGGCTTTCGCTTCAAGCTACGTTAAGCAATAAAGTGATGTACCCGTTTAGCACTGCAGCTATGAAGCGACAATAAAATACAAAACATGTTTAAAAGTTTATTTGTAGGAAATATGTATACATCTGAAAACGAAGACCCATGCTCTTCTCCTATCATAGACGACTTAATAAATCCATTTCGGTGACGCTGCTAGAATATTGCTGAAAGCGGTGTAAAACAATACTCACTGTATGTATTTCTGACATTTTCAGATCATCAGATCCTGATACCCCGGGAAACCCCACAAGAGGATACTATTTACCTCACGGGTGATTATCAGTCAGAGAACGGATACCAGTTGTACAGAGAAGAGGCATCTCTTGCGGAGGAGTCGCTGGTGGACAGTTGTGTTGACTACGAGGACGAGGACCAGTGCGCGGCCCCACCCCTCAGTGACCTATACCGCTACCACGTGTTCTTCTCACACTGTCCAGCGGACGTGGAATGGGTGAAGGACACCGTCCACAAACTCCAAACACCACCCTACACGTACAAGACGTACTATCTGTGTGAGAAGTTCAATAGGCGCTTGAGCATCAGTCAGAATCTGTTATGTGCTGTTATGTTGAGTGAACGGGTAGTGCTGGTGCTGTCGAAAAAATATGTGGAAGAAACATGGCAGGAATTTCAAGAAATTCTGAAAAACCTCACAGCTACCAGTTTGCACAAACAGCGTATGTTGATTGTTAAATTAGAAGATTGTGAAATTCCCGAAATTTTGGATGTGTGTGGTTTTCTTGATGCAACGGATCCCGGATTTTTTCAGATGTTTACAAGGCGATTAAAAAGTGGTAAGTGGTTTCATTTACAGATTGGCCATGAGTTGCAAATCTCTATGCCAGTCGATAAGATGTATGATATATGGTTATTACAATTTAAATATCTAAGTGGTAAAAGAAGCTATCGAACTATACCTCAGACTGTAACATGTTAACTCGTTTACTTAGACTTCTCACCTCCTGCATGTGCGTACCAGACAAGGCATGGTTTAACAAACGGTTTAAATACCACTCCTCTGTAAGCCTCTTTCTGGGATAAGCAGCGCTTGAAATGACAGCTTGATGAGTACCTTTAGCTGCAGAAAGGTCCAAATTGCTACATCTAGCAGTTATTAACATTGTCATCTACACATTCTAATCCCGTTGTCCAATGTAGCGTTGTTCACGTCAAGTGAGAAACCATTATTTAGGTAATTCTTGACAGTAAACCGAATGAACCATTCACAGTCTATTCTTATCAGCAACGTCCAAAGTTGAAAATTTAATAAAAGTTATTTGATCGTATGATAGGTGTGTGGTTTTATGGCCTTGCCACACATATCTACGTCTCCCCAATACAAATATAGCGACAGGGAAGGGATCGATGTTTCCGTTCCATTTACCGCAATCACAGTTGTTTCCCGAGTTTGCACATTGACCGATTGACCCGTCAAAGACCCAGGGCTGATTAGCCACATTTATGAGACGCGAAGCCAAAGTTCCGAACATTTCCTGAAGAACGTGAATTCTTCCTCATCCATTCCGCTGGTGTCTGGTTCACAAATGAATATGTATTCCACCCTATGCATTTTGGAGAGGGATTTACATCTAAAACGAATTTATGTTGAATAACTTCTTCGGGAAATCAGTTATATCACGGTGTGAAAAAATAATACTGCAAGAAATTCAGTCGTTGATATTTACCATTTACCGGTCATCGAGAAGAGCTATGACACCACCCCAAAACAACTGGCATGGGTGAAACGGGTGCTTTCAGAACATGGCCAGTGACGACAATGCATTTTCGAAGGTCGTCTTAACCTGTATTTGATGGAAACAACATAGGAACTGAACTAACTAGATTCACTACATCACGTGACTTTAACATCACACATTAAATCCAGACATTATATGGATGAACGACTTATTTATTGCCATGAGGCTGACGTTTCGTTGTAGGTTCTAACACCGTTATCAAGCAAGTGATGAACAGAATGAAGATAGAGAAGCATATACACAAGCCTTCACAGGAGGAGGTGCTTGTATAATGTAACATGGGATTAGGACTGCAATGGCATCGGATGCCAGTAACAACAGATACCCTGGATATTTCTTACTGATCCAGACCTGTGAAGGTCCAGGGTAGAATAGGCCTCCAGCAACCCATGTTTGCCATAAAAGGTGACTATGCTTGTCGTAAGAGGCGACTAACGGGATCGGGTGGTCAGCCTTGCTGAGTTGGTTGACACTTGTCATCGGTTCCCAAGTGCGCAGATCGATGCTCATGTTGTTGGTCACTGGATTGTCTGGTCCAGACTCGATTATTTACAGACCACCTCCATATAGCTGGAATATTGCTGAGTGCGGCGTAAAACTAAACTCACTCACTCTTACTGATCCAACTTCTAAATGCCTCTCAAAGACGGTAATCTGTATATACAGATTTGTATCACATCGTATACTTCCCTTCTATCAACCAAATGGAGCCTTCTTATTGATTGCACTAAGTATATACACAGGAATCGGTCTGCATGGGAGTAGCAGAGATATCCTATGCCTACCATTGCATTCACGGGTATTTTCTCAGTATCCGAATGAGCCGATTAGAACCGAGAGAGCTTCCTCTTCACGTTGCTATAACTGCTCTCTTGATGCACCACCAGCCATGTATAACTGCTAAATAACCATGGGACCACGAGATGGCCTTCACTGAACGAAATCAATAACACGAATCACTCCCAGAAGAATAATTACTTGTGAATAAATGGATATTGAATTATATATTTAGATCCATACTTAAAACCAAATTAACTCCCTTTAGTGACACTCTGGAATCCAAGGTGATCGACCGGACAACCAGACGGTTTCCCTATTTGGTCAGTTTAGGTACCTTGTGCTTGACGTGACATAATTAGAGAATTTGTCATCAGCTAGGTCTGTAATAAGGATGGTGGTTCCACTAACATAAACCATCACTCTCAGACTCGGGCGAACATACAATAACGTAATATCGATGCTCGGTTTTGGCCATGACTGGCCCGTACTGAGCGTGTGCAATATTTCAAATTGCAGCAACGCGTTCTGAAGAATGTTAAGTTGGTGCCATCGGATTAAACGGGGCCAAATTCTATCATATGTAAGATGAAATCACGATACGCTCATTAAACAGGCCACAAATTGTAGTTAACTAGGTTTCAGGAAGTTTCAGTATTCCAGTTTGCGAATGTCTGAAATGCGATTCCAGCAAGACTTATTTCGTAGACCTCCGGACATGAAATGAAGGCATACTTAATCAGCTTCTCACGACAAGTGTCTCTCGAATACAACACAAATGGTTTCAAACTATATGAGATCATGCGATTGCAGATACCGAGGAGAAGGTAATTTCTTTCTAATTCCGAGCAAATTATTGCATTCAGATTTCGTTTAAACAACTTACTTAGTTCTTATTGTATGTAATTTTTTTCCAGGGCGCCTCCCCCGCAGCAGTGAGTCCATCAGCAGCGATATCGCAGCAGTCCTCAACCCTAGGGCAAGTGAGGCAACTTCTAGCTTTTCTAAGTTTAGTATAGCGTTTGACACATTTAAGCTGATATATCTGTATATCATTATTCCTTATATATTTTACAGTCCAATTGTAAATTCAGTCATTTCGTGGAATGGCTAAAATTGCAGTCATTTCGTGAAATGACTAACAGGGTCAGCCATTTAGTGTCATTTTATGAAACAACAGTTTATATACTTCAGTCATTTCGTGACTGTTCGCTGCATAATTTATTCTGTAAAAGTGGCTCAAAATTTCAACATCACTCATTGTGATGCTGCGCTTTGAAGCATTTACACCTGTTTGTTTGACACTTGCTGCTTCCAGAGCCGCCTCACCTCACAAACCTCTGTCCACCACGTATAGAAATGAAATGCCCCTAATGACTGACGTATTACAGATTGCTGTTACACAAAATGACTCGAAATGGCTGACGCTCCTACTCATTTCAAGAAAAGACCGACTGCAGTCTTACAGTAACACCTGGTGTTCAGTAACCCATACGTCTTGTAGGGATTGGGTGGTCAGACTCGCTGTTTTCCCATACATGTCATCGTATCCCAAACTTTGGTCGACGCTCATACGGTCTAACACTGAATTGCCTGGTCCAACCGCCATGTCTGAAAGCTTGATTGTTTCTAAGTCCCGCAAAAAGCAACCAGTAAACGGTATTATTGATAATACTTTATGACAATAATCTGCGTCATCATACCATGGCGTTTTTCGTATCAGTAATTTCTATGGTACTTTCTGGGCAGTGCATTTTTAATTAATAACATCAATTTGTGCATGCTGCGTTAAAAAACACACGGTAAAAAGAGTTAAATCCATTTCAGATATTTAGAAGATAAACATCATGTGTTGACCCATTCCGGGGTCTTATTGGGTATTTGAAGCACGGGAATACATTTATAACCGACGGCGTCAGCCGCAGGTTTCAAATGAATTATTCCCGTGCTTCAAATACTCAATAACACCCGGAAATTGAACAACACATGATGTTTATCGACATTTTAAACAAAATAGTAAAGCAAAGGGTTTTGCTGTCTGCATTCGTGTACATCAAGTACGGGTACAGCAGTGAAGTGTCATTAGCTGGCCGTTTCTGCTGGTTCCCATCTGTGACATCATTCACAATATGATTTGAATGACGTCACCACTATGGATGACACAACAAAACAATTGTTTGCGATGTTTCTATGTGTCAATACGCAGTGAACAGTCTTGCAGTTTCCGGAAATCATGTTTTTCAACCAATCAGATTACAGAACACAGTGACTTTTGGTTTACAGTTTGTATTATATATTGAGAATTCAAGTTTTACTTTTTACCAATCGTGATCCAGCAAACGATTTTTTGCTTGCAATAAGTCGAATTTTTTACTAAATCTGCTCATGTGTAGAAATGCATATTTTCTCTCACTTGCAGCAATTATTATTAAATCGAACTATTGATGTGCCACAATAACAATGACCCTAGTGCAACATACTGTGGATATGTGGATCAATACTATTCTTAGTGTCCAATGTTATTAAGTGATAAACAGCTGTTATATTTCTCCTGGTTCTCGGTGCAATTTGTCATTTGGAGAACGCATATCATGACCATAACAAACAATTCTCATACTTACTTAAACGCAATACTTTCTCTTCTATATATTTCTATCAGTTACATATATTCGGAGACTAAACGTTCTTGTCTATACAGAATCTGTTCAGCGGACACTGCCGGAATGATACTGAACGTATAGAGTATATACTATAAACTGTGTTATATACTACAAACAAAACGTGTAGGAACACTCTAAAATGTGATAACCATACATATAAGTAAACTTCATTGCGGTCACAAGGGTGCTCAAACACACGGAGCAGTATATTAGATTCAAAAACCCAAACAACAGACTTGTGGATGTGGAAGACAGGCATGGTGCTGGCTTGTTTCACCAACCTTGTTTTACGCTGGTTTAGACAATGTTTCACTTCACTCAAACTCAGCGATTAGTGAATCAGTTGCTTCACTGCACTGCTCCAACATGGCGTTAAAAGTGTTCATTAAGCACACAAAAACTTGCATTTACATTTCAGCATAGATGACCTTTTCACTGTTGACTAGGATATCCCCATACCTTTTGTTTTTAGCATTACAAAGAAGCATAAAATAATTTGTTCCCTTGAATTCTGAGAGAAGGACCTTCCGCTGGGCATCGGGGCTTTTCTGAAAAAGAAAGCGTTGTTGGTATAGTAACTTGAGGGAATTAAGGTCAAATACTCTTTTTCCTCGTCTTTCTTATATATAGATCTGTGGGTACAGATTCAAAGCGACTTGAAGCTGACGACAGGAAGATTGCTCTTCCTGTTGACTATTATTCCAGTATAGTCTTCTGGTGCCTTGTTGTCTTGTCACATGAGACACGTTTTTCTTCAAACACTTCAAAGAACGTCATGCGAGCGGGAGTGGAACCTTTGATGCCTTAGTTTACTTTCCGAATCGTGTCATCGTAGATGTGGGAGAGGACGTTTTTCAATATGATCTCCAATTTGATCTGTACGAAATGATATGGTAAAAAGTACTTGCCTTTACAAAAGAACTTGTTCACCCAGTACCTTACGCATTTGACAATATGAGTGAGTTAGGTGTTACGTCGCTTTAATAATATGCCAGCAATATCACGGTGGGGGACACCAGAAATGGGCGTCACACATTGTACTCATGTACAGAATTGGATCCGCTTGACCAGCGAACGATTTAACCATTAAGTAACACTACCGTGTTTTGGAATCTACTTTAGCATATATAGTATAATTATTTTGATATGAACAGACATAAATAATTATGATTTAATTTATTAACTAATTTAACATTACGCAACGACATAATTGTGAGGCAGTTGTTCAAATGAGGCAAGTTAACAAAAAAATAATATTTTTCATATTATTTTTCAATTGATACAATCGCTTAGCACGATCGAAAATTTTTACCGCGGATCAGGGACAACTGCTATGCATCAATAATTGGATTAGTCAGTACCCCATTGATTTTGGCATATGTAAATACGCACATTCCAGAATATCACTAAGAAAGGTTGTCGTCTACATCTAATTCAATGGCTGCGTGTTATGGAAGTGTTATGACTGACAAAGGCTATTTATACTGTATGTATAATGGTATTCATAATTCAGGAACATGTAACCGTTATAGTCCAACACCTTAAATAAGATGTTTAAAGTATCATGGGCATGTTGCTGATGCAGGGACTAAATTATCATATTATATGCTTGATATCTAAAGATATCAACTATGCCTTTAACACAACAAGCCAAATGCTTATTATCTGTAATATCGTGAAAACTTTGTAATCCATTGGGGCGGTTGGGTAGCATAGTAGTGAAGCGTTCCTTCGTCACGTTGTGAACCCGTGCTCTGTTCCCACGGGGACGACATGTGAAGCCATTTCTGGTGTCCCCAGCGTCATTACTGGATTATTGTTTACGGCGACATAGAAGCATACTCACTCACTCACTTCTTAATACTTCGGATCTGTCCGGTTAAGCTGTGCACTTTGATATCCGGGCAAATAACTTATGGAAGGGACACGGTGTACCCAAAATTTGTGAATTTATAAATGTTGATGAATAATTATCCACAATATAGAAGTTGACATCCATAAATGCCCTTCAAATATTTAACACGTCATGCGACATCCAAAAATGGCTGCACACATTGTACCCATTTTGGGAATCGAACCCGGGTCTTCGGCGCGAAGACACTTTGACCACTAGGGTACCCTACAGCTCCTTTTCGAAACGAATGAGTCCAAATCATCCCAATATGGATAAGCAGTAAACTACGTTGACCAATCGTCGGATTTAACGAACTGATGGATAAAACGAAGTGGGTAGTTCGAGTTTTAGTTTCTAACCACTTGTTGTCTATTTTCGTCAAACTGCACAGTGGTCACTTTGTATTCCATCAGTGAAGTTCCATGTCAGAACCCATGCTGGTCTTGAATGGCGACTGACGGGATCGGGTGGTCAGACACGCTGATTTTGTTGACACATGTCATCGTATCCCAATAGCGTAATTTGATGCTCATGCTGTTGATCGCTGGATTGTTTGGTCTAGACTCGATTATTTACAGACCTCCCTCAGATACCTTGAATTTTGCTGAGAGCGGCTTTTAACAACAACCCAATAAAGTGGTTTATCGGAGACGAATATTCAGTGATTCCGATTACAATAATGTAAATATGTAAAACATTGCTGTATTTCCATCAATCGTTGAACAGCATACGTTGTCCCAGTGGCACAGCTGTCGACTACGACAGTATGATATGTCGATACTCTGCGATGACACACCATCCCACGCACCAAGGACAGTCTGAACCCATTGTACTGGCACACGCCCTCAATCTATTTCCCTGAAAAGCAGAAACAAACACCATTATGATGTACCTTGATAAACAGTTGTGTGTGCAATGTGTGAACGGGTGGTCTTACATAGTCCAATGTCGCACGTGCATTTTACTAATTTCACAGATGTTCTCTCTCTCTCTCTCTCTCTCTCTCTCTCTCTCTCTCTCTCTATATATATATATATATATATATATATATATATATATATATATATGTATATGTGTATGTGTATATGTATATGTATATGTATATGTATGTATATATGTGTGTGTGTGTGTATATATATATATATGTATATGTATATGTATATGTATATGTGTGTATGTATGTATGTATGTATGTATGTATGTATGTATGTATGTATGTATGTATGTATGTATGTATGAATGTGTGTGTGTGTGTGTGTATATATATATATGTATGTATGTATGTATGTATGTATGTATATATATATATATATATAACAATGAATTCATATCTCGTTTTGTTTCCGCGGTGCTCAAGGCGCTGATTATTATTACCCCGGATAACTCAGGACGCTAGAAGGTTGATAGTCCACCGGGTACCCATTTTCTACTGGACGATCAGAAGCAATTTTGAACAAACTCACTTGCCTATTGCAATATTGACTGTATGAATAAATTGGCGCAGAAACAAGTGGGCAAAGAGACAGTCACATTCAGACTGATGTCAGTGAAGAGTGATGTTTTAGGGAAGAGCAATGCTAGCTGCAGTAGAGAGTTGCGACCCTACGTCGTGTCAGGATCCTGTGATACAGAGTACTTCACAATATAAATGTCGAGACTTTCCGGAATCATTAGTGTCAGTTTTACTTCCGAACTTGAAATTGCAACGACTTCAGCATACCCAGAATTGACGTCCTTGCATTACCGATAAACAATAGTTTTCAATAATTTAACTTCCGGCGAAAACTAAAAGCAGTAGTAGCAAGCATGACTTGTCCACATTTGTTTATACATAGTTTTAGATGAAATATTTCTGAATTTTATAAGCCTCGGGTCAGGCCATGTTTTGAGGGATAATTCTTCAATTTTCTAGAACTATTTGAATCTGTCACCGTGTATGAATGTGCGAGTTCAGTTTTACACCGCTTTTAGCAATACTCCCACATTACTACGACGGATGACACCAGCAATGGCTTTCACTCATTTTACCCATAAGGGGAATCGAACCCGGCAAAGGAAGCAGGAACGTCGGCGTGGAGAGCGAACGGTTTAACCTCCAGACTACCCCACCGCTCCTATCACCGCGAAACGCCTATGCGACATTATGGGTGTTGCAAGGATGTAATTTACCTTGGGCTAAAAGATTTTTGTATTGTTTTACATCCACGGATCATATTTTATTTACCTTTGTCATATTTGTGCCTTCTTTCTTCACATGATCTGTCTTCCGCCTACCAAACTAGGCATTTACACGAGAATTATTTGAAATTATTTGAAATTATTTGAAAAATCCAACTTATTGAATCTAAATAGCGCTAGAGGAGCACATGAGATCAAAAAACTGTCCGATCAAAATACAAAGACAAAGGTTTGTTAATGGTATTCAAGATAAAACTGATGAGCAATATAAGATGCCAAGGAAACGGCAGTAATCACCCATATTAGCATCAGACTTCGCAGTTGGGATACAATGACATTCATCCCACAGGTTTCGTGTTTTTGCGAGTATTAAAGGTTTTGATAAATAAATATATAAAATTGAGATGACACCCGACTCGAAATGCTTCCCAGAGCAATAGGTCATGATTTATCGTACTTCGTGTCGGGGGTCATCTCAAACAATTCTTTTTGAATCTTCAGTTCTCGCAAAGATACAAGGACCTGTTATGCATCGACCCCATTCGTCGACACCTGTAATGCATCGACCTCATTCGTCGCTACCTACAACTAACTCGTGTTGCTTAAGTCCGAATCTGCAATTAACTATTTGATAACGTTTGAATTATCAAATCTAAATCCAAATTTCATGTGTGTACTTTCGCTTGTCTGACCGTTAATGAACTGCGTTGCTGTGATGACCATATGTTTGTTTCTGTATTAGATCTGGTCAATGGTCAAGTGCTGGCGTCGGTCCAGTTTGAGATCCGGGGCTACCTCCAGGCTCATCTCATGATTGATGAAAAGGACGAAGATATCCCTGCCCCGCTCCGGTGTCATGGAATAAACGTGAGTTGATCGCATGCATGTTCCCTATCTGCATACAATTCTGTCAAGGTGCAAACGTGAGTTGATCGCATACATCTTTCATATCTTCATACAATTCTGTCAAGGTGTAAACGTGAGTTGATCGCATACATCTTTCATATCTTCATACAATTCTATCAAGGTGTAAACGCGAGTTCACCGCATACATCTTTCATATCTTCATACAATTCTGTCAAGGTGTAAACGTGAGCTGATCGCATACATCTTTCATATCTTCATACAATTCTATCAAGGTGCAAACGCGAGTTCATCGCATACATCTTTCATATCTTCATACAATTCTATAGCTTGCACATTGTCACTCTATATACAGCATTAATACTACCATCGTGTACACGTGAGTAGATCGCATACATCTTTCCTTCCTATTTATTACACTGTCATGGCGTAAAAATGAGTTGATCGCTTGCATGTGCCCTCTCTGCACTTTCAAGAGATAAACGCGAGTTGATCGCTTGCATGTGCCCTCGCTACACTTTCAAGAGATAAACGCGAGTTGATCGCTTCCATGTGCCCTCTCTGCACGTTCAAGAGATAAACGCGAGTTGATCGCTTGCATGTGCCCTCTTTGCACTTTCAAGAGATAAACGCGAGTTGATCGCTTGCATGTGCCCTCTCTGCACTTTCAAGAGATAAACGCGAGTTGATCGCTTGCATGTGCCCTCTCTGCACTTTCAAGAGATAAACGCGAGTTGATCGCTTGCATGTGCCCTCTCTACACTTTCAAGAGATAAACGCGAGTTGATCGCTTGCATGTGCCCTCTCTACACTTTCAAGAGATAAACGCGAGTTGATCGCTTGCATGTGCCCTCGCTACACTTTCAAGAGATAAACGCGAGTTGATCGCTTGCATGTGCCCTCGCTACACTTTCAAGAGATAAACGCGAGTTGATCGCTTGCATGTGCCCTCGCTACACTTTCAAGAGATAAACGCGAGTTGATCGCTTGCATGTGCCCTCTCTACACTTTCAAGAGATAAACGCGAGTTGATCGCTTGCATGTGCCCTCTCTACACTTTCAAGAGATAAACGCGAGTTGATCGCTTGCATGTGCCCTCTCTACACTTTCAAGAGATAAACGCGAGTTGATCGCTTGCATGTGCCCTCTCTGCACTTTCAAGAGATAAACGCGAGTTGATCGCTTGCATGTGCCCTCGCTACACTTTCAAAGATAAACGCGAGTTGATCGCTTGCATGTGCCCTCGCTACACTTTCAAGAGATAAACGCGAGTTGATCGCTTGCATGTGCCCTCGCTACACTTTCAAAGATAAACGCGAGTTGATCGCTTGCATGTGCCCTCGCTACACTTTCAAGAGATAAACGCGAGTTGATCGCTTGCATGTGCCCTCTCTACACTTTCAAGAGATAAACGCGAGTTGATCGCTTGCATGTGCCCTCTCTGCACTTTCAAGAGATAAACGCGAGTTGATCGCTTGCATGTGCCCTCGCTACACTTTCAAAGATAAACGCGAGTTGATCGCTTGCATGTGCCCTCTCTACACTTTCAAGAGATAAACGCGAGTTGATCGCTTGCATGTGCCCTCTCTACACTTTCAAGAGATAAACGCGAGTTGATCGCTTGCATGTGCCCTCTCTACACTTTCAAGAGATAAACGCGAGTTGATCGCTTGCATGTGCCCTCTCTACACTTTCAAGAGATAAACGCGAGTTGATCGCTTGCATGTGCCCTCGCTACACTTTCAAGAGATAAACGCGAGTTGATCGCTTGCATGTGCCCTCTCTACACTTTCAAGAGATAAACGCGAGTTGATCGCTTGCATGTGCCCTCGCTACACTTTCAAGAGATAAACGCGAGTTGATCGCTTGCATGTGCCCTCGCTACACTTTCAAGAGATAAACGCGAGTTGATCGCTTGCATGTGCCCTCTCTACACTTTCAAGAGATAAACGCGAGTTGATCGCTTGCATGTGCCCTCTCTACACTTTCAAGAGATAAACGCGAGTTGATCGCTTGCATGTGCCCTCTCTACACTTTCCAGAAATAAACGCGAGCTGATCGCTTCTGTGTTCCATTTCTATGTGTATATAACAGTCCAGTTTGAGATCCGGAGATCTTGAAGTTGGTATAAACACACATGAGGATATATCGCGTCAAAACAACTTTCCACTTTCATCGATTTACCATGTGTTCAACCGCACGATTGGCTCTGACAGGAACGCTTTATACATCAGTGATAAACATCTCCAACACTGGCCATCTTTGTTTCCTCAAGCCATAAAACCGAAAGAGTACTGAAGGGCCATTCAAAAGGTTAGCGATCGCATGTGGCTTCAAAATAGCATTGCTAGAGAGAATCCAAACTACCGGTACGACAACTTCAGAGCATGTCTGTAAGACATGCTCCCAATGCTTGGGAGAATTTGAACTGCCTGTATAACATCAAAACATTAAACACAAACGCTGGGGTGTATCGGAACTGTCTGCATGGCAAATTCAGAGCATTAAACACCGTTGCTGGTGAAAGTCTGAACTGAATGTACAACAACTCCTGAGCATTAAAACACCATTGCTGGTGAAAATCTGAACTGCCTGCACAACAACTCCTGAGCATTAAAACACCATTGCTAAAGAGACTCTGAACTGCCTGCGGTGTTCAGTCCAGAAACACTGCAGCTGTGGTTCTCACTCTCACTAAGCTGCCTTCTTTGTACTAAACCACTTGCCTTGGGAGTTCTTGACATACTCCAACATGACATTCTGGGTGGTATCAGCACATGTTGCACTAAACGTTTCTCAGCGTTTTTCCCTGAAAAACTAGCTCTGTTATCTGTTCGTCGGAAACGACAACTTGCATCACATGTATTCCAAGGAGGAGCCTTTTTGTTCTATGTGACCGGAACAAATTGTAGGCAATTTTCTCGGTGTCTTTCACTGTGTTACTTCAAATTTTATCGCTGTTGAGAGTGGCATAGGGCAATTGGTAAATGCACGCAGACAAGTGACATGGCCTCGCCTTTTGGACTTCGGTAATTTCAAATGCTGTACATGTACTGCTTTGTCTCAGTCACTGTTGTTTCATGCATGCAGCCAACGATAATTCCCGGGTACCAGTGGTCTGTGCAAAGATGACGTCTCGTCAGATGTGATTACTTTGCTGAATTTTGCTTTTCAACGTGCTGCAATTGTTGTTCATCTTATCGGTCACCGCTATGAGGGTCGACTGTACAGGCAATCGTGATATACCTTTTTGTATGGTGTGGCGTAAAACAACGGTCGCTCTTTCACTACTTTCTTCGTTCTTTCGTGCTTGAGCCTTTGCGTGTCTCTGTGCGACTCTAAAATGTGCGTACCCGTGAAGGTCCTGGTTACAATTTTGGCCGTCAGTAACTCATGCTTGTCGTACAAAGCGACTAACGGGATCAGATGGTCAGGCTCGCTGACTTGGTTAACACATTTCATCTGTTCCAAATTGTTCATTCTGTTGATCACTGGATTCTCTGGTTCAGACTCGATCATTTACAGACCGCTGTCATACAGCTTGAATAGTGCTGAGTGCGGCGTAAAACTTACTCAGAAATGTGCACTAAAATGAAAGAATACGACCACAGGACATATACGACTGTAGTCTACAGGGGCAAGTGATGCATCACCAACTCACCAACTGAACAACCGACTCCCTCTCTCTCTCTCTCTCTCTCTCTCTCTCTCTCCCTCTCTCTCTCTCTCTCTCACACATACACACACACTCGCCGACCCACTCCTCACTCACTCACTCTTGTGTTTGTTTTGTTGCAGCTGGACCAGAGCGAGTACTGGGACATACTCCAGAGTATTAGCCAGGTGAACCAGGGCTCCACACAGGCTCCATGGGTGTTCACCCTTCAGCCAGCCATCGTCCTCCTCTCTGCCTTTGGAGTGTGGACTCTTGCCTTCATCCTCGTCATCGTAGTCTTTGTTGACTCCAGCAGAGCCGGTACGTCATGGTTACAATTTCTTTAGCTGAGAGATCTTAACTCAGAGACCACCCACTTTATTCACCCAGCTGAAAATGGGCAACTAATGGGATTGGGTGGTCAGGTTCGTTGATATATTTGACACATGTCCTCGTATCCCAGTTGCGTAAACATAAGCCCATGTCTGGTCCAGACTGGATCATCAACAAATAGCTGGAATACTGCTTTGATAGATAATAACCAGCCTTTATAAGAGAAGCAACATACTTTTGTTCCAAGTTCTCGTGTTAAATTAAAACTTCACCAGACTGGACTAGAATCCGTTTATAGCACGTTCCACTTTCCACACTCTGCAGTGTTATGTCCTGAAATCACGCCAGGATCCGTTTCGGATAAGTTCGAGGTGTGTTAGCTAAGTTTTGACTTGTGAGGCTGTTGTTTACAGTATTCACATTTGACAAGTCAAATAACATCAATGTTGACTGCAACACCACACGGGTCCTCACGGTTTCCTTATGTGAAAGGACAATCCAAGAATCATTATCAAAACCAATCAAGATTAACTGAATGAATTTACGAACAATATTTACATTCTTAGCGTTTATATAAACGAGGCTGTGATCGATGAAAAGAAATGTATTCCTCTATACTAAACCGAACGTATTCAGAAAGCAGTCTGAAAACTTTCATATCAACATCATATGAAAGCGACCGTAACATTGGTGATATTCATACGTCATTCCTAAATGTGATGTGATTATTTCCTCTGATATTTTTATGTTTTCTTTGCGAGTTATTTCCTAATAATGGTCCCAGCACCAAGAAATCTAATAATGACTAGGAAAATCTTACAATACGCGGCACTGTTCCTAGAAGATCAATATTTGTGACACAATTGTGAACCGTCTGATCGGTGGTTTAGCGCTTCGTGTATGAATTGTACATTGGAAACCGATCGTAACCTTTTTACCCTGCGAGATAAATACAATTAATAATATCTGAAAGGCCGTGATTCTGTTGGTATCTTCCTATACTGCAGTCTTTCAGGAACGGCCGTGCAATTGAATACGAATTCTCTCGGTTACACAAAACCAAATGTTTTCCCATAGACTTTCAAAGTAACGTTATATTGCTTTATAAATAACCAGGGCCTTGATTTTTGAAGCTCTCATGGCTCTAACATACTCGCAACTGCCAGACATTAACGTTAAATTACAACTATCCTAGCTCTAACAAAAAGCTTCGAAAATCTGGGCCCAGGCCGCTAATAGCCATATATATAAATATAAGCAAAGTATATTTTACGGCAACAATTAAAACACAAATTTGGCGAGGTTAACCAATCCTTTTTCTGCAGTCAGGAAGTTAAACACACCAAACCAAGTTCCGCACCAAAACATATCTGTAAAATGTATCTACTTTTTCAGCAAAGGTTATGTTGTTAAATACAACAGGACTGTATATTGCAAAATACGAACACTTTTTGCTACTTGATGGACGTACATTTAAAAAAAACAGACTTCTTGCACAAAATCATCCAATCGCAGCTGCACTGAATGCTTTTTTATACTGCGGAATCTGATCTGGTGACGTATAACGAAGTGGACGTTGTGCTAGTATTTCATTGATGGTCAACGCAAAGTTTACACGTCTTATTTTAATCGCCACTGCTGGATGTGAAACATCGCGAATATGCCAACCTCTTTCATTGTGAAACCTCTTTAATCTGGAATGTAGTATTTCCATTGGAATTTAGGGTGGGTAGCAATATATGGATGAACAACTTCTTTATTGCTGTGAACTTATGAATGCCTCTCAAAGACGTTGCCATGGGTATTTTCCGGATTAACAAGACGCCGTGTTATCCTGAATATCATTTCTACAGATTGATGCTCATGCTGTTGATCACTGGGTTGTCTGTTTCAAATTTGATTATTTACAGACTGCTTGAACATTGCGTTTAAGAGGAAACAAATATGATAGCGTTATGTCAACACATTCTCATGATGGTGTCGGGGGCGTGAAATAGCCTAGTGATTCAGAAATTGATTTTCACGCTTTAACTCATTAAAATTAATAGTCCTCATAGTCTTTTCCCTGATATGTATTTTTTATTGTTTAGTCTTTTATATCCCCTTTTACGAACACGTTTCCTCCTCGTTGGATGTCCGCAAAGTTACACTTTGTGAAAAGAAAAAATACATTTTCATTTTCAGTTTGGCAGCAAAAAGCTTTCAAAACTGAAGTTAAGCTTTGCCCCTGAAGAGCGACTTAATGCGTTAGAGAAACAACAAAAATTACTTTCGTCAACCAAAACATGTCCATGGACTTTTAATAGAGTGTTTTTCGCTAATGGAGAATTTGGTCAGGGCTATTTATTACAAAAATAGGTCCCTTCGCACAAGAATACACCAAGGAGTCAACATGTCGAAGCAGATTAATTCCGTGATATATGAGCTTCGGACATGTTCCATTGTGTGGTCTTACAACTCCACAGAGAGCAGCACAGTAGGATATCATTCTTCATCATGAACGCGTGGTGTTTCCGCTCTGAAGATTAGTGTTGGCTTGGGGATGTTCTGAAGATGGACATAGTCTTGTTAAATAAGACGTGAATTTACTTCAGAGTACAGAAATATCGATACTGTAGGATCTTGAAGGAATATATAACATCCATCTTAACCTCGAATGTGTCTTGCTCATCATTATCTCATATATCAAAGAAGATATGAGATATATGAAATGCTCAATATTGCTTTACGATGACATCTGTGTTGGTAAAGGCTAATGGGATCTGATGGTCAGGTGTCGATGACTTCCTTTGTCCCATCGATTGTATCACGTATTCGATGTTCATAATGTCAGTCATCGGAAATGTCTGATACAGATTAGAGTGTTTGTTATCAGTTTTTTGTTGTTGTTTTAATATTGTTATTGTTTTGTTCGCTTGTTTGTTGTTATTGGGATTTTTTGTTGCTGTGGTTTGTTGTATTTTGGTTTGTTTGTTTGTTTTTGTTTGTTTGGTTTGGTTTGGGTTTTTTCACTTTTATTTATAGTTGGTTTTGATTGTTTGCATATTTTTTCGTTTTCTCTTTAGGGGATCGGGGAGTGCTGTACTAATATTGCTGACGGCAACATCAGACATGAAACTGTGGGTGTCATTAGTTGTTAAAGTTGTTTAATAATTTCTTTTCCTTTAGACATGCTATTCGCTCGTCATGTTGAAGACCGTTTAGATTCCCCACAGTCCTGTGCGAAGACCATTTCTGGCTTCCCCAGCCGTGATATTGTTGGAAACTTTTATAAAAGCGGCATAAAAACAAACTCACTCACTCGTTATCCTTTCAGATATTCTGTCTGTACGCTTGACCGTATTCGTCTTTCCTCTGATACTGATATCGGGTGTTTACATTGTCCGATGGAAAAGAAGAAAACATATCAAACTGGTAAGTGACCGAGCATGTGAGCGCTGAAATTGTCAGAAATGTGTGTATAGAGCATATGCCACTTCTTGTTGCCAGTTTCATGTGTGTATCTGTCCACCATGAACTGTCAATAGTTGTGCAAGTAGTTCATCTTTATATCTGCCTAGCATGAACTGTCAATAGTTGTACAAGTAGTTCATCTTTATATCTGCCTAGCATGAACTGTCAATAGTTGTACGAGTAGTTCATCTTTATATCTGCCTAGCATGAACTGTCAATAGTTGTACAAGTAGTTTATCTTTATATCTGTCCATCAGGAACTGTCAATAGTTGTACAAGTATTTGCTTCCTAGCTCATGTCTGTACACTTTCCAGTATGCACTGCCAATAGTTTTACAAGTATTTCCTTACTAGTTCATGTGTTTATCTGTCCATCAGGAGCTGTCAATTGTTGTACAAGTGTTTGGTTCCTAGCTTATATCTGTATCTGTCAAGCATGAACAGTCAAATAGTTTTGCTTCGGAGATCATGCTCACGGGTATTTGTCCAGCATGTACTGCCAATAGTTTTACAAGTATTTTCTTTCTAGTTCATGCCTATATCTGTCCAGCATGAACTGTCAATAGTTTTGCTTCCTGGTTCATGCTTATATCTGTCCATCATGAAGAGTTTAGCAAGTATTTGCTTACTAGTTCATGTTTATATCAGTCCACCATGAACTGACAATAGTTGTACAAGTAGTCCATGTTTATATCAGTCCACCATGAACTGACAGTAGTTGTACAAGTTCAGTTTCTTCCTCCTTCAACAATATTTTTGTTGTTAAAGAACGGAAATGATTTCAACACAAATGTTACACCAGGAAGCCAATTCATCGTGTATTATTAACAATGAAACATTTCATCAGTTAAGGGTTTATCATGCATCTGTAGCTGACCAAGCAGTTATTACATGTTTATCAGATATCTCCACTGTTAAGAAAGAGTTTAAAAATCAACAACTGCGTGTTTCAGAAATATACTTCTTAATGATATGTGTTTCATAGTCATTGCATATTTCATAAATGTGTCACCAATATGTCAGGCACTACCATTTGATCAGCGGATTAATCCTGTTTGTTTCCATAATAAGTCTATATAAAGCGTTTTATAAAGCGTTATACCGCTGTGTCAGTACGCTTCTTGACTAATGGTCTTGACAACAACATATGTACAGTATCAAAAAGGTCATGAACAGGAATCCTTTTCAGCTGATTTCGAAATTACTTAATGTATCTCAGATTAGTTCATTTCGATGAAGCAAATTGAAGAAATCATTTAATCAGTCGAAATTAATTTTTTTAACTTTTTATGAAATTTTGTGTGTTTTTACAGCTTTGCAAGCGAATGTTGAGTCGGTGCCTGCACATCAACAGCTCTCTGTATACGGATGACCGTCCGGTCGTGGTGACCATTCGACAAGAGAGGGGTGCAAGATTTAATGTATCTTTTGCTGATTCAACTGTCCGTTTAGTGTGTGTGTGTGTGTGTGTGTGTGTGTGTGTGTGTTTGAGTGTGTGTGTGTGTGCGTGTGTGTTTGAGTGTGTGTGTGTGTGTGTTTGAGTGTGTGTGTGTGTGTGTGTTTGAGTGTGTGTGTGTGTGTGTTTGAGTGTGTGTGTGTGTGTGTGTTTGAGTGTGTGTGTGTGTGTGTGTGTGTGTGTTTGAGTGTGTGCTTGCGCGCGCGTGCGCGCGTGTGTGTGCGAGTGTTTACGTTACTTTTTGCTCTGTTCCGGACTATTACCCGTTTTGAGGACAAAATAGTGGAGTTAATGGGCAACTGAAAAATGGAGGTGACGCCAGGTGGTTACCGGTAGAAGTGTTTTTTTAAATAATATTAAGACTTCATTTTGGCGATCACCGCACATGAGAGGGGTGTGAGACCTTTTGCATCCTTTGTTGATGAGCTTGCGTGTTTAGTGTGTGTGTGTGTGTGTGTGTGCGTGCGTGCGCGCGCGCGCGCGCGTTTAGAATGTGTGAGCCGCACTCACAGATCTCCCAAATATGTCACGGTGACCTGTAAATAATATAGGAAAGAGGAACACCCCAATGAGTGATATCATGAGTGCTGAACGTAGACTTTGGTTGTATTCTACAGCAAAAGGGAAGACATTGTTGTTCTGATTCTAATATCGATGTCCGATCACGCCACGATCAAAATTACTAAACTTGCGAAGCAATGTGCTTGCGACCACGTGTGTGTAAATGAGTACTTATGCGTACGTGTGTCTTTCTGGGACAGAATGGTGGTGTTAGTGGATACCAGAGACACCAGCTCACCGGTAAAACTGTTTGTTTACTTAACATTCGATCCCTGAAAAGTAGAATAGGTCTTCATTAACCCATGCTCGTTGTAAAGGGAGATAAAGGGGAAGAGATGATCAGGCTCGCTCACTTGGCAAACACATGTCATCGGTTCCAAATTGCGTAGACCGGTGCTCATGCTATTGACCACCGGATTATCTGGTCCATACTCGATTATTTACAGACCGCTGCCACCTGCAATGTTCGTGGGTGTGGCGTAAACTCACTCACTCACTTAAATGACATTGAGAATTCAATACCTCTAAAGTTATAATATTCAGATGACTACCGTTGAATTTCCTTAGACTTTCAAAGGTGTATTTCTACTATTTCAACATGGCTGACTGTTTTGTAAGTATAACATCATGTTTTCATTTTTTACCTCTTGAGGAAAAAAAATTCGTGACGACGAAACGCCTACAGATATTGTAGTGTGTATGAAAACAAGCACTAGCACTTTTTCATCTATTTCCTGTGACAAAATGTCCTCGGTCAGTTTTCACGGTTATTTTTATAGTGAATTTTCCAACTTTACATTTTCCATAAGAACTTGATCACATTTCTTTCCCTTCAGACATCAAAGCTTGAGAACACATAATAATTGGTTTAAACACAAACAATGAATGCCTCGAAGAAATAGTTTTTTTACGGTGGGAATTTGCTCGTGTCTAACAAACACGATTGATTAGATTTATTGTCATATACACTGCCTTTGAAGCATTTTAAATGGATTTAACTACGATCAGCACTACGCGCGTGGCGCGTTTAATGTAATTCTCAAGTAGTACTTGAAGTGTTTCAAGTTTCCACTAGAAGTTTGTGTTTTTAACGCACCAAAACAGTGTTATAGGTCATCTGTAAGAGAATTTGCTTTTGGTTGGAGGAAACCTTGGCGAAAAAGACACTTTTGCGTCGTGTAAGAACGATTAACTTGTATAACTCATGAATTTCGTCAACTTTAAGTGTGTTTAAAAATTCAAATTTACCACCTATGTACTGTAAATCAAAATACACTACCCGACAAAAAGTATAGTATATATTCTCTTCAAAAAAAAGTAAGGGAACTTGAACTTTGAAGTCTGGTAGAAAGAAAGCCCACTGAGGAACCTTTCAATGACATTCATCTGGTGTATGCAGCATCATTTCATGTTATCAGAACATGCAAACACAATGCATGGGAAGCACGTGCACAACATGGGAGCCTCCTACATGTGCACGGGGTGTCATGAATCTTGACGTTTTTCAGGAAGATCAATAAATCACTGCAGACCATTTTTCTATAATTTTCTTGCATCTATGCACGGTCTGGGTTTTTAGGGTCAAATCACACACTACTGACTGAAAATTGAAAACCTTAAATTTTCATGTCATACTTCAGTCACCTAACAAGGGAATAACTGAACAAACAGCTTTGCTTTGAATGAAATCCATGTGGTGATGCATTCTCAAAACATCCATTATTGTTTCATCAACATTGACTCAATCCCATATATCTCCCAATTTCGATAATCGTACATTGAAAGTACAGTTCCCCTTCCTCTTTTTAAGAGTATACTTGAAAACCGAATGAGGCTAAAAGTATTATGCTGAGACCAAAATGTGGTAACACCGAAAACATAAGACTGCATATGAAGAGCGTCTACGTAGATGTCGTATTCAGGAGCCAGAGAGATACTTTTAATTGGTGTTAAAATGATCTTCAGCAAAATCACGGTTTGGTGTCATTTGATAAACGCATTCATCACCACAACTGCCACGACCTTTGGTTAAATTTATCGCTAAATACGCCCAATCGGAAAATTTTGAATAATGTTATCAAAAGAGATGGGTTTCTACGGTTGTTGAAAGTAGAATTTTCATGGTCAGTGACAAATCCAGAGTAATTGTATATGCGTGTTTATGTTTATGTTATTTTCAGGACGACGTGAACCTTTTACTGTGTAGCTGTCTAGACGAGGATGTAGACAAACTGTCTAAACTCATCAAGGTTTACACCAAGGATAGTGATTACCTCAGTGAGGTGAGTGATGTATCTACTGATACGGAGCCAGTGGGGTAGCCTAGTGGTTAAAGCGTTCGCTAGTCACGCCTAGGATCCGGGTTCGGTTCCCGCATGTGTGCAACGTGTGAAGCCCATTTCTAGCTTCCCCTACCGTAATATTACTGGAATATTGCTAAAAGTGGCAAAAAACTAAACTCACTCACTCCCACTGCATTCACGGTGTAAAAGCTGAATGGACGTGAACTTTGTATATTCATTTGTTTGTTGTTAGACGCGGCACTCTCATATTACGTCTACATAACGGCAGTCTCTAAATAATCCAGTCTGGGCCAGACAATCCCGAGACTGACATCATGAGCATCTATCCACGCGACATGTATTAACGATTTAGAGACCCTGAATATCAATCATACAGACATGAGTGCCAGGCAGTGTAAAAATTGTTTTAAGAGATTACGTCTTGGGCAAACATATATTCCACTTGAAAACATTACAATTTTTGTTCTACTTTTTATTCCTGTGAACAGCAGCCACAAAAGAAGACACGAGAGTATTTTTGAAAATAGAAACGCCAAATCCATAAGACACCTCCGTTAAAACTCGAGTCGACTGTACAGTTGTGATCAAACCATGAGTATATATTTGTCTCAGCGGTATTGCAGCTGTTCGATGTTGTTTATAAACAAACTGAGTGATAACAAAGTGAGTGAATGAGCATGGTTTTTGCCCCGTGCAGCAATGTTTCAGCGATATCACCTGTACGCCAGGTACGGATCGACCCCGAACCTTCAGCGTAAGGAACGGAAGTTTTAACCATAACGCTACCCCCGACGGAGACCAAAAAGGAGTAGGAAAAACCGGACATTATGTAGACACACAGAGGTGATAAATACGTTTTCCCTGATCACAAGGGGGACATTGGTTGATGGACCCTCGACCTAAGCCTAAAAAACATCGAGGGTGCGTGAACCCATGGGCCCCGTGGAATTAGTGAACAAGTTATTTATCACTTCAGTGTTAATTTTGCATTGTTTTAAGCACGCGTATTAAACTTTTTATAGTCATCGCTAGATTTTGCCGACAAGAAAAACAAGTTTAGAGTTATCTCCCTTCCATCGATTTGCATTTGCAAAACATCGGTAATTTCCGTACATCATACGTGATTCAATGTTTTTCGAGATAGAGAATTACAACTATGAAGAACCAAATGAGATCGAGGTGCATAGAACATGTTACTCGCCTGTAAGCGGGGTACAAATGTATTTTGAAAATAACAGAATATTGCTCAGCCAATCAGAAAATGGCACATGTGTGTGAGGTAAGATAAACTTCATTGTTGCGGTGGGCAAAACATTACATTTTGCTGTTGCTTCTCATTTACAGATGTCCTTAGCAGAGAGGCTGACGGTAATGATGGCGGCGCCTTATGCTCTTAAATTATCACGTAATCAACTTCCGGTTCCGACCCAAGAGCGCCATATTGATCAGCAGCTGTGTATATGTCAGTTCACGGAGGAGTGTATGTCGTTATATATCCATTGTCTGTCAAAGGAAAATACCGCTGGTCTTATCAAACTGTTTTCTCAATATCTCCATGCTCTGTGTACGGTCCGAGAACTGAGGGAATTACAGGAAATGGCACCGTCATGACGAGCTGAGCAACTCAAGATCGCTGGATGTATAGCATCTCACCTTCATCAGTGTCGAAGACTGCCAAGTCCCGTTACTGCCATACTCATTAGTCGCCTTGTTATTTCATCTACAGACGCTTCGTCCTTACTGGTACCTAGTTAGCGTCAGCGAGATATATTGATATCCCCTCTGAAAGAGAAGGCACTGATAGCGGAGTCGTCTAAAGCGTTCAGAGTTGTCTCCCTTCATACTATGTTTAAGCAAAGTATTCCATTGCTCGTGGGCCTATAACAGCATAACCATCCCTCTCTCTCAGTGGATCAGTATAATCATCATTTTATGCCAACGACTGGGGATAAACGTGGATTGACCAGTAAGATTAGAAGCGATATACAAACACAGCTAGTGTTTTCGTGGCTCATGATGTGCCAACCGTCTGGTCTGAATTAAAAAGGCAAGGTCGCATTATGACGTTTCACATTATACCATATTTGGCATACGTATTTTATATTCAATGGAATAGAGCGTATAAGTCTTGCGATGCGCTACTTCTGGTGTGAACTGGTCCATGGCTCCCACTGCGCCAATGTGTCATATGCGAGACGGGGTTCAGCTGCGGTATCTGTTTTCCAGTGAGACGCGTATATTCACGAACCAGTTCTGGCTCCAAATTGCGCGACCACAAAATACGACCATTCTTAATTGTCACATGTGTTGACAGCCTTAATAACTGACATTTATGTATTAAGGCCCAGCGTCTTTTTCTGGTAAGTCTGTAAATAGATACGTCACAGGTAATCAGCTTGATGATCTGAGGCACGGCTACGTAATCTATTGGTTACGTCACCGGGCTCAGCCTCAAACTTTGAGGCAAAAAGGACACGTCATATTTACGATACGTCACAGGGCGTCAGCTTCATACATTTACGGAACAGCCCCTTTATATATACAGTAGGTCTTCATGGCGTGTCAATACCATGCCAAGACGCATCAGGGTTATCTCGTATGTATGATACACCACGTAGCCTACGATGACGCAACACAGCTTGGCCGTATGCACTAGTGTGTGAGTGAGTTAAGTTTTACGCCGCTTTCAGCAATATTACAGCAATATCACAGCGAGAGGCACCAGAAATTGGTTTCACGCATACTTTGTGTCCATGTGGGGAATCGAATCCACGACTTCGCGGATACGAGTAAATGCTATATCCACTACTCACTACACAACAAAATATAACAAAACCTTTTATAGGCGACAAACGGAATTGGAGTGCGGCGTAAAACTAAACTCACTCTTTGGCACTGACGTATCCGGGCAACGTTGCATATTCCACGCACAGTTACATCAGCTTTCTTTACGTACAATAATTAGTCTGTATATAGAATACTTCATCGAGGTAGATGACTATTTTTATTCTTAATGGACACTTAAACGTGGTACACTGATGAATATTCTCACATCTTCATGAGAAAAGATCTCACAAGCGGCAGCAAATCGATTTGTCCTCATCGAACGAAACATTTATCCTCCTTTTGTCATATTATCATATAAACTGACGGACAAAAGAAAGGTCTCACATGTTTAACAAAAGCATTCCTGAATATTTTTATTGTGAGTCACAATCAAAGCACACTTTCAAAATATTTAAGTTTCTGTTGGGTCTTTTTATAATCCCAAATCGCCAGGTACTACACTTTCGATGCTCTCTTAAATTACGACCATCTTCACGTTAATATAGCTTCGAAAATCTAAAACCAGGGCCTAGACTTTCGAAGCTGCCTTAGCGCTAAGATAGCCGTACATGCTGTACGTTAACACTAACTTACGACTATCTTAGCGCTAAGAGGACTTCGACAATCTAACATCCTGGAGTACATTTTCTTTTGAACGTCAGTTTATGTTGGTAAATAGGAAATAGCAGCTGCACAGAAACACATGAAGAAATAACCAAAGCATGAAACGTTTTAACCTTGTACCTTGTAACCTCATAGGTTGGGGAAGACTAGAATGAAAAAATGATTGAATTTGTGTGATTCTGTACAGCTGCGAATTCCAGTGGATCTTAGAGTACACCTAGATTGAGCGATAACCGTGTCTTTGGAATGGGCGTGGGTTTTGTTTAGCTGTGATATAACAACCTGTCTATATTTTCCTATACCAGTATGTTACCTATGAAAGGGCTTGTAGCAAACAGAAGGATGAACGATGTCCGATTTTTACCTTGATATGTTGTAAAATTTTGTCGATCTTCAAGTTACCGTTTATACAGAAAACCAATAAAATGCTCATATTTACAAATAATTATTGTTCCTGTTTTCTGTTTTCCCCACAGCATGTGTGATTAAACCGACATCCAAAGACAAGTGCTTGTGCTACAGTTAAAAGCCTCGCGTTTACTTCAAAACATCAAGGGGAGGTAACTCTAGAGAACTACCTTAAAGGCCTGCCGATAAAATATTAATAGCACTGAACATGATACGAAATGTAACCCATAATAATTGTCACTCAAACAGTAAACGTTGTGACCCAATAATAATTATTACTTAATTAATAATATTTTTTACAGAAGATACACTCTGGCAACAACTGTCTATCAGTAACCGTTGTCCATCGTTCAATCACCGTTCGCCCTTACATCTCTGCCTGTAGTTAAGTAATTGTTCAATCCTGAAAGGAATTTCCCGATGTGGCATCTTTGCCAATAGTTAAATCCAGTATTTCTTTACACCTTTATCAGTGAATCTCGTTTAACCTTTTTACCAGGGTTAAATACGTCTGACAATCTGTTTCAAACCATAACCTTTAAACTCATAATTCCTCCCCGAAATGACATCTTTAGATTTGTTAGATCCTTGTTCACACCCCGATACCTGCCAATTATTATATCTTCATCTCATCATTTGTTTAAGCCTTGACGAAAGTCACACTTCTATCCAACGTTACACCCATTAAAGTCGTGTCTGTTACACGTTCATCAGCCTTTACAGCCGTGTCCGTTACACTTTCTCCAGTCGTTAAACCCTTGCCCAGCGTTACTTTGATGTATTTCGATAAATCTTTTGGCAACACTAATGCCATGTTCATATCTAAATCTGCGTCATACTCCCTGCACACAGCTGATTTCTTGCCAGAGATTTACGATGATTCGCCTGAAAACGGAACGCTTGCTTTCATGTCGCTTCTGTCCAAAACCACTATGGCGGCTGAGCCAAGTTTTGAATGCATGTGAAGTCAGTTTATTGCATAGATACAATTAACACTTCCGGCATGCATGGACATGCAATGTTTTAATGCTGAAACAATTCCCAAAACGTAGACCAAAAAAGGCGATCACTTGTATCGATTCCATCATTTCAGCCCACCGCCATGTAGTTGGCAGGAGGGGGCGTTGGGGTAGCCTAGTGGTTAAAGCGTTCGCTCGTCACGCCGAAGACCCGGGTTCGATTCCCCACATGGGTACAATGTGTGAGGCCCATTTTCTGGTGTCCCCCGCCGTGATATCGCTGGAATATTGCTAAAAGCGGCGTAAAACCAAACTCACTCACTCACTCACTAGTTGGCAGGAACATTACTGAGCGGCGATATCAAACATCAAACACATATGTTCAACCCTAAGTCTGCCAGATATGAAGCACAAAATATTTTCCTATTCGCCTATTCTCAGTTTTCACTGAAATAAATGATACGCACCAAAACGCGATGCAAAAGCAATGAATACAGCAGATCTAGATTAATTTAAGTTTAGGAGTGAATGAGTGAGTCTAGTTTTACGCCGCTTTAGCAATATTCCAGCAATATCACGGCGGGGGACACCTGAAAATGGGCTTCACACATTGTGCCCATGTGGGGAAACGAAACCGGGTCTTCGGGGTGACGAGCGAACGCTTTAACCAATAGGCTACCCCACCGCCCCTTACGTTTAGGAAGTTTGTCACACAGTATGATCATTCATTAGATATCCATTAGAGACGCATCATTAGAACGATCAATAGTTGTCTGTGGGAGACGCGATTCTTTAAGTCCCCTATTTTTCATCTTCTAAAAAAAGTCCTCTGACCTGTTTATTGGACCTCCTAAGTAGAGGCCGCTAACTCACCTGCTTTGCATGGATGACCTTGAATTTCTAGACAATGGAGACTCTACATTGAAAACAAACAGTTTCTTCTTGTCGATAGTATTTTTCAATCACATTGGCATGTCCCTCGGGCTTGAGAAATTCGTCATTTGACTAGTAGCAAGATAAAACAAGAAGAAACAGTTGGTTTAAGTCCAAAATGTCCATAAAAAGGACTAAAGTAGGACAGAAAACAAATCTACACTTCAAGAGTTAACGAAATAGATAATTAAAATGTACCCGTCCAATCCTACCACCTATAAGTCTCGCTAAATAGTCTTTATTTATCAATTTTAGAATAGGGTAGAATAGAGTGCATGCTGGAAACGACATTTAAGGAGTACATAAACGCGACCCAATCAGTGAAACTAAATTGTTATTTAAAGTAACACAAACAATACTGAAAGGCAGCCCCGGAGGCGTTGAGATTCACAACATGAAGTTGTATTGGCTTCATTTATGGAATTTTGCCTTAAAGATAGAACTGAAAAAATGCGCTTCTTCGTCGGTGAGTGAACGAGCAGGTTCACTCAGCAATGTTACAACTATATGTCGGGGGTCTGTAAGCAATCGCGTTTGGACCAGGCGATACAAAACACCAGTCAATACTAAATCAAATTAATCGTATATCATATCAAGCAAAGCTGGCCATCAATGCACCGGTGATTCGCGACATTACTACTGGCAGTAATCAATTCCTATACGTGTTTGATTTTATGGACGCCTCTTTCTTGTAGTGAGTGAGTAAGTGAGCTTAGTTTTACACTGCAATATTCCAACTATGCACCACACCTGTCAGAGAATATCACTTGTTCTTTGAGGCTGGAACACTATCCAGTTTTGTCCTATTACCAAATAATCTATAAAAATGGTAGCAAGATCTTGAAAATCTGGTTCTTCGACTGATATATATTCCAGTCTCATTGCGGTTTGAGACCAATGGAGCACACGATGTGGAACCAGCCGTATATTTGACAGTCCGGTACAGACCATAAAGCAGCCCGAAGTTGAAATTCGTACTTCTACGAGTCGTCCCTTCATAGTTACCAACCTTCGTTGTCTGATGAGCAGCCAGTATCGTGGCTGTTGCATCTATCACGGTGTGGTCATGTTTGCAAGAGTTCAACACAAGCCAGTTATCATAAGCAGGACGTCCAATCACAATGCCAGGAATCTTACCCCATGGAAACGTCGAATCAGTAATAAAATAGTCCTCAGCAAGAGTTATGAAGAGTTTCCCCCTCTGTTTGGCAATTGTGGAGAGTCTTTCCATCTTTGTCGCTTCAGCAGCTGTCACATTTTGAACATTAGTCCTCTGACCTGTAATCAGTATTGGATTCGTTGGCGGAAAGTAAGCGGACACAACGGTTCTCAGAGTATTGATCAAGCCTTCATCGAATAATATATCTCCATTAGAGTACGCGTAGAAGTTGGACTTGAAACGACGGATGGCGTCTAAAAACATATATTTCAAAACAGGAACACCCAAAGCAGCTGTTTTGCTGACAGGAAGTACCTCCCATCCATGTTGGATGATGTCATTTGCTTCTTTCATATTGCAGCTGAAGAACACAGGTCTGACATGAGGTTTGAGCTTTGCCCAGTTTTTCAGAGTGTTATTCCTCACGGTATGTTCCCTGTCATTTGCAGGCCACGTTGTAAACATAGTCAAGAGAGGTCCGGCTGGAGGTGGAACGATGATTTCTTTCGTGTCATTAGGTTTCGTAGAACTCGGACCTTGGTCACCAAAAGAGATGCCCCTGTGTTGTTCCTTATGGAATGATTTGTACAGATACAGGTAGACAAAAGGCAAGGCGCTTGTGAGGAGCAGAGCAAGCTTGATGCAATAACCTGCTCGCAGATGGAACAGCCCTCCAAACTGTATGGTCTGCATTGTGTTGCCATGCTCTGAAACAAGTCGAATTGTTGTGTAGACATGAGTTAGTGATGTTTAAGGAAGCACTATGAGACACATGACTTGAGATCGTAGCCTGTTCTACTGCTGACACGTCGAACGAATCTTTGTCGACTCCTACCGCTTTATAAGGAGTCTGGACAACACTCTTCCAAGCCAATCTGTCTATTCAAGCCAATTTGTCCAGTGCATCTGTACAGAGTTCAGTAAAGAACAAAATGTGCTTCCAAATAATTTGCTTTCTATTTTCATATATTTCATATTTTTCGTAAAATGTTAACCATTTTTAACGGTTTCATATTTTTCTTATAAACACTTTCTTTCTGTGTGATTATAATATGTGCCATAGGTATACTCCCGAGAAGACCGTATTCGTGGTGACAGGATCACCTCACTGTGCAGAAAATTTGTAAAAGAAAACAAACGAAGTGAAACACTCTTTAAAAAAATTAACTACAAGTAAAGAATGGAGAGCGACTTTGTTGCGAATATGATTTTTGTTGAATACACGGTCTCATACCAAAGAAGTTACCAGTTTGAATGAACTTCTTCCTCATTATAATTCATACACGCATGCTAGTACTCTAAACACATTTGCACCTACACCCATCTCCCTTCTCTCACTCATTCTCTCTCTCAAATTTCAACCGATGCCGTACCTCAATTACCGTATGCTCTCAAACAAATACCCTAAACATACTAACTTTAAATAATTTCCTTTTAATAATTAAAAATATTCATAAAATTATACTGAGTCAAAAACATAAACTTCACATTCTTTCTTCAGGGCACGAGAAGAACAAGAACAAGAGATGGTAAGATGGTTAAATTATTATCTCATTGCTGAGATCTGTGCCATACACTGACAGTGCCACAAACAGTTCCATTGGGCTACACCATCGTTTCAAAACATGGGTATACAGAATGTCAAGTCACAAGAATACAAATTCGAAATTTCTCAGTTCAATATTGTGTATGGCCGCCCCGCGCATTCACCATTGCCAAACGTCTCCTCATCGACTGCCTGATGCTTGTGAACACGTGGTTGGGGATTCTGCGCCATTGCTCTTGCAAGGCAGCACCAAGCTGCAAATGTTTTCAAATTTTGAGATTGGTTCGTACGACCACGAAGCCTTCTCCCAAGTGCACCCCAAACGTGCTCTATTGGATTAAGGTCAGGAGACCTCGATGGCCAGTCTATGACGTTGATTCCAGCGTTTTCAAGGAAATTTCGTGTCAACATCGCGGTATGCGGCCTAGCATTATCATGAACTGTAGCCGCCATGAAAGGAACGAGTTAGGGTGAGCACCTGGTCGCGGTAAGCAGCAGCTGTGAGGTTTCCACGGATGACCAGAAGTCGGGAACGGTTGTTCCCACAGAAAACACCCCACACCATGCAACTTCCGAACCCGATTCTGTCGACTTCCTGTACACAACATTGAGCATACCGTTCACGACGTCGTTTCCAGACTCTATGCCTGCTTTCCGCGAATCTGAGGGTAAACCTGGATTCATCGTTAAAGACGACTCGATTCCAGTCTCTCTGGGTCCATCGGAGGTGACACTGGGCCCACAGCAGACGTTGAGTTCATGTAACGGCGTCAATATTGGCCCACGGTATGGACGTCGAGAATGGAGATTGGCAGCCCGAAACCGATTTCGAATGGTCTGTGAGGACAGTCGACGTCCAAATATCTCTGCCCTGGTTCGTGTAGCCGGCATAAAAAACTTGACGTTGGACAATTTGACTGTTTTTAGCTCGTGACATCAAATGTGGGCGACCCGACCTTGGGCGATCAGAAGTGGTGCCAGTTTGTTGTAGACGATCTCGCACGTCATACACAGTACGACGGCTGCATCCATCCCACAGTCAATAACTGATGTTCCCGTTTGCAACATGCCAACGGCACGGTCACGTTGCACATTTGACAATCGTGGCATTTGAAGTACCGTTAGAACGAACACGAACCATATAATCTTGACATATTATGTGGATAACAACTTTGCGCGTGCAACACTTCGATCTGTTTGTCAGAATGAATATCAAGAATACAAACAGGAAACTCTTCCTTTCTCCAATGTGCTGGACCATCATTTTCTCAAAGGGATGGTTTTTATGCTGATAAAATCATCTAAATCTCCCTGCGTGTCTACACTGCACTCTATAAGCCTTTGAGCGGGAGTTCTCAGTACCATGTGATGGAGGCTGCTGACTTCTGGTCTAGCGGAACGTCTCCGATCAGACGCCCCTTCCTCACAGAAAGTCACACTTAGAAACGCCTGGTTTACTGCAAACTTCAAGAAAACTGCAACTTTAGGTGGTGTTCAAAGCACATGAAATCGCTGTTTGCCCTTATCCATGAAAGGCTGCTGAATTAGAAAAAGTCGTGGGTCCTGATGAGAATGTGTAGGTTCTATAATTTAGCTACAATATAAGTAATTCCAAGCAAACGAAAAAGGTGACGACTAACAAACTGAGTTAGAGTTTAATTCAACTCTAATGTCTGACTAGTCTCCATTGACAACAACATCATCAACAGAAGATCCTATTTGAGTAATCTAAATTGCTCCCTAGAAAAGGATAATCGTTTCACTTACATTTAAGACTAGAAATTACTGAAATGATATTTTCTGAAAAATAACGCTCTCTGTTATTGGGGATGAAAATGTTCGGTCGGTCATATACACCAGAAGTATGCTTCTCATTCCATATTTGGTCATCTCCATATTTGTTTTCCCAGAATAACCGCATTAGAAGGGTTTTTTTGCAGGGAGAGGTTTTACATTTTGTATGACCTCTTCCCAGGTTTTACTTCTGCAATCATCTTTTCCTAACTCTGTATGAACATCAATATTCAAATGATATGTGAGTGTTTGAAGTCAACTGAAAGATGTCTTTCAAGATTAAACGTCACATGCAACTAAAACATGCAACGCTCTTATCCTTTGTTGATCATAAATAACTGTGAAAAAACAAAAAAAACAAAATAATAAGCCTATAATCGCTAATATGGTGTGCAATATTTTGTACTCAGGTTTACCTCCCTCGAAAGGAAGCAGCCGCGATACCGCACCCAGTCAGAGCCGATGGGTGTGCACTCTCAACGACGCCCTGTCTTTGGCCAGTGGTTCATAGACGCATAGCCGGCTTTTTGTTTATGGCTTATAAGCCCTATAGGTGTTAATTTCAAATTGGATGTGGTCAATGATTGAAGTTGTGCTTGCATACTGTCATGAGCAGACAGGCAGCCAGACATATAGGTGTGAGGCTGCTTATCACAATCAACATGTGTTTTGTTTGTTTTTCATGTAACGAGTAGATTATTTACTTGATTGTGTATCCAGCCAAGATTAGACTACTGCACACGACCTCATACGTCAGGCAGTCATACTGTTTCAGGCTTCGCGAACCTATTCTATTCACTGCGCATGCGTTATGAGCGTAGAGCCGCATAACAGCTGTTGAAACCGCTGCTTCCCCCAGCGCTGGGGGAAAATTGGTGAATCGTTTGACCTCCGAAATTGTGGGCTTATTTATCGCGGGTTTTTTTTAACTTGATTCTATTGGTATTGGCATTTTTTATGATTTGTTTCGGTAAGTGCATAACGAAAGGTATCAGAATCTCCAAAGTTGTGTATTACGTTGTATGTGACTTTTAAGTTCAAAGTGAAAATGTTTTCCCTAGTAGTAAGACTGGAACTGCAACTCTCAGATATGAAGGCAGACGCTTTACCACACAGCCACTGGTGCGACGAAGGACGTGAGGTTGAATAATCTGTTTATAGCGCAGGCAAACTGTAGCTCAAATGTGGTTGCGCAGCGCAGAGAAAATGACCAGTCTTCATATATGCGAGCGAAGCGAGCAAAGGCTGGCAACGCACTTCCCTCGCTTCGGTTCAAAAAGCATTTTTCGTTCGTATCGCTTTGAAAACAAATTGACGGAACCATTCGTGACGGATACGATCGCGACGAAGACATCTGTATGTCTTGTGGTTTTACACACAAAATATTCACCTATACATATGTTACACTAGCTTTGAGACGAAAGCCTGTTATTGTATGCCATGTGGGCACCTGTGTTAACAGTAAATGAGTAAGTGGGCATGTTCTCGGAACAAATGAATGAACGATTAAGCGATAATTAACAGTGTAAAAAGACCCTTATTTGTTTTGACAGTGAAATATTAATCCCTTATGTTGGAAAAATCTACAGAGTTAAGCAGAACGTACTTGACCATCATTCTTTCATGACAAGAAATGCAAAATGGAGGATTACGAATTATGTAATGCTAAAACATGTATAAAGTCACTAACTTACCTGTTTGTGTAACACCAGATTGTACTCCACGTCAATACACTTAGAGCGACTATTATGAATGTCAGAATATTACGTAAATTCCATTTATAGTCTGTCTTGGTAGAAATGGATACAACACAGGGTTTCAAAATTACAACAATGCTTAGACCAGAGAATCGCATATGGTTGTGACATTTTCAGACAGGAAAGTACTCTGTTACCGTTACGGATCACAGAACGCTGAAGTCACTCTCGATGCGGTATATTTTGACTGGTATATGAGTCAGTTGGACTCGTTAATAATTTTTAAAACCCTACCCTTTCTCGACGTTTTGTTGCATCAACGGTGGTTGCCTTTGTTTCAACATACTGTAGCATTGTGTAACATATATCTCAGTAAATAGGTCTCATGGTAGCAAATGGGCCAGGACAGCCGTGTCAAAATGCATGAAGACTGAATTGAACAATAGTGTATTTCAGTTCATATACAGACTTCAAGTGATATGCTTTCAGTTTCAATCAATCAGTGGATTATTTCAGGTAGGTAATACAGGCCCACAGACCCAGGTGTCATATTGAGAATTAAAGAGTGGTAAAGTGAATTATAATAATGACTTTCTCAGTAACATAAATATAAACTAGCAAATATTTGAAGGCATTTAACTTTGTTAATTCCGAGGTATATTAAATTCATGGATTGTTGGATATTCATAAAAATGTTTTGTGGTGCACAAACGTCCCAATGCGTGATGTATATGTCAAATAGACAAGTGACATTCAAGTTTACAGATATTACGTGTACACCTACCTGTTTCTATTCACTGTTTATGGAAACCTCCACCTAAACTGAACAAGAGCATGTTTGCTTTTAAAATAGCTGACTGTATGTGAAGATGTAAGATAAAGAGTATTCAAATGTGTTTGTACCTTGTACTAGATATATTTTGTAGCCTTATAAAATGATGGACTTCTAAACTCACTCTCATTAGTCTCTTAAGCCTCAAACAAGAACCTTTGGTTAAACTGTGTCATTCGCTGTTTTACCCACTCACCAGAAGGTACATCAGGAGTTTGAATTTTTTTCAGGTTGAAAAAACATATTCTTTGTTTGAAAAGTAAGAGATTTTTTTATTTTAAACTGTCATAGTCAATTATATTGAAATCATATTATGAGTGAGTGAGTGAGTTCATATTTAACGTCACATAGGCAATATTCAGCCATATCGTGACGAGAAAATACGTGACATTTGAAAAGATGTATATGTGCATATTATGTAGAACCTGTCGACGAAGGACAGTAAAACCACTGGGCTATCACAGTTAGTATCAAAACTAGCGTGGAAACTTATAAAACTATAATAGTATCACTATTTGGACAGTACAATATAAAAACAGGCCATAGATCGCCAACGACAGAGGGTAGATCATCAAACTAGGGACCATGGGGACTTACAATACCTCTGCTACCTGCATGGTCCCTAGCTGGATTTACATCATCGCCTCAGCTGCTGGCGACTATATGCAAGATTAGTCACAAATTAAAATGACACATATTCTACGGCTAAATAAATGGAGAAATGAATCTGACTTCAACAGTTTTGGGACTTACGTACCCTCTCGGGAGGACAATAAGTTTACGGTACTTCAACCCCCTTCGAGGATACAGCCACTAACAATCTTAGTTCCTAATTCGACTTCCAATCATAAAATATTTATCTATTTACAAGTCATGTAATAAATCTAATTCTTTTAAAAACGCAATGATTAAATGATAACTAACGTTACTAAAAAGATCCTTCATAGTTCGCGATTTCCAATAGTTATCCCTTGTGATGGAATATTCAACACAGTCAAGCAAAACGTGCTTGACTGTGATTCTTTCATCACAAGGGATACAGAACGGAGGATCTCCACCTTTAAGCAAATATTCATGCGTATATCTTGTGTGGCCAATACGACATCGTTGGTACCCAATAAAAGACGATGTCGTATTGGCCAGTAGCAAGATCATTATATAGAGTCTGGTTCATAATTATTGAGAATTTTTCTTCTTACTTTGAGCTATCCTAACACCTCAACTGATTCACTGATACTTAAAACTAAGTAATGGTATAAGGGAGGTAACTCATCTTGGCCTACTGAGTATAGTACACTTAGAGTTACCTCCCCTGAATTTGTAGCAGACGTCATTTTCCTCAGCACTGTCAACAATGTCTGCTGAAGATAAAAGAAGGTTGATTTTTGAGTTGTGTAATCAAGGAATTGACGATGTAATTACATGGGCAGAGAGAACAGGAACTCCTCTTTCTACTGTGTATAGGATTAGGAAGAATTTTAAAGAGGGAAAGGATTTTGGGCACCAGAAAGGAGCAGGGAGACCCAGAAAATTGGACTTCTCAGATCGTGTCCGGCAGGGAATTTTAGCGTCTAAAAAGCAAAGGGCAAGCATCTCCAACATCAGGTATGAAATGATAGAAAGGGGATCAACAGTTGTATCAAAATCTACAGTTAGAAGAAATTTGATTGATCTTGGATGGGAGAAAAAGACTGGAATTCCTTCTCCTCTCATGAAACACGAACATAAAGACAGGCGTGTTGAGTGGTGTTTGGCACATGAAAACTTTGACTGGGAAAATGTGATTTTTACTGATGAAAGCTCAATATGGGTATATCCCAATAATGTGAAAATATGGAGAAAGTCTGCGTCAGCACCGTTGTATCAACGACCTAAATACAGCCCAAAGTTTCATGTATGGGGAGGGATATCCTTATTAGGAACGACCCCGCTGTGTGTGTTTTATGGAAATCTGACAAGTCAACGCTACACTAACATATTAGATAATTTTCTCCTTCCAAGTGCACATGTGTTTTATGGAAATGACTGAATGTTGCAGCAAGATAATGATCCTAAACACATCGCAAAACATGCCAAGCAGTGGTTTCAGGAGAAAAATGTGACTGCATTACCATTTCCTGCATATAGTCCTGACTTAATCCCATTGAGAACATTTGGGGGATGATGAAGGAATGTCTGAATCAAAAGAGGTTGACAAAAATTGAAGACATGAAGAGAGAAGTGGTCCGATACTGGGACAGCATAATTCACGAGACACTAACCTCTCTGATAGGAAGTATGCCTACCCGTCTTAGACTGTGCCATGAAGCTCAAGGAGACTTGATAAAATATTAAATTGTTACCTACACAACATGAAAAGGTCAGTTCACTTTCACAGTACATTCAATTTTATCTGATTTGTTCTCGTTTAATAATATGAAATGCTTTAGCTATTCTCAATAATTTTGAACCATACTGTAGTTCAATAATTTGTATTAAAAGTGGATCTTTACAAGAAATATTTTTAATAGAATGAAGGCAAGAAAGAGAGTCTGAAAAGATTATATATTGTTTACGTTTAGGGTGTCTTTGAATATATTTAAGAGCTGTTAATATGGCATTTGATTCAGCAGTAAAAATGGAGCTGTTATCTAGAATTCTAGATGATATTGTTCTCGATCCAATGGCAGTGGCACAAATTACTGCGCCACCGTCCTTGGAGCCATCTGTAAATAAGATTTGTAATTGCTGTATTTACTTTTTATGTGATTATAGTTTTGTTTATATGGTAATTCATTAGTTTCTGATTTTTTTAAATGAAGTTAATGTTAGGCCAACGTGTGGCCTATCCAACTGCCAAGGAGAAGAAAGAAGGAAGGAAGCTATGTTTTCCACGTCAATGCCAGCCGAAGAGAGAAAGGGTTTAATTTTGTGCCCTGGAGGTGGAACAAGAGAAGACTTCTACAAATCCCCATGTAGGGGATTGAACACACAGTTATAGGCAGGGTTAGATTCATTAGAATATAATTTACTAATGTATTGTAAAGACAATTTTATACGACGTTGGTAAGAGATGGTTCATCGGCCTCAACGTGGAGACTATCAATAGGTGAAGTTCTGAAAGATCCAAGACAAAGTCTTAAGAATTGATGGTGGACAGAATCAAGAAGTTTAAGGTTGCTTTTGCAGGCTCCACCATATACGATGGAGCCATAATCGAGTTTGGAACGGACCAGTGATCGATACAGGTGTAAGAGGGTAGTTTGATCCCCTCCCCACTTTGAGTTGGAAACAACTTTCAACAAATCTAGTGCCTTCAGGCATTTAGCTTCAAAGGATTTGATATGGGGTAGGAATAAAAAAAATTAAACCCAAGAATTTAGCCTCCTTGACAACTTTGATGGGAGTGCCATTTAATAATAGTTCTGGGTCCTCATGTGGCTTGTATTTTCTACAGAAGTGTATACAGTTAGTTTTAGACTTAGAAAATGTAAAGCCGTTTTCAAGACACCATTTGTCTATTTTGTTTAGACACAATTGCAGTTGCCGCTCATTGGTATGCATATTTTACCATGACAGGAATATTAAAATCATCCACAAAAAGTGATCCATCGACTGAATCATTTAAAACCTTGGATAAGCTGTTGTTTTTGATACTAAATAAGGTGACAGACAAAATACTGCCTTGAGGGACACCCTGATCCTGATCATAATGGTCAGACAGGGTTGAACCCACTCAGACCTGAAACTGTCGCTCAAAAACCGTGATATAAACGACCCCTCAAACCAAAATCATGTAAATCCTTTAAAATGCCATGCTTCCAGGTAGTATCGTACGCTTTCTCGAGATCAAAGGATATTGATACTGCATGTCGTTTATGTACTATGGCATTTTTAACAAAGGATTCCATTCGTACTAAGTGGTCCATGGTACTACGATTTTTCCTAAAACCACATTGAATATTCGATATAAGGTTATTGGTTTCAAGATACCATATTAGTCTGTTATTTATCATTCGCTCCATGGCCTTGCACACACAACTCGTTAAAGAGATTGGTCTGTAATTTGAAGCATCCGTATGATCCTGGCCAGGCTTAGGAATATGGACAACAATGGCATTACGCCACTAGGATGGGAAATTCCCTGAAGTCCATATTTGATCAAAAATATGTAAAAGTGTTTCCAAACATGATTCAGGTAAATGCTTCAAGAGGTGATAATGAGTATTATCAGCTCCTGTTGCTGTATCATGAGCTTGATCAAGGGCATTATGGAGCTCCTGTAATGCAAATAATTCATTATAGTCTTCGCCATTGTCTGATTCAAAATTGATTTTCTTCTTCTGTTGTTTCTGATACTGTTGAAATTCAGGTACGTAATTTCACGAAGAAGAATGTTTGGCGAGAGTGTCACCAAGCTTATCGGCAATGTGATATTTATCGGTAAATAAATTGTCACCTTCCTTTAGATGGTGAACAGTAGATTTTGAATCTTGGTCCTTTATTCTTTGAATCATGTTCCATACCTTTGAAATAGGTGTTCGTGTATAATTATCTTCATAGTTTCTCCAAGACGGACATTTATACTGTTTAAATGTGCGTCGGGCTTAAGCATTTAAAACTTTTACTTTGTCTAAATTATGGACCGTTGGATGTTTACGAAAAAAACTTTTAAACTTTCTTCCTATTCTGGCACACGTGGCGAGCCACCTCCTCGTGGGTGCTGGGTAACGCTAAGGGCTCGCCGACACCCCCGTTGTGAACCCGGGGGGATATTTGGTCCACCAACCCGTTTGCCGTGGGTTTCGTTGTGATTGAGACTCCTGAAAAGACACCGTTTAAGTTGAACCCCTTTGCTGTATCCACGGGTATCCAAGGTATTGCTGGGGATGTGAAAAACATTAGACGCTTACGTCGGGTGCACTGTTAGTTGAGTGCGCGAAAGAACAACAATCAACTAACCTGATGAACATTAAATCTTTCGTGGGCATTCCAGTCACGGTCTCTGCTCACAAAACACTGAACACAAGTAAAGGTATTGTCAGAGATCGTGATCGACTGTTTGCTGATATGTCAGAACCTGACCAAGCATGCGCAATGAAAGATCAAGGAGTGCTTTAAGTCAAGCGTTTTTCAACACGGAAAAATAATGAAACTATACAAACAAACACCTATCTGTTTTCCTTCTCGTCTCCAAATGCTCCTAAGTCAGTAAAGGCAGGTTACTGTAACATCCAAGTTGAGACATACATCCCTAATCCGCTCAGATGTTTTAAATGCCAGAAATATGGACACGGTGTGATCACTATGGTGAGAAGACACACACAACAGAAGACTGTGACAGCGATTTTAAAAAATGCACTAACTGCTCAGGCGACCATTCATCTTCTTCGAAACCGTGTCCAATTTGGAAACAGCAAATGGCAATAAACAGAATAAAGTTTACCCAAAATATATCCTTTCCTGAGCCAAAATAAACTGGTGAAGAGTTCTGACCATACAGAAAGTTATGCTAGAGTAGCAAACACATCACTGTGTACAGCTCTAAAATAACAAAATCATCCACAGGCTGCCAAACCTTGACGTGGGTAAATTGCGACTCTCCACACCTTCTGTACCCTGCTGTGTCAGCTCAGATTCAGGAATCACTTCCTAGTACATCAAAGTCTTCTTCCGATCACAAATCATCATCATCATCTCAGTTACACTCAAAGTCTCAATCGACATCGGATAGTCAGCAAACTGTTAAAAGTAAACCTAAGCCTGATGCTTCAAAACAACAAAGTGGCACAGCTCCTGAAGGGTCACAAAATAAAATTCAATTGTTCAATAAATATGGGTCTCTCGAGGACATGGACGTTTCGGAAAACGTTCATTCTAGGGCACATAGCTTGTCGCCCTCCAAAAGAGTGGGGGGTAGATCCCCAATAAATCCCCCCAAAAGATAGTTTATTCCAATAATATCGTACATTCGAATTGCAGAGGATTGAGGACTAATTTACATGAATCACAGCATTTAGTCCAAGATTTTACACCTTCAGCGTTATGTCTCCAAGAGACATATTTAAAGCAAACAGATACATTTAACCTTCGTCATTATAATGCATATCATTGTTTTTCACCTCCGGGTGATAGGGCCACTGGCGGATCATCCGTAACGACAAAACGTTACTCAAAGCCCTGTTTCACTTATTACTAATATGCAGGCTGTTGCAGTGAGAATTACTTTACATGTATGCTCTCTCTATATTTCGCCGTCTTCTCTCTATGACCATCTCCCGAAGCCCTATATTGTAATAGGACATTCAAATGGGCACAACCCACTCTGGGGTAGTGTAACTACAAACACTAAAGGTAAATTGTTGGAGGACATTTGTTCTGACAATGATTTATGTATTTATAATTATGGTTTCAACACATATTTACACCCTGGTGCGGGGACTTATTCTGCTCTCGACTTGTCACTCACAAATTCAGAACTACTAAATGAATTCGAATCGTCAGTCCACGATGACCTCTGTGGAAGTGACCATTTTCCTCCTATACTAAAATCTGTAACTCCATCTGATGCTCCTCCATCATCAAGGCGGAATTTTAAAAAGGCTAATTTGGCTTATATGAAACACTGTGTGCTGAAAAACTTAAACCTGAACGTTTTATTGACGTTCCTGATGCTATGTAGTGCTTGTCAGATGAATTGAACTCCATAGCTGACGAGTGTATACCAAATTCCTCTACAGTTCCACATATTCGAACACCATGGTTCAACGATGACTGCAAACAAGCTAGAAAGGCAAGGAAAAAGCAGAACATTATTTTCGTCGCCATCCTATGGTGCATAATTTAAATAAATTTAAAATGTTAAATGCTAAAGCACGGCGTACTTTAACACAGAACAAACGCCAATCTTGGCAAAATTATGTATCTAAAATAAATTCTCGGACACCCATGTCCAAGGTATGGAACATGGTCCAGAAAATTAAAGGTAAAGGTACTAAATCTAGTGTCCATCATCTTAAACATGGAGATCAGTTACTTACGGATAAATCAGATATAGCAAATAAACTGGGTGAAACCCTCGCTAAACACCCTTCCTCTTCTAATTATTTACCTAAATTCCAGCAGTATCAAAACACAACAAGAAAAGAAAACTATTAATTTCAACTCATTATAATGAAACTTTTTCTATCCATGAGCTCCATACTGCTCTTGATCAAGCTCATGATACTGCTACAGGAGCTGATAACATACATTATCAACTCCTGAAGCATTTACCAGAATCCTGCCTAGAAACTCTTCTAAATATTTTTGATGATATTTGGACATCGGGTAACTTTCCTCCCTCATGGCGTGACGTCATAGTAGTACCAATACCTAAACCTGGACGTGATCATACGGATCCGTCCAATTATCGACCTATTTCACTAACTCGCTGTGTTTGCAAGACCATGGAACGCATGATAAATAATCGACTTGTTTGGTACTTGGAAACTAAAAACTTTATCACAGATATCCAATGTGGTTTCCGTAAAAACAGAAGTACAGTCGATCACTTAGTGCGTTTGGAATCATTTTTGAAAAACGCGCTGATTAATAAACAACATGCTGTGTCTACCCTTTTTGATCTTGAGAAAAAGCATATGACACCAGCTGGAAATATGGTATTTTAAGAGATTTACAGGATTCCGGTTTGCGAGGTCGTTTGCCTCAATTCATAGCCAACTTTTTAAATGACAGACAATTTCAAGTTCGCGTGGGTTCTACCCTGTCTGATCATTACAATCAGGATCAGGGTGTTCCTCAAGGCAGTATTTTGTCTGTTACACTTTTTAGCATCAAGAATAACAGTTTATCAAAGGATTTAAACGATTTAATAGATGGATCTTTATTTGTGGATGATTGTAATATTTCTTGCCGTGGGAAAAATATGCATACTCTTGAACGGCAACCACAGTTGTGTTTTAACAAAACAGATAAATGATGTCTTGAAAACGGCTTCAAATTCTCTACATCAAAAACCAATTGTATACACTTCTGTCGTAAATATAAACCCCATAAAGACCCAGAACTATTTCTAAGCGGCACCCCTATCAAAGTTGTCAAGGAGGCTAAGTTCTTGGGACTCATTATGGATTCACATTTGACCTTTTTGCCCCATATTAAATCCCTAAAAGCCAAATGCTTGAAGGCACTCGATTTATTATAGGTCGTTTCAAATTCAAAGTGGGGAGGGTATCAGACTACCCTCCTTTACTTATATAGATCACTCGTCCGCTCAAAACTTGATTATGGCTCCATCGTATGTGGTGGAAGAAGTCTTCTCTTGTTCCACCTCTAGGGCACAGAATTAAACCCTTTCTTTCTTCAGCAGGCATTCAGCTGGAAAATATAGCTCCCACCCGTCTTCTTTCTTCTCCTCCTTGGCAGATGGTTAGGTCACAAGTTGACCTAACATTAACTACATCTAAAAAATCAGAAACGAATGAATTACAGTATAAACAAGAATATAATCAATTAAAACGTAAGTATAGCAATTATAAATCCTTATTTACAGATGGTTTGGCGCAGCGGCTTGTGCCACTGTCATTGGATCGAGAACAGTATCTTCTAGATTACCAGATAATAGTTCTATTTTTACTGCAGAAGCAAATGCCAAATTAACAGCTCTTAAATATATTCAAAGACACACTAAACGTAAACAATATATAATCTATTCAGACTCTCTTTCTTGTCTTCAGGTGATTAAAAATGTATCATGTAAACATCCACTTTCAATTGACATTATTGAATTGTATAATAATCTTGCTACTATCCAATACGACATCGACATCGACATCTGTTGGTTACCCAGCCATGTAAGGATTTCAGGTAACACAATGGCCGATCTTGCTGCCAAGGCAGCACTCAACAAATCTGTGACACCACTTCTTATTCCATACTCTGATTACAAAGCGCATTAGAACTTCTATACGTGATCTGATGCAAAAGAAGTGGGACACCCAAGTAGGTATTAATACATTAGATGAAAAACAACCGTATATTGGTTACACCTACCTGGGATGTCAGTCCAGACTTGAAAGGGTTATTTTAAGACGATGTCGTGTAGGCCATACTAGATATACTCATTCATATCTTTTAAAAGGTGAGGATCCTCCATTTTGTATCCCTTGTGGTGAGAGAGTCACGGTCAAGCATAATTTGCTTGACTGTGTCGAATTCTCCATCACAAGGGATAAATATTTCACTGTCAAAACTGTAAGGATCTTTTTACAAACGTTAATTCTCATTTAATTATTGTTTTTTAAAAGAAATTGATTTTATGGTTGAATTTTGAATAACATGTTCTGTAAATAGATGTATTTTAACTATTGGTAGTTTAGATTTGTAACTAGAATTGTTAGTGGCTGTACCCTGAAAGGGGGTTGAAGTATTGTAAAATCATTGCCCTCCTGAGAGGGTACGTTAGTCCACAAACATTCAGAGTAAATTCTAAATTTCCAGGTTTTTAATCGTAGAATAAATGTCTTTTTATTGTATGGCTAGATTTCACAAATTGCTGACGGCTGGCGGGATGATCTAAATCTAGCTAGGGTCCATGCAGGTAGCAAAAGTACTGAAAGCCCCACGGTCCCTAGCATGGTGATCTACCTTCAGTTGTTAGCAATCTATAGCCCATTTTTACATTGTATTGTCCTGTATAGATAAATTGTTTTAGGTATAGTTACTAGTTTTACATTCTACTCTGTGATATCCTAGTTGTTTTACTGTCCTTCGCTGACAGGTTTTATAATAGACATATATTTCACTTTAGTATTAAATGTTCTCGTCACGATATGGCTGAGATATTGCCGATGTGACGTTAAATATTAACTCGCTCACTCACTCACTCGTCATGTTCAAGAGCACCTTCCATGTGGTTACAGTTATCAGATAGTATGCAGAGAACCTGACCTGTATTCATTTCCATTAAAAACCTATAGCGGAGAACAGGCTGCCCAGCATTTCATGACACACTTTTTGGAAGATTACATCAAATCATGGACATTTTAAACAACCCAGTTCCCCTGAAACTGGGGAAACTCACTGATATCTCTGTGGTGATACAGTACAACGGAAAGAGAGACGTATCGATCATGATCATTTGGCAGGTCAAGTCAGGAGTCTGTGTCACAATTATTGCAATGTCAATTACAAAGAATCCACATTTGTGAACGTTATTTGTCACAATGCCTCGCGATGTGATTCCAGCGTCCGATTTATTCGCAGATCGCAGATTGACATGCATAGGTCAAAATGCTGGACACTTCATCATGTTTCAAATCGATCAACCTCGCTCTTTGGACAGTTACCAAATTTTGGATACCGGCTTGCAAACATTGGTTAACAATTTGAGAAGCAGGGGTCAAGATGAATTTATCTATTTGGCAAAGAACTATCCAGAACACGTGGATTTGCTGACTCGAAAACTGTCCTATTTTTACGAATATGTGGGTAGTTTTGAAGAATTAAACCCCACAGAATTTCCGAGTGAATTTATTCCTCTTTTATCAGAAGACACGAGTTCAGAGGAAGATTATGCCTTTGTGAGACTTTCAAAATTACATTTGTGAAAGAATTCATGGAATTGTATGTAGCCGTAGACACTTTAATACTGGCCGATGTGTTCGAAGCTTTTCGCGACATATGTCTGAACTATTACAAGCGCGATCCCTGTCAGTACTTTACCCTCCCTGGGATGGCCATGGACGCGTGTCTCTTGATGACAGGAGTGACCCTAGATCTCATGACCGATCCAAAGATGTACAATTTTGTGAGAGGAGGTGTGGCTAGGATCAATCATTGTCATGGCCAAGCCAACAACAAACATATGTTCGATTTTGACACATCCAAACCCAAATCTCACCTGATGTATTATGATATTAACAATTTGTACGGAGCTGCCATGAGTTGTCCTTTGCCTCAAGGTGATTTTCAATGGATAGATGAAATAGATGTCATCGCCTAGTTGAAACTGGATCTCGAAGGTCACGTTAGTCACATTTTGGAGTGTGATTTGGAATACCCACGTCATCTTCACTCTATCCATCAGTCCTTACCCCTCGCTCCCACCAAAGAAAGTATTCCCGTCGAAGACCTGTCACCCTATCATCGTGAATTGCTCGTAGTTAGGTCTCTTGGGGAAAAAGAATGAGAGGAAGCCACCCACGGAAACGAAACTGTTTTCAACATTGAAAGACAAACAGAATTTATTTCTGAACATTGCAACAACATTTATGATTGTGTACTTTTTTCAGTTTCAGACCCAAAGTTATGAAATTTACTCTATCTAAATGGGTGAAGCCTTACATAGACTGTAACACACAAAAACGAAAAGAAGATACAGACGACTTTTCGAAACATTTGTTTAAATTGCTTTCAAATGCTGTATATGGAAAACAGTTACAAAACGTAAGTCTTTACAACCAGACTGAATTGATCACTACCGAGGAAAGGATGAGGAAGTACACATCAAAACCTAATTTCAAGATCATGAATATTTTTTCTTTGGTTGTAGTGAGCATGGAGAAGGTATCTGTGACATTGAACCAACCCGTTGCCGTGGGTATCACAAATTTGGAACACGCAAAAAGACTGCTCTACCACTTCCATTACAGAGTCATGTTAAAGGAATATGCTAGTGATCACGTCAGGGTACTTATGACAGACACGGAGAGTTTGTTTTATCAAATCTGGGCCCCTGTGGATACTCCTCTCCGCGATCCTCAAGACTTTATGTTAGCTAACCTTCACCGCTTCAATACCTCCAACTATCCCAAAGACCATCCACTTCATACCATGGAAAGACATAAAGTCATCGGTCTGATGAAAGATGAAGTGGGTGGTAAAACCATCAGAGAGTTTGTTGGACTTCGACCAACTCCCACTGTTTGACAAAACTCCCACTGAACGGGTCGAGAAACGCACTGCCAAAGGGGTGCAAAAAGCCTATGTCAAAAAACATCTTTGTCATCAGATGTATAAATGATTTTTACACACACACAAAACATGGCTACTTTTCATCAGATTCGATCCATTCACAACACACTCTACACAGACAGAGTGACTAAACTGGCATTGTCACCACAAGATGACAAGCCATACATTTTGGCAGATGGCATGGGATCTCGACCGTATGGATTTCATCCAACTTAGGACTTTGTAACATCCTCATTCAAAAATGATGCAAAAACAAGACTTTGTTTTTATAAATTCTCACGGTAGTGGATTATGTGTCTAGCAAACATCGATTACATCATGGAGTAAATTCAACATGTGCTCCTGAAAAAAAATAAAGAAAAAAAGGTATTTTACTGTTCATTGTAAACTGTTAACTTGCAAAGTGATGTTAAAAGAATCTTGTTATTTAATTTTGGAAAATATCTCGTGAAACCAATTTAAAATGACTTATCTGGGGTTAATTTAAACCCTAAATCCAGAATATTACTGAATACATGACACAAGCTGGAATTTACATGTCAGTAACAAAATATTTACGATAGAAACGCAAACTTATATGTCAGAAACAAACATTATACAATAAATATTACTAAAAATTTTAAAAATAAACAGATACATGTATGACAGAAACTCTTATGTTAAACCGTATGACTCACTTTGGATATTTGTTTTTGTTTTTAAAACAGAATGAGTGGAAATGTACCACTACAGGATGACTGGAAGCTGTGAAGGCATACTTAGAGATGTGTAAATACTGCGAATAAGTCAATTCAAAGGAATGACAGAGATCAGGAACTCCTCCCATCCTCATGCCTGAGAACAAAAATGAAATGGGTAGTTTCCGATGATTTGAATGTTATCTAATTATGTCTGAATATTGTTGGATGCGTTTTGAAGGAACAATAGAATTCGTATTTAACACTGCTTACACTTAAAATCCACCAGAAACCATGGTTCATGAAAATCCTCTTTTAACATTGAGTTGATTTGAATCCGTCCAATGGGAGACAGTGGTTTCACATCAATAGACAATCAAAAGTGCAAACAAAAGTGTTATTCTTACACAAGACAACAGTTGCTAAATTGATATCACGAGAACAAGAAGCACAGAATGGTTCGTATTGGTTTTAGCATCAAACTATAACCTAATTGTCAACATTATCCTGTTTGAATAGAAGTAAATACTACAATACTGAAAATGCAAACTAATTAAGAAATGGGAACAGGGAGAGAGTTTTGCTCATGAAGTAGTTTCTCATCATCAGCGAATGTAAACAGGACATCAGACAACCGAGCAACCTTCTACATCTGGAAGCAAGTGATGAGTGCACAAAATTGTCCGAAAGAGTCCATCGTCACACAGTCCGATGAATGGTTTCAAGACCGTGACGAGTGCGTGAAAGATGCCAGGAGAAAATTTCAAGATGAACATAAAGCTGCCCACCGCGTGATCATCAAAAATTCAAGGAGAGTGCCTGTGTGTGCAGACGAAGTTGCCATGGTGAATCAACTAAAATATGCAGAAGGACATCTGTATGTTTGATGAAGAACGAGTTCATACTTGTCGTAACATGTCAGAAAAGGAACACGTTGACAGATACTTTAACTGCGCACTGACCGAGGTGAATGATGATCACGTGATTGACAGATAGATGGACGTGTTAACCGATGACCCATGACTCACAGTTTAAAACAATAGAATGGGTTCGTGATTTGAAATCGTGTGTGCTTAATATGTTATATTTGGTAAACAGATTTAAACAAAACAACAAATGTTCATAGAGATGAAGCTTCCTATGCTGAAAGACTTTCATAAATGATGTGTAGCAAAAGAATTGTTAAGGGTCAATTAACTACTTAGTACCTATTCTCTGCTGTTGTGTTATTTATGATTATATTCGTTAATATATATATAGTCAGCAAACCTAGAATCAAGAAATACTTATTTAAAGTGGGCGATCTTGTTCGCATCTCATACCTCAGGAAACCTTTTAGCAAAGAAGTTGATCTCAAGTGGACAGAGAAGTTCTTTAAAGTGACTCAATGTTACCGGAAACAGGGTTTTCCTCAGTACAAACTGAAAGATTTTCACGATGAACCCGTGATTGGGTCCTTTTATGGGAACGAACTTCAAAAAGTCAGCAAAGCCTCGGATGTACTCTGGCAAGTCGAGAAAGTTCTTAGAAGGAAAATGGTGAATGGAAGGACCTATGCGCTGGTGCGCTGGGTTGGCTGGCCCAAATCTTTTTACCCATACATGGAAGAAAGCGAACTGAAAGAAGTGTAATAAATATGGAGAAGTATGTGTTTCTTAAAATCTTTGACTCTAAAACGACATCCTTTCTGGATAATACACCCCATCATTTTTGCGTCAAATTAAATCAATGGTTAGTCTTCGACGGATTCTGGGTAGATTCCTGACGGATTCCGACGTAGACGTATTGTGTAATCTGTGCGACAGTTTGTTGGTGGGCGAAACTGAACTGGCCTTACTGAGACGCATCAATTTGAGACAGGGACCTGCCTACACGTTTGGTACTGAATTTAACATTCATGTCAAACTGAAAGAAACTGACAATATCGAATTGTACTTGTAGTCAGAAAATGCATCCATAGTTTCATTCTTAATGGAAGAGACCTATGCCACACTGTATTTACGACGTTATCCGTTTGTGGAGTAAAAACCATGGATTCAGACTACACCAAGGTTAAACATTATTTCGACAACAAACACGTGAGGAAAACATCTCATCTGCTCCATGGGAAAGCAAAACAGCTGGTGATCCCGGTTCGTCAACAACAACAACAACGACAACAGTATGATCCATCTAAGGTCACTTTACAAACGACGTCGGAATCCCAAAGCGAGGTACAAAGAGTGGAGGCCAAAGACAAAAGGCAGAAAGAAGGCTTAAAACGCAAGGCGGGCAGAAAGTGCGTCACAACGAAGAAGATACGCCAGACTGACAACAGCCCCGTCCCTTCCAGGACGGCCAAAGCACTCAAGTGTGCTCCCGTGCAAGGAAAGGATATCTTCAATTAAAAAAAGTACATCCATTCAGAAATAGTGACATGTCACTGCTGAATGACAAAGAATTCGAAGAGCTGGTGCCCAAATCTTTTAATCTTTTCACCTTACCTCCTTATCAGACTAGCATATAGAAACATTATTTCGCGAATGTGCAACCTTTAAGCCAAATCAACGATGCAGCCCATGTGAACAACACGGTCCCAATTACACCGATCTGAGACGTACTCGTTTGTATGTCAAAGTCAAAGTAACGCACACGCCTCTGACCGAGGACGAGAATGTAGCGCCCATAAATTTATTACAACAAAGTCTGTTTTCGCAAGTAATGGTTTACCTGCAGAACCAGCTCCTGTCAAGTACCAACAACCATTATGCCTACAAGAGCATGAAGAAGGTCCTGCTGGGATATGTCGAGGAAGCGAAAAACACTCAGTTGTCAACGCAGCCATTCTTCAAGGATGTTGGCGATAACGACGCTATTTTGGAAGACAGTGACGTCACTGGATCTAATAATACAGGACTGTTGACGCACTCCACTTTCATAGCGCAAAGCAAAGACGTCACCGTATCCATATCGGGGCCCGTGTACGAGGACATCTTCGACATGAACCGGCTTCTCCCCAACGACATGGACCTGACTCTGAAAATGTACAGATCGGACCCCAAATTCTGTTTGATGAGCAGCGTGACTGAACATTAATTCAAAGTTCAACTCTTGGACCCTTATCTGCGGGTGTGTAAGGTCAAAGTCAACACCGCCTTGATCTTGGCTCACAACACGCTGTTCACAAAGTCGAACGCTGTCTACCCGTACACCAAAAGCGAAGTCAAGGTGACCAGCATCCCGACCACTCAGCAGAAGCACAGCATAGATAACGTCAGCAATCCCGTCGCTAACCGCTACGTCGTGGGACTGGTGGAAAGTGCTAGTATGAACGGCACCTACACCGGCAACCCATATAATTTCCAGTCGTCCATGCTTAAAAAGATGCTGCTGCAGTCATCGATGGAGTCAGTGTGTCGGGTCAACCTGCTGAAGCAGACGATGTGGCATGTTACGTCAACATGCTCGACGGCATGGGGCTGTGGAAGGAAGACAAGGGCAATGACATCAGCAGACAGGAATTTCTTCTGAGGAATGACTTGTTCGTCTTCGACAGTGACAAAATGTGCGCAGATTCCGAGTATCTGAACCTGGTGAAATCTGGAAGTGTGAGGCTCGAACTGGAATTCAAATCGGCGCGCACCAGGACACTGAGTTACATCATCTTGACTCACAGAAATTCCCTCATCGAAATCGTCCAAGCCCCCAACGTGTTTGAGAAGTGGAAAAATGAAGAATGAAGGCCTCTCAACTTATGTGTGCCATACAGTGTGATCCGAGTTTACAATCTCACGTCATGGGCGTTTACTCCAAAGATACTTTACCAACTATAACCCCTAGTTTGCGTGCCAAAGGTGTGGGACTTATTGTTAACACAGACAAGGAGAGGGTCGTCAGTGGATTGCCATGTATTTCAAACGGAACAAAGTAGAATTATATGACAGTTTGGCGGAGCAGTCTGTTGATAACGTATTTGATCACTACATGAAGTATGATAACAGCAGCTCCTACACACGCAATACAAAACAATTACAATCTTACAATTCGAATACCTGTGGGTTGTTTACATTGTATTATCTTTTATGTAAATTAAAAGCAAATTCACGCATGCATGATATTGTACAGCAGATCGATAGGAATGATCATTTCATGAATGATGAATACGTATCCACATTTATTTGTCAATATTTCAGATACTGTACAGATTCGTGTTTGTCGTGTACTATCCATAACTATATGTAATAACTGTGAATGTTTTGTGTTTCAAATGCTGTTCATAACACAGTACTGATCCTGATCATTATCTAGCCTCATGTAAGAATGTCGAGTTTTGATTGGTCCACGTGACTCTGATAAAATACCATGTACATCCATCACGATGCGCCAGCGGGAGTATACGACTTTTATACTCCCGCTGCGAAATTCATTTCCTCCCGCTACGCCTCGGTGGCCACACGAGAAGTGAGAAAAGCGTGCATCGACAAGCCTTTAGTAACGTGCGGTGCATTGAGGTCAAACGATCAGCTGGTGTCAACATGGCAGCAAGTCGATTCGATGCGTGTTGTTTTGTTTTGATTTAGTGAAAACATTCAGCCAGATAAATGCGTTATCACATCGTGTCTCGGGAAATACGGGGTTTTATCAGTCCCGAGTAAGGTTGTATTCCCCTCGCCGGCTCGTATTTCCCACGACACGAAGTGATAATTTGTAATGTAATATTCACTATACGTTGTACTCACAGAAAACATTAATAAAAAAATTAGTCTAGAAACAAATTGCTTTATGTTGTGCTTTATGTTGGTATAAGTCGATATGCACGTTACACGATGACTTCAATTGTTTCAAAACATCGGTACTGTACACCTATGGATCACTTTAGTGATGTATCTGCCTTTGCAGAAAGCACTTGCCTATTACGTTTTCAAATACCAACGACTATATCTGTCATAGGAGGAAGTTCTTCCGGTTTGCACGGTGTACTTGCAGCAGTAAAGTCGAACATGAGAACACTGTTCTCTATGTAAATAATATATGAGTGAAAGTCGCAGGAGTTGTCCTCATTTATTTTTCACGTGGAGTCTTTTAACTGAAAATGGAACTAACCCTTTTGACATTGTAATACTCGTGTTGATATTCCGGTGCTCTTTACATCAAGCCGTGTCATTTTAACAAATTAAGGATATCAAGGAAGGTGAGAACATGATTATATTTTTCAAATGAATACTAATGAATACTAATGAATCTATTTTAAAATTGACAACCTTTGTAAAATGGTCAGTTTACTTCACTTCAGTCCTTCTGCAGACAGCTCTCCAGACATAATCACCGCAATTTTTTTCTAAACTATTAGACATTCTTGAAAGCAATTAAATAGGACATATGACAAACTTTTACTCACATCTTGTGTAGCCACATGGACTTGGTAACCTTTTCAAAATGGTGTGAGCTTGTTGACAGCAATGTGACATGCACTCAGGTAGACACCAGGGGCAGATTGACATGCAAATTAGGCCACCTGGCCTACTGTTTATAAACATTGCCATGTGATTTGTTATGATTATGCAGGTAGTGGCTTGATCACTGTTATTATTTGGAAATATGAATTTGGAAATGAAATATTTTGAATTTAACCTATTTTGTAATAATAAATGAAAACATAAATTTGTCAATAAATGAACTTAATGAGCATTTTTGCACAAACTTGAAAAAAGATGTTTTTAGCCTTTACAGTGACACTTGATGGAAAACACAAAGCAAATGCTACAACCATGATTCTATATCAGAAAGGTCAGTTTGGTCCAATAGCTTCACGCATGGTGTATGTTTATCACCATCAGAGGAAAGAGATTTGAATAAATGGCCTGACAGTGTCTACATTTGACAGTGCCATTACCCTTGACCTTGCATTCTATGTAAAAGCCAAAGAAATCCAATGGCACTTTCCCTTTTTCATTTAAAATGGCAACCATTTGTAAACTGGCTGGCTAACTAGGAGGCTAATGAACAATCCATTGTTAGCAAGATTATGGACGTCCAAGTTCCTGCTAAAAAGGTCATGGCTTTCAAGAATCAGTTACAAAGGTTGTAGATGAAACCCAAACAGTCATTCTCCAGTTTACCACTTCAAGGAATCAGATGCAAAGAAAGGGCCTAGGATATGCTACCTAAAATTATTATATTACAGTGGTTCAGCTATCAATCCAGTTCATCAGGGCAGTGGTGACAGGTATTTGGGCGCTACACCTATCATCCACTGCTGCACTGACTACATATTTCTTTGCAATGAACAGGCAAAATTACTTAAGATAGTTACCAGTATACCCTTCGAACATGAACCTCTATCAGAGAGTTCATTAATCGTAAGCATGCAATCAGCAGACCTTGTCAGCCATTTGCCCAGATACGGACGGATATGGCACTTGAAATAACTGTGGATTTGGATACAAAGTACAATACAAAATCAACTCTATGTGAAATACACTGCTAAATATATGTACATTTTGCCTGTATAAATTTATAGAATAAATGTGCAGATACCTTACCACATATGACGTGACTAAAATACCTGAAGAAAATCATCAAATACGTGAAGTGACCATGGGCGCCTGATGATGCATATTTAGAACATGTGTTGGTCCTTACGTGTTCTCTGATGTATGAGACAAATGGAAACGTATACGATCACTATTCATCAAACATAGGTTCCTCAAATACGGTATGTCATCATAAAAACTTATGCTTTATGTTGATAAATCTGCTCACGTAGCCAGAATGGACAGTCCTATGTTGTTTAACGTAACGATCAAACAAAATATTATTAAATCATGTAATTTAACTTCTATATTTGGAATTTGAGCTAAGATACCATTTATTGTCAGATGAGAGTTGCTACTTAACAATTTTGAATGAAGTTTTACTAACAACCGGTGACGGTGGCGCGGTGGGCGAGCTGGCTAAAGCGCCAGTCTAATGATCCAACGAAATTGAGATGTCGGGGTGTAAACACCCTGGGGTCAGGTTTGTGTGCTGACTCTTTTGTCACAATCCATAGTGTACAGTACACAACCATGTACATCCAAAAGAACCAAGAATTCCGTGGGTATATGACCAGATGGTGGCCACGTGTGCGGGTACAACAACGTGCAGTGAACTTGGACAGCGTACTGTGACTATGTGTCCAAGTACAGCCAGCTGTGAATTGGTACCTGGGGAAAGCCATAAAAAAACTCGGTGCGCAGCAACAGTTGTATACTCCCATGTGAGTTGAGATTGATAATACGATGTGCCGTTGAGCTGTAATTCTATAATCGAAGAAAACAGAACCTTGAGCAAGCACTTGTTTCCTGGATATGTTCGCTTTATAAGTATACTGTAACAATAACAACATTGAGGCAAGGGTGGTGTTTCCATGAGCGGAAATCCGAAAGTAGTGCGGCCAAGACATTGAGTTAGTGAATGACTTAAGTTTTACACCGCACTCAGCAATATTCCAGCTATATGGCGGCGGTCTGTAAATAGTCGAGTCTGGACCAGACAACCCAGTGATCAACAACATGAGCATCGATCTGCGCAATCTGCGATGACATGTGGCAACCAAGTCAGCGAGAAAATTATCCTATGCTCACTGAATTCAACTGGCGTTCGGCGCTACTCCCGACACATTTTCCCGACATAATTTTAAGCAGAATATATTCATTCTTTCTTGTGTTTTTGCACTAACAAGTTAGACATGTGGAAAACAATACAATTTTCGCTGTAAACTCAAAAGGAGCACAAGTTCCCCTGTTTGTAGTCTCAAAATGATGTTATCGAAAAGGATCTTAATGCTACAGGCACAATGTTTTACAATTTTGTTCAAGCTTCGGGAAATCAAAAAGAATATGGTGGACTTTGCAGACAAGCAATTTTGCTGGAATGTTGCTAAAACGGCGTAAAACTAAACTGTGTGAATTTTTTACACAATCTGGTTTGTTAAACCTTGATATTACTGATATCGTAACTGTCAGCAGTAATATTCAGATGATCAGTGGACCATGTGGCTCAAAACGAGCAAAACGACACTGAATGAGTGACGTTAACTCTCTCTGTTAATATGCAGATATTTCCAGTAGGTCTGGACGGCTTGACATTACATATCCTACAGTTTTGAACATTGAGGTTTTGGGGATTTTTTGTTGCCCCTGCTTCTTCGCTCGCAAATTGCAGCGGATGTCACGAATCATGATGTAGAAATGCTTCTCTTTAACCATCCATAAATCACTCAAATGAGATGTGGTTGGGGAGAGTGGTTTGGTATGCTTACCTCGCGCTGTTCACATGTGTCCTTTCCGTTGATGTCACCTTAAACGCTGCTTTCTACTAGGATGACATTATGTCATTCGAATATTCATTTGCACATTGAACATTTACCTTTCAGAAGTTTATTCAACTTAAGATAAAAGTTGTTAAACAAACGATCATAGATTCAAAGTGATATCGGTTTGTATGACAAGCAGGTATGCGCAGTAGTTTGAACACTGAAGGAAATGAGGTCCGTGATGAGCGTTAACTTAGATCAACCCAACTTCTTCTCGGTGTTACATGTCATGTGCATACGCCCTTGTCACACAACCCAACAATAGCAATTTGAGCTATGATAGTTTGTTAAACTTACCTTAAGGTGAAGGAAATTCTGAAATTTCAGTGTTTAATTGGCAAAGTAAATTATGAGGATTTGCATACTTAATTTCACTTTAATCGAGTTACTTTCTTGTTTAAAGTGAAATTGATGCTAAGTGGTTAGGGCTGGCACTGAAATATGCCAGCAAAAACACAACACGGGGGAAGATACCAGAAATGGGTTTCACACATTGTACCCATGTTCGTAATTGAACCCGTGGCTTCGGTGTGACGAACTACTAGGCTACAATACAACGGAAGAAATATCAAGATGAACTAATTTATATAAAATATAAACATACACAAAAAGATATAACGTCTTCCAATGCACTATGGATTTTTGGAATTCCAACAAGAGCAACTCGCTCCTATTCTTTTTTTTCAATAAGAGTACATTGAAACAAAGTACAGATATCCTTAGTACAGCATGGAGTAACCACAAAAAGGACTTATTTAATTAGAATGATGTTTGGTAGTTGTGAACACAAGGTACCGTACACGACCCATACTACGTACTACTGATTGTGCGTTGTGAATGCAATAGTGAGTGAGTATAGTTTTACGCCTCTTTCAGTCATATTCCACGCTCTGTGGAAAATCGACCCCGTGTCTTCGGCGTGACGAGCGAACGCTGTAACCACTAGGCTACCCCACTGTCTATGCAATAAGAATTTTCATATTTATAAGTACTGTCTGCCACAAGGGGAGTTATTGTACGATCCCGACTGTACCATGACATTTGCACCTTCAACTAAACAATGTTCTACCTTCCAATATCCCAAGGGCAAAATTACCCAAGAGATGCAAAAATAGTTACATTCATGTTATCGAAGATGTGCTCAGTATGCCTTAAAAGTGCCCATTCCACTAGCCTTATTAGAAATCATAATTGACGCATGATGTAGATCTATTTCATGTTATCTGTCTGCAGTCAGTCTGGCTTTCAAAGTGTAACCCTCACCCCTTGCACCACACACACACACGTACACTCTCTCTCTCTCTCTCTCTCTCTCTCTCTCTCTCTCTCTCTCTCACACACACACACACACACACACGTACTCTCTCTCTCTCTCTCTCTCTCTCTCTCCCTCCCGCCCGCGCGCCCGCCCGCATTTGACATGCACAAAATGTCAGACGACAACAGTTTTGAGGGATTGAGGAAGAAACGGTAACATTAGTTCGCGCATGCTATAAGCATGAAACGTGCCTTCAAAGAGTTCTAGAAAATGGTTTCGCTATAAAGTTGAAACAATGTGCCATGCTGGTGACATGATGCAGATAAGGCATCTGCCGGCAGCCACCGCATTCTTCATCCATTAACATAACCAATGAACCTTAGACACAGTACTCACATGATATGTAATCCACACACGGGACACGGTCAGACATAGTAGACCGCCTCCACTCGGGTAGGTTTAGCAAACGTATCGACACAACAGCCTTGTGTAGGGCAGGCCTGGCACAGACAGCCAGCGATCCCGTTACATCCAAATTTAACTCATGTTACCTGATCCATGTTCAAGCCGACATGCATTCACATCTGAAATGTGCATGTATGCAGAAAAGCAGCCTTAACTATTTTTTGCGCGCTTGTGTTAGTGTACAAAAGCTAAAGAAGACATTTCTCCGCGGAAACTGGGTCAGTACGTTGCCACGGTAACCAGGTCTTAACAGTTTCAGCTTGCATGATGTTTTATTTTGACATATGTGAAATATCTAAATGTCATCCATCACTGGCACACTGTAGCGCAGCAGAAAATAATGACCAGTCTTCCTGTGTGCGAGCGAAGCAAGCAAACGTTGGCAATGCACTTCCATTGGTTCGAAATATATTTTAATAATATATCGCCACCATCAAAGTTAGGCCCCCATTTCCCCAAAAGGGCTGTGCTACCAAATTTCCAACTTCATATTTAACAATTACTCACATAAAATATATTTTGTTCAAGATTATAACCATTACATGGCATATCAAATTGGTCATCTCCACTACTACTTTCAGCTTCCGGTTCAATACAACTGTTCCGTTCAAGGTCGCGTCACACGAAAAAGAAAACGTTAGGAAATGGGGTTTTTTTCTATCGTGCTGGTTCAAACAAAGACTGGTGAAACTATAATTGTTCTGATTAGTGTCGCCATAGCAAACTGTGTACCGCACACACTGGCACTGTATGAAAAGATTTAGTCAAAATTATACGTACACGCACGTACGAACGCACGCACATGACTACTTGAACGTGACAGCCAACCTACATTTCACCTCGGTTCAACTCGCAGAATATACCTGAGACAGAAACTTCCGATTTGACGCACACAAGCACCGACAAACGAAGAGTACTAGAGAATTTCACCGAAGCGTCTACTGATATTAAATATATCAACACGAGCTGATAAAGTAACAAATATCTGAGTGAGTGAGTGAGTTCATAATTAACGATGGACAGTGAAAATACTCGAATATCACAGATATGAATAATTATACAACTAGCATGAAAAAATTAAACATTATAATCAAAGAAGACAATACATTATAAAACACGGGATACATATAGATCGGTAAATCAACATACTGGGGACCATGGGGACTTACAGTACCTTTGCTACCTGCATCGACCTTAACTGGATTTACACCATCCCTTCCGCCGCTGGCGCTGAGTCAAATATCTGAGGCTTGCCGAGGATATTTTCACCTTAATCAGCGAGTGTTGATACAACTGAAATTTGTTTAATATACTGTCCTATATAAACTTTGACGTCTATACATTTAGCAGAGGGCAAATATTTTGTATAGTTTATGAAATGGAATATTGCAAACACATATACAATCCTAACTGTGAATATGCAATATCCATTCTATAATATTATTAGTACACTATCTCGAATTGTGAACCACACATACAGGGAAAGGACTGCTTTTCGCATCCCACCCCGTGTGTTTCTTCAATGTGTACTCTCAAATATTTTCACAATAGGCGCGCAATATGTCAGTTTTTCCTGTGGGTCCGATAGGTTGCAAAGGTATATATTTAAATAGTATTGAGGGTTCTGCCTAACCTTCATGGTGATCTTTAGCAAAAAAAACAAGTGTAAGCTTGGGCTTTTTCATAATGGTAGCTAAGCGCCTGCACAATATATGTGAGAGCTCAAGGTTAATCTAAACGTTGCGTGTTACGTGATCGTACCCTTTTTCGTTTTGCGTGGAGGTTAGTTTCACGTGATCGTCTCTTCCCGTGACCTACCAGAAGACTCGTACCCCTCTCGTACGCCATCATTGCCAAGAATCGCGGCAATCAAATCGCCCGTAGTAAAACGCATTTCAAAACACGAAAATGGCTGAACCGTCGAACTTTGAACCTTCTCTAAACTATACCAAGCAAAATTTAAAGGTCACATGCAACCACAAAATCAGTCATAATCAAAACACTATTGTCACGTATTCATAACATATAACATGCAATGCTGCTTCTAAAAAACAAATAAACAAAATTATAATCGTACAATCGCGATTCAAAAGTGCAATATTTTGTACTTGGGCTTACTTCCTTAGAAATGAAACCTTCGGAAGACCGAACCCAGTCATAGCAGATGGATGTGCACTCTGGTGTAACGACAAAAAAAGTTTCAAACAAAATCATATACTCTAGAAGAAGTTGCTATCCACGAAGAACGTATATAGAGCGTTATCCTAAACCTAATGCCAAAGAAACCGAAGCCCTCGGGAGACCGAACCCTGTCATAACGGATGGATGTGCACTCAAATGTAACGACAACTTCCGATTGGCAGGTTCATTTGCTGATACGCAGAGGGCTCATTTTGTGTACAGAAAGATCTGTTTGATGGCCATTTTAGAATGCGAATCACAAGAAAGTAAGATTCTTTGTTGATAACAACTTCTTTCATTGTACTTGATGCTTTCTTTCAGTATGGATTCATATACCGTTGTAAGACAAAATCATATACACTAGATGTTGTTATCCATACAGAATATATATTGAGATGTTGGATTTTATAAATACATGTTCTCTGAATTTGCGTTCGATCCAATCAAAAATCATCTTAGTTAAGATGGTGAACTACTGCGTGGCTGGAAACTGTCATTCGTACAAGTACAAAGCAGGGCTTGAAACTCAGGGTTTGCACCAGTTCACGTCAGATCCAGTCATTCGAGAAAAATGGATGTAGTTTGTTTGCAACCCACAGATATAAAAACATGTTATGTGTACAAGTATCACACCTGCCTAATTACATAATGTGGCAGAGACAGGACTCGAATGCACGAGTTGAATCAATTTATTTTGTTTAAAGCGCAGAGCCCGATAGGTGTTAAGTTCAAATTGCATGTGGTCAATGTTTGAAGCTGTGTACTGCATATTGTCTATGGAGGACAGGCAGGCAGACATATAGGTGTCAATAAACCTTGGTTTATTGTGGCACATTTCTTTCAGCTCTCAAGTCAGGGCTCATAAATGAATTTTCAAGCTACTTTCGTTTTCAAGCTCGTCCCGTTCTAAAGATGCAGTATATGTTGACTGTATCTGAAATATATGTGTTCAAGACGATTCATTGTGGGGCAAGAGGAAAACAAACGATTCAAGTTTCATTTTAACAGTATGCTAGCGATTTACCTTTACAGACACCGAGGCATGGGCGATCACCGGGAATAAACAGGGTCACTCTTCCTGGCACTCGTAACTGCTCGTGTCATTCCGGCAAGCTCGTAGCCATGTTTACGACTGGGTCTTGTTCAAGCGCAAACGGGTATAGAGATGAAAACATATAGTACCATTATGTAGGAAAGATAACTGTGAATTTCCAAACATGGCTCTAAGTATATCCTACATACGGCCATTCCCTTTGCAAATATGTTTCACTGTTGAAAGTTGCTCATCCTTTAGCTCAAAGTTTATGTTTAAAGGTCACATGCAACGCAGATTCTGATACTTTTCGGTATGCACTTACCGAAACAAATCATCAAAAATGCCAATTCAGCCTACAAAGATAAAAAAGAACGGGATGCAAAAAAGCCCGCGAAATCGGAGTTCAAACGATTCACTAAATTTCCCCCAGCGCTGGGGGGAAAGGGAGTTCAAGAGCTGCGCCCATAACGCATGCGCAGTGAATGGGTTCGCGGAGCTTGAAACGGCATGTTTTCTATTCGCCCACATCCCATCTCGCCCACAGTCTTAAAACAACATATTGGTTAGGGATTACATAACGATCAGCTTGTGTCATACCTATGACTGAAGAATGGACTCTCCAATTATGAAGATGTGGGCGAATTGAGATGTGGGCAAATGAAGACAAAAGTAATGGTGGGCAAAAGTAAGAAGAAAATAACTCAGTTTGCTTCTACATTTTTTTTATTTCTTTACAGTTCATTCAGTCTTATGTCTTATTCACTCAAATTTACATTTTGTTTTTATTTCTGTAACAAAGTTTCATAATGTTCAGTTCAACTTGATCAGGTGTCCAGCCGCGTCTAGAAACTGTAGCGGTGATCTTCTGCCAGTTTCCTGTTGCTGCTGCAGTCTGTGCAGGCGGCTGTCCAGGTTCTTGTAGAGTCTGGATCTTGGGCGGACAGCTGCTCCATGCTCAATCTGTCTTCTGGCCACTCTGTTTGTTGTCTCGAGCTTCTTCATTGCGATCACAAACTCGTAAATGTTCGGGTGGTGCTTCTGAACCAGCTTCTTAAATCCAAGGTGGAATCCCTCCAAGTGATTGTTTGTTCTTGGCCCAGTGTTTCCATGTTGATTCCAAATGCGAGGTGGGAATCTTGCGTCGTAGTCAACCCATGTAGATGTGATGTAGTCGTTGAACTGGCCGATTCCGTCAACGTCGGGAGACTGGTTCAATACTTCCATCCAGGCATCTTGGATCTGATCCACTGGGAGGAGGGGGAGTGCTGCAGCACGTCGCACGTGGGTGTTGAAGGCACGGTTGTCCTTGTAGGTGTTCACAAGTCCTTTCTCTGAAACCTGCCCTAATCCCCCCCTTGTCAGGACACCCCATTATGAGAGTAGGGGTGCATTGTCTGACCCTAATTAACCTCTGATGTTTTTGTGGGCCAATTGGGATGTGGGCAATTAGGGATGTGGGCGAATAGAGACTAAACCCTTGAAACAGTATGCATGCCCGGAGTATGAGGTCGTGAGCAGTAGTCTAATCTTGGTTGTGCACACAAACAAGTAAATAATCTAATCGTTGCGTAAAAACACGTGTTGATTGTGGTAAACAGCCTCTGTCAGGTAGGTTGTCTGGTACTAATAGGCTTTAAACAAGGAAAACGACATCATTTAAAGAAAGTCTATATTAAATTATATAACGATTGTGTTTAATCTTATTCAACTAAGATAATTCTGGTAGCGAAACAAAAACATCAGATCAGTTGATCACGCTAAGTGCTTATTACTTGGAATAAACGTGAAACTACCACCCACGCAGCAGTATCATTACGTATACTCTCTAATTTTGTTAAATTAAGATAATTCTGGTAGTGAAATAAAAAAATTGTGCCACAAATTTCTACAGGAAAACAAATTCTGCTAGAAATTTCTGCAGGAAAATAAATTCTGCCAGAAATTTCTGCAGAAATGCATTTTCAGAGCCGATTTGTGAGATTATTAACACGTGAACGGTGTGACGAACTACTAGGCTACAATACAACGGAAGAAATATCAAGATGAACTAATTTATATAAAATATAAACATACACAAAAAGATATAACGTCTTCCAATGCACTATGGATTTTTGGAATTCCAACAAGAGCAACTCGCTCCTATTCTTTTTTTTCAATTAGAGTACATTGAAACAAAGTACAGATATCCTTAGTACAGCATGGAGTAACCACAAAAAGGACTTATTTAATTAGAATGATGTTTGGTAGTTGTGAACACAAGGTACCGTACACGACCCATACTACGTACTACTGATTGTGCGTTGTGAATGCAATAGTGAGTGAGTATAGTTTTACGCCTCTTTCAGTCATATTCCACGCTCTGTGGAAAATCGACCCCGTGTCTTCGGCGTGACGAGCGAACGCTGTAACCACTAGGCTACCCCACTGTCTATGCAATAAGAATTTTCATATTTATAAGTACTGTCTGCCACAAGGGGAGTTATTGTACGATCCCGACTGTACCATGACATTTGCACCTTCAACTAAACAATGTTCTACCTTCCAATATCCCAAGGGCAAAATTACCCAAGAGATGCAAAAATAGTTACATTCATGTTATCGAAGATGTGCTCAGTATGCCTTAAAAGTGCCCATTCAACTAGCCTTATTAGAAATCATAATTGACGCATGATGTAGATCTATTTCATGTTATCTGTCTGCAGTCAGTCTGGCTTTCAAAGTGTAACCCTCACCCCTTGCACCACACACACACACGTACACACACACACACTCTCTCTCTCTCTCTCTCTCTCCCTCCCTCCCGCCCGCCCGCCCGCATTTGACATGCACAAAATGTCGGACGGCAACAGTTTTGAGGGATTGAGGAAGAAACGGTAACATTAGTTCGCGCATGCTATAAGCATGAAACGTGCCTTCAAAGAGTTCTAGAAAATGGTTTCGCTATAAAGTTGAAACAATGTGCCATGCTGGTGACATGATGCAGATAAGGCATCTGCCGGCAGCCACCGCATTCTTCATCCATTAACATAACCAATGAACCTTAGACTCAGTACTCACATGATATATAATCCACACACGGGACACGGTCAGACATAGTAGACCGCCTCCACTCGGGTAGGTTTAGCAAACGTATCGACACAACAGCCTTGTGTAGGGCAGGCCTGGCACAGACAGCCAGCGCTCCCGTTACATCCAAATTTAACTCATGTTACCTGATCCATGTTCAAGCCGACATGCATTCACATCTGAAATGTGCATGTATGCAGAAAAGCAGCCTTAACTATTTTTTGCGCGCTTGTGTTAGTGTACAAAAGCTAAAGAAGACATTTCTCCGCGGAAACTGGGTCAGTACGTTGCCACGGTAACCACCAAAATGAGGGAACTCCTTGAGAAAGGCAAGGAAAATTTAGGTGCCTGACTCTGGGTTCGAACCTGTACTTTAAGGCTTGTCACATCTTGCCGGTTTAGATAGCGTGTGCCGTCGTGTGAGGAAACTGGCGAAAGCACTACCGTGTACGTCGTGGTGCGAGGTGGTCTTAACAGTTTCAGCTTGCATGATGTTTTATTTTGACATATGTGAAATATCTAAATGTCATCCATCACTGGCACACTGTAGCGCAGCAGAGAATAATGACCAGTCTTCCTGTGTGCGAGCGAAGCAAGCAAACGTTGGCAATGCACTTCCTTTGGTTCGAAAAATATTTTTATGTCAAAATAATATATCGCCACCATCAAAGTTAGGCCCCCATTTCGCCAAAAGGGCTGTGCTACCAAATTTCCAACTTCATATTTAACAATTACTCATATAAAATATATTTTGTTCAAGATAATAACCATCACCCGTGGCATATCAAATTGGTCATCTCCACTACTACTTTCAGCTTCCGGTTCAATACAACTGTTCCGTTCAAGGTCGCGTCATACGAAAAAGAAAACGTTAGGAAATGGGGTTTTTTTCTATCGTGCTGGTTCAAACAAAGACTGGTGAAACTATAATTGTTCTGATTAGTGTCGCCATAGCAAACTGTGTACCGCACACACTGGCACCGTATGAAAAGATTTAGTCAAAATTATACGTACACGCACGTACGAACGCACGCACATGACTACTTGAACGTGACAATCAACCTACATTTCACCTCGGTTCAACTCGCAGGATATACCTGAGACAGAAACTTCCGATTTGACGCACACAAGCACCGACAAACGAAGAGTACTAGAGAATTTCACCGAAGCGTCTACTGATATTAAATATATCAACACGAGCTGATAAAGTAACAAATATCTGAGTGAGTGAGTGAGTTCATAATTAACGATGGACAGTGAAAATACTCGAATATCACAGATATGAATATACAACTAGCATGAAAAAATTAAACATTATAATCAAAGAAGACAATACATTATAAAACACGGGATACATATAGATCGGTAAATCAACATACTGGGGACCATGGGGACTTACAGTACCTTTGCTACCTGCATCGACCTTAACTGGATTTACACCATCCCTTCCGCCGCTGGCGCTGAGTCAAATATCTGAGGCTTGCCGAGGATATTTTCACCTTAATCAGCGAGTGTTGATACAGCTGAAATTTGTTTAATATACTGTCCTATATAAACTTTGAAGTCTATTCATTTAGCAGAGGGCAAATATTTTGTATAGTTTATGAAATGGAATATTGCAAACACATATACAATCCTAACTGTGAATATGCAATATCCATTCTATAATATTATTAGTACACTATCACGAATTGTGAACCACACATACAGGGAAAACACTGCTTTTCGCATCCCACCCCGTGTGTTTCTTCAATGTGTACTCTCAAATATTTTCACAATAGGCGCGCAATATGTCAGTTTTTCCTGTGGGTCCGATAGGTTGCAAAGGTATATATTTAAATAGTATTGAGGGTTCTGCCTAACCTTCATGGTGATCTTGCAACCACAAAATCAGTCATAATCAAAACACTATTGTCACGTATTCATAACATATAACATGCAATGCTGCTTCTAAAAAAACAAATAAACAAAATTATAATCGTACAATCGCGATTCAAAAGTGCAATATTTTGTACTTGGGCTTACTTCCCTAGAAATGAAACCTTCGGAAGACCGAACCCAGTCATAGCAGATGGATGTGCACTCTGGTGTAACGACAAAAAAAGTTTCAAACAAAATCATATACTCGAGTAGAAGTTGCTATCCACGAAGAAAGTATATAGAGCGTTATCCTAAACCTCGGGAAGCCCTCGGGAGACCGAACCCTGTCATAACGGATGGATGTGCACTCAAATGTAACGACAACTTCCGATTGGCAGGTTCATTTGCTGATACGCAGAGGGCTCATTTTGTGTACAGAAAGATCTGTTTGATGGCCATTTTAGAATGCGAATCACAAGAAAGTAAGATTCCTTGTTGATAACAACTTCTTTCATTGTACTTGATGCTTTGTTTCAGTATGGATTCATATACCGTTGTAAGACAAAATCATATACACTAGATGTTGTTATCCATACAGAATATATATTGAGATGTTGGATTTTATAAATACATGTTCTCTGAATTTGCGTTCGATCCAATCAAAAATCATCTTAGTTAAGATGGTGAACTACAGCGCGGCTGGAAACTGTCATTCGTACAAGTACAAAGCAGGGCTTGAAACTCAGGGTTTGCACCAGTTCACGTCAGATCCAGTCATTCGAGAAAAATGGATGTAGTTTGTCTGCAACCCACAGATATAAAAACATGTTATGTGTACAAGTATCACACCTGCCTAATTACATAATGTGGCAGAGACAGGACTCGAATGCACGAGTTGAATCAATATATTTTGTTTAAAGCGCAGAGCCTGATAGGTGTTAAGTTCAAATTGCATGTGGTCAATGTTTGAAGCTGTGTACTGCATATTGTCTATGGAGGACAGGCAGGCAGACATATAGGTGTCAATAAACCTTGGTTTATTGTGGCACATTTCTTTCAGCTCTCAAGTCAGGGCTCATAAATGAATTTTCAAGCTACTTTCGTTTTCAAGCTCGTCCCGTTCTAAAGATGCAGTATATGTTGACTGTATCTGAAATATATGTGTTCAAGACGATTCAATGTGGGGCAAGAGGAAAACAAACGATTCAAGTTTCATTTTAACAGTATGCTAGCGATTTACCTTTACAGACACCGAGGCATGGGCGATCACCGGGAATAAACAGGGTCACTCTTCCTGGCACTCGTAACTGCTCGTGTCATTCCGGCAAGCTCGTAGCCATGTTTACGACTGGGTCTTGTTCAAGCGCAAACGGGTATAGAGATGAAAACATATAGTACCATTATCTAGGAAAGATACCTGTGAATTTCCAAACATGGCTCTAAGTATATCCTACATACGGCCATTCCCTTTGCAAATATGTTTCACTGTTGAAAGTTGCTCATCCTTTAGCTCAAAGTTTATGTTTAAAGGTCACATGCAACGCAGATTCTGATACTTTTCGGTATGCACTTACCGAAACAAATCATCAAAAATGCCAATTCAGCCTACAAAGATAAAAAAGAACGGGATGCAAAAAAGCCCGCGAAATCGGAGTTCAAACGATTCACTAAATTTCCCCCAGCGCTGGGGGGAAAGGGAGTTCACGAGCTGCGCCCATAACGCATGCGCAGTGAATGGGTTCGCGGAGCTTGAAACGGCATGTTTTCTATTCGCCCACATCCCATCTCGCCCACAGTCTTAAAACAACATATTGGTTAGGGATTACATAACGATCAGCTTGTGTCATACCTATGACTGAAGAATGGACTCTCCAATTATGAAGATGTGGGCGAATTGAGATGTGGGCAAATGAAGACAAAAGTAATGGTGGGCAAAAGTAAGAAGAAAATAACTCAGTTTGCTTCTACATTTTTTTTATTTCTTTACAGTTCATTCAGTCTTATGTCTTATTCACTCAAATTTACATTTTGTTTTTATTTCTGTAACAAAGTTTCATAATGTTCAGTTCAACTTGATCAGGTGTCCAGCCGCGTCTAGAAACTGTAGCGGTGATCTTCTGCCAGTTTCCTGTTGCTGTTGCAGTCTGTGCAGGCGGCTGTCCAGGTTCTTGTAGAGTCTGGATCTTGGGCGGACAGCTGCTCCATGCTCAATCTGTCTTCTGGCCACTCTGTTTGTTGTCTCGAGCTTCTTCATTGCGATCACAAACTCGTAAATGTTCGGGTGGTGCTTCTGAACCAGCTTCTTAAATCCAAGGTGGAATCCCTCCAAGTGATTGTTTGTTCTTGGCCCAGTGTTTCCATGTTGATTCCAAATGCGAGGTGGGAATCTTGCGTCGTAGTCAACCCATGTAGATGTGATGTAGTCGTTGAACTGGCCGATTCCGTCAACGTCGGGAGACTGGTTCAATACTTCCATCCAGGCATCTTGGATCTGATCCACTGGGAGGAGGGGGAGTGCTGCAGCACGTCGCACGTGGGTGTTGAAGGCACGGTTGTCCTTGTAGGTGTTCACAAGTCCTTTCTCTGAAACCTGCCCTAATCCCCCCCTTGTCAGGACACCCCATTATGAGAGTAGGGGTGCATTGTCTGACCCTAATTAACCTCTGATGTTTTTGTGGGCCAATTGGGATGTGGGCAATTAGGGATGTGGGCGAATAGAGACTAAACCCTTGAAACAGTATGCATGCCCGGAGTATGAGGTCGTGAGCAGTAGTCTAATCTTGGTTGTGCACACAAACAAGTAAATAATCTAATCGTTGCGTAAAAACACGTGTTGATTGTGGTAAACAGCCTCTGTCAGGTAGGTTGTCTGGTACTAATAGGCTTTAAACAAGGAAAACGACATCATTTAAAGAAAGTCTATATTAAATTATATAACGATTGTGTTTAATCTTATTCAACTAAGATAATTCTGGTAGCGAAACAAAAATATCAGATCAGTTGATCACGCTAAGTGCTTATTACTTGGAATAAACGTGAAACTACCACCCACGCAGCAGTATCATTACGTATACTCTCTAATTTTGTTAAATTAAGATAATTCTGGTAGTGAAATAAAAAAATTGTGCCACAAATTTCTACAGGAAAACAAATTCTGCTAGAAATTTCTGCAGGAAAATAAATTCTGCCAGAAATTTCTGCAGAAATGCATTTTCAGAGCCGATTTGTGAGATTATTAACACGTGAACACACTGGCAAATGAACATTTCGTGTTCATCTCCTCGAGATCTTCCCAATAATATAAAATATGTCTTTGTAGTTTGCTTCCTTCTGTGTGTCAAGTTAGGACTCGCTGGCCATTCCTAAGTTGTCCCGCCCGGCCTTCAAGCAAACCACTAGTTAACCCAATAAACCTGACTTCATGAAAGATATATAGATATATGCTTTTCCGACCAAGTATATATACCTACAAGTACACATTTTTGTTACAACGTAGCCAGAAAATGCTAACTGTATTGTTTTCTTCACAGTACATGGACAGTATTACTTATGTTTGATTTTGTATGTGTGATTTAGTTTATTATTACATCGCTTTTAGCAATATTCCAGAAATATCCCAAAAGCGAGCAATTTAGAGCGACTGCTCCAATTCAAGGTTGAAGAGTGAGTGAGTGAATTTAGTTTTACGCCGCTCTTGGCAATATCCCGGCAGCATCACGGCGCTGGACACCAGAAATAGGATTGACACATCGTACCCATGTGGAGAATGGAACCCTGGTCTCCGGGGTGACGAAAATGCTTTAACCACTAGGCTATCCCACCGCCCCAGCAATGACACAGACCCTGTCCTGACGGCCACCGAGAACATGCTTGATTAAAATAGTAACATTGTTGACATCATGGTGTGTTTCACAAAATCAATTGAGCGTAATAAAATGATCGAATTCCAACAGAAATGGCCACCACGAAGAAGCTGACAGACAACTATCTGACCTGTGTCATCTGCTCAGAGGTATTCACAGACCCTGTCACACTTCAGTGTAATCACACATTCTGTAAGTTCTGTCTGCTGAAATACACCAAAACACAGTCTGAAGCAATACAAGCCAAGTCCATCCCACGTCCCTCCTGCAGAGAACAGACAAAGGTGACAAACCCTGATAGTCTAGTGGAGGAGTGGGTCAGTCAACTGAAACCAAGCCACGTCATACAGGGTCTAATGGACGATTTAGGGGGATCGCCAGGTGAGAAATTATGAAACTGTCTCATGTCGATTTTTTATTTCTTTTTTTTCAGTACAGATGGGGACCAACGGCCAATGGTTCAACATTGATTTGTCCATTACATACATGTGTGTATGTGGTCCAGATAATGTCAATGACTTATGGGGTAGTGAGTTATCTTTACAACAGTATGTCTCAGGCATGCGAGGCATGGTAAGCATAACAGGCTGTTCTTTTATCAACAGGTAAATACAATAGTTTCTAACAACAGATGTTTCATTAGAAGACATGATTATATTAAATTTTGGTGGGTTATTTGTTATATTTCGTGGCAGTGTATCATTAATATAGATTATCAAAACTGATAATCATATCGTGCCATGCCTTCATTGTATACGATATTCTGTTTTATATTAATTTCAGTGAGAACGAGCAGGTTTGTTTATACTTCAGGCAAATGAAGCTAATACATATACTAAATAGTCATATTTTAGTATTCGTACATACAAACGCACATCAGTTCACAAACAATATTTTGACGTCAGACAGTGTCGCTGACATATTTGCTGCCTATGAGTCTTTGAATGGAGCATCCAGAGATGGCGACAAGAGACTGCAAACATCCAGCATCATCTTTGTACACGACACAGAGAAGCTGATGAGATCTGTGGACGGTGTGACGTTGGGGGAGGTCAAGATTGTTCATGGTTCAAGCCGCCAGACATCATCGCCTTTTCTTGTGCAAGAAATTTATTGTACCGAAGATAAAGAACCCGTTAGTGTGTATGGCGTTGTAGTGTTGACTCTTGATTGTACCAAGACAGTTCTTGTTTCAGATCTATTTTACAATGGTCTCGAGGTATTTTATACTTCAAACAAAACGTCCTCACAAACACGTGTACAGCTTCCCACTGCCCCAACACAATAGCCAAGGTGGATGGAACCAAGGCAGCTGTTGCTCTGCCAGGCACACAACAAATAGCTTTCATCAAGTTTGGCCCTAAACCTACATTAGAATCAACTGTCAGGACACGCAGGAAGTACTGTGGGTTGGCCTGTCTGAACTCTTCACAGCTCGTAGCAGGTGGTAACGACAAGCGTTCCTCTGTTGACATACTGGATATGGAAGGGACTGTACTGAAATCTATCAACACAATTATGATAAAACATCCACAATACATTCATGTTACGAGGAATAACAATGTGGTAGTCAGTGAAGGGACTGTAAAATCCCTGTTATCTATGACTCTTGACGGACAAGCTGTTTTCATTTACAAACCCAGAGGAGACAGGGCATTGATTTATCCTTGTCGTATCACAACAACCAGCTCTGGAGACATCCTGTTTGTAGACTCAGACTCCAACAAGGTGATTCAGCTGACAGAATCCGGATATTTTCACCTTAATCAGCGAGTGTTGATACAGCTGAAATTTGTTTAATATACTGTCCTATATAAACTTTGAAGTCTATTCATTTAGCAGAGGGCAAATATTTTGTATAGTTTATGAAATGGAATATTGCAAACACATATACAATCTTAACTGTGAATATGCAATATCCATTCTATAATATTATTAGTACACTATCACGAATTGTGAACCACACATACAGGGAAAACACTGCTTTTCGCATCCCACCCCGTGTGTTTCTTCAATGTGTACTCTCAAATATTTTCACAATAGGCGCGCAATATGTCAGTTTTTCCTGTGGGTCCGATAGGTTGCAAAGGTATATATTTAAATAGTATTGAGGGTTCTGCCTAACCTTCATGGTGATCTTTAGCAAAAAAAAACAAGTGTAAGCTTGGGCTTTTTCATAATGGTAGCTAGGCGCCTGCACAATATACGTGAGAGCTCACGGTTAATCTAAACGTTGCGTGTTACGTGATCGTACCCTTTTTCGTTTTGCGTGGAGGTTAGTTTCACGTGATCGTCTCTTCCCGTGACCTACCAGAAGACTCGTACCCCTCTCGTACGCCATCATTGCCAAGAATCGCGGCAATCAAATCGCCCGTAGTAAAACGCATTTCAAAACACGAAAATGGCTGAACCGTCGAACTTTGAACCTTCTCTAAACTATACCAAGCAAGATTTAAAGGTCACATGCAACCACAAAATCAGTCATAATCAAAACACTATTGTCACGTATTCATAACATATAACATGCAATGCTGCTTGTAAAAAAACAAATAAACAAAATTATAATCGTACAATCGCGATTCAAAAGTGCAATATTTTGTACTTGGGCTTACTTCCCTAGAAATGATACCTTCGGAAGACCGAACCCAGTCATAGCAGATGGATGTGCACTCTGGTGTAACGACAAAAAAAGTTTCAAACAAAATCATATACTCGAGTAGAAGTTGCTATCCACGAAGAACGTATATACAGCGTTATCCTAAACCTCGGGAAGCCCTCAGGAGACCGAACCCTGTCATAACGGATGGATGTGCACTCAAATGTAACGACAACTTCCGATTGGCAGGTTCATTTGCTGATACGCAGAGGGCTCATTTTGTGTACAGAAAGATCTGTTTGATGGCCATTTTAGAATGCGAATCACAAGAAAGTAAGATTCTTTGTTGATAACAACTTCTTTCATTGTACTTGATGCTTTCTTTCAGTATGGATTCATATACCGTTGTAAGACAAAATCATATACACTAGATGTTGTTATCCATACAGAATATATATTGAGATGTTGGATTTTATAAATACATGTTCTCTGAATTTGCGTTCGATCCAATCAAAAATCATCTTAGTTAAGATGGTGAACTACTGCGCGGCTGGAAACTGTCATTCGTACAAGTACAAAGCAGGGCTTGAAACTCAGGGTTTGCACCAGTTCACGTCAGATCCAGTCATTCGAGAAAAATGGATGTAGTTTGTCTGCAACCCACAGATATAAAAACATGTTATGTGTACAAGTATCACACCTGCCTAATTACATAATGTGGCAGAGACAGGACTCGAATGCACGAGTTGAATCAATATATTTTGTTTAAAGCGCAGAGCCTGATAGGTGTTAAGTTCAAATTGCATGTGGTCAATGTTTGAAGCTGTGTACTGCATATTGTCTATGGAGGACAGGCAGGCAGACATATAGGTGTCAATAAACCTTGGTTTATTGTGGCACATTTCTTTCAGCTCTCAAGTCAGGGCTCATAAATGAATTTTCAAGCTACTTTCGTTTTCAAGCTCGTCCCGTTCTAAAGATGCAGTATATGTTGACTGTATCTGAAATATATGTGTTCAAGACGATTCAATGTGGGGCAAGAGGAAAACAAACGATTCAAGTTTCATTTTAACAGTATGCTAGCGATTTACCTTTACAGACACCGAGGCATGGGCGATCACCGGGAATAAACAGGGTCACTCTTCCTGGCACTCGTAACTGCTCGTGTCATTCCGGCAAGCTCGTAGCCATGTTTACGACTGGGTCTTGTTCAAGCGCAAACGGGTATAGAGATGAAAACATATAGTACCATTATCTAGGAAAGATAACTGTGAATTTCCAAACATGGCTCTAAGTATATCCTACATACGGCCATTCCCTTTGCAAATATGTTTCACTGTTGAAAGTTGCTCATCCTTTAGCTCAAAGTTTATGTTTAAAGGTCACATGCAACGCAGATTCTGATACTTTTCGGTATGCACTTACCGAAACAAATCATCAAAAATGCCAATTCAGCCTACAAAGATAAAAAAGAACGGGATGCAAAAAAGCCCGCGAAATCGGAGTTCAAACGATTCACTAAATTTCCCCCAGCGCTGGGGGAAAGGGAGTTCACGAGCTGCGCCCATAACGCATGCGCAGTGAATGGGTTCGCGGAGCTTGAAACGGCATGTTTTCTATTCGCCCACATCCCATCTCGCCCACAGTCTTAAAACAACATATTGGTTAGGGATTACATAACGATCAGCTTGTGTCATACCTATGACTGAAGAATGGACTCTCCAATTATGAAGATGTGGGCGAATTGAGATGTGGGCAAATGAAGACAAAAGTAATGGTGGGCAAAAGTAAGAAGAAAATAACTCAGTTTGCTTCTACATTTTTTTTATTTCTTTACAGTTCATTCAGTCTTATGTCTTATTCACTCAAATTTACATTTTGTTTTTATTTCTGTAACAAAGTTTCATAATGTTCAGTTCAACTTGATCAGGTGTCCAGCCGCGTCTAGAAACTGTAGCGGTGATCTTCTGCCAGTTTCCTGTTGCTGTTGCAGTCTGTGCAGGCGGCTGTCCAGGTTCTTGTAGAGTCTGGATCTTGGGCGGACAGCTGCTCCATGCTCAATCTGTCTTCTGGCCACTCTGTTTGTTGTCTCGAGCTTCTTCATTGCGATCACAAACTCGTAAATGTTCGGGTGGTGCTTCTGAACCAGCTTCTTAAATCCAAGGTGGAATCCCTCCAAGTGATTGTTTGTTCTTGGCCCAGTGTTTCCATGTTGATTCCAAATGCGAGGTGGGAATCTTGCGTCGTAGTCAACCCATGTAGATGTGATGTAGTCGTTGAACTGGCCGATTCCGTCAACGTCGGGAGACTGGTTCAATACTTCCATCCAGGCATCTTGGATCTGATCCACTGGGAGGAGGGGGAGTGCTGCAGCACGTCGCACGTGGGTGTTGAAGGCACGGTTGTCCTTGTAGGTGTTCACAAGTCCTTTCTCTGAAACCTGCCCTAATCCCCCCCCTTGTCAGGACACCCCATTATGAGAGTAGGGGTGCATTGTCTGACCCTAATTAACCTCTGATGTTTTTGTGGGCCAATTGGGATGTGGGCAATTAGGGATGTGGGCGAATAGAGACTAAACCCTTGAAACAGTATGCATGCCCGGAGTATGAGGTCGTGAGCAGTAGTCTAATCTTGGTTGTGCACACAAACAAGTAAATAATCTAATCGTTGCGTAAAAACACGTGTTGATTGTGGTAAACAGCCTCTGTCAGGTAGGTTGTCTGGTACTAATAGGCTTTAAACAAGGAAAACGACATCATTTAAAGAAAGTCTATATTAAATTATATAACGATTGTGTTTAATCTTATTCAACTAAGATAATTCTGGTAGCGAAACAAAAATATCAGATCAGTTGATCACGCTAAGTGCTTATTACTTGGAATAAACGTGAAACTACCACCCACGCAGCAGTATCATTACGTATACTCTCTAATTTTGTTAAATTAAGATAATTCTGGTAGTGAAATAAAAAAATTGTGCCACAAATTTCTACAGGAAAACAAATTCTGCTAGAAATTTCTGCAGGAAAATAAATTCTGCAAGAAATTTCTGCAGAAATGCATTTTCAGAGCCGATTTGTGAGATTATTAACACGTGAACACACTGGCAAATGAACATTTCGTGTTCATCTCCTCGAGATCTTCCCAATAATATAAAATATGTCTTTGTAGTTTGCTTCCTTCTGTGTGTCAAGTTAGGACTCGCTGGCCATTCCTAAGTTGTCCCGCCCGGCCTTCAAGCAAACCACTAGTTAACCCAATAAACCTGACTTCATGAAAGATATATAGATATATGCTTTTCCGACCAAGTATATATACCTACAAGTACACATTTTTGTTACAACGTAGCCAGAAAATGCTAACTGTATTGTTTTCTTCACAGTACATGGACAGTATTACTTATGTTTGATTTTGTATGTGTGATTTAGTTTATTATTACATCGCTTTTAGCAATATTCCAGAAATATCCCAAAAGCGAGCAATTTAGAGCGACTGCTCCAATTCAAGGTTGAAGAGTGAGTGAGTGAATTTAGTTTTACGCCGCTCTTGGCAATATCCCGGCAACATCACGGCGCTGGACACCAGAAATAGGATTGACACATCGTACCCATGTGGAGAATGGAACCCTGGTCTCCGGGGTGACGAAAATGCTTTAACCACTAGGCTATCCCACCGCCCCAGCAATGACACAGACCCTGTCCTGACGGCCACCGAGAACATGCTTGATTAAAATAGTAACATTGTTGACATCATGGTGTGTTTCACAAAATCAATTGAGCGTAATAAAATGATCGAATTCCAACAGAAATGGCCACCACGAAGAAGCTGACAGACAACTATCTGACCTGTGTCATCTGCTCAGAGGTATTCACAGACCCTGTCACACTTCAGTGTAATCACACATTCTGTAAGTTCTGTCTGCTGAAATACACCAAAACACAGTCTGAAGCAATACAAGCCAAGTCCATCCCACGTCCCTCCTGCAGAGAACAGACAAAGGTGACAAACCCTGATAGTCTAGTGGAGGAGTGGGTCAGTCAACTGAAACCAAGCCACGTCATACAGGGTTTAATGGACGATTTAGGGGGATCGCCAGGTGAGAAATTATGAAACTGTCTCATGTCGATTTTTTATTTCTTTTTTTTCAGTACAGATGGGGACCAACGGCCAATGGTTCAACATTGATTTGTCCATTACATACATGTGTGTATGTGGTCCAGATAATGTCAATGACTTATGGGGTAGTGAGTTATCTTTACTACAGTATGTCTCAGGCATGCGAGGCATGGTAAGCATAACAGGCTGTTCTTTTATCAACAGGTAAATAAAATAGGCTAAGTTTCTAACAACAGATGTTTCATTAGAAGACATGATTATATTAAATTTTGGTGGGATATTTGTTATATTTCGTGGCAGTGTATCATTAATATAGATTATCAAAACTGATAATCATATCGTGTCATGCCTTCATTGTATACGATATTGTTTTGTATATTAATTTCAGTGAGAATGAGCAGGTTTGTTTATACTTCAGGCAAATGAAGCTAATACATATACTAAATAATTATATTTCAGTATTCGTACATACAAACGTACATCAGTTCACAAACAATATTTTGACGTCAGACAGTGTCGCTGACATATTTGCTGCCTATGAGTCTTTGAATGGAGCATCCAGAGATGGCGACAAGAGACTGCAAACATCCAGCATCATCTTTGTACACGACACAGAGAAGCTGATGAGATCTGTGGACGGTGTGACGTTGGGGGAGGTCAAGATTGTTCATGGTTCAAGCCGCCAGACATCATCGCCTTTTCTTGTGCAAGAAATTTATTGTACCGAAGATAAAGAACCCGTTAGTGTGTATGGCGTTGTAGTGTTGACTCTTGATTGTACCAAGACAGTTCTTGTTTCAGATCTATTTTACAATGGTCTCGAGGTATTTTATACTTCAAACAAAACGTCCTCACAAACACGTGTACAGCTTCCCACTGCCCCAACACAATAGCCAAGGTGGATGGAACCAAGGCAGCTGTTGCTCTGCCAGGCACACAACAAATAGCTTTCATCAAGTTTGGCCCTAAACCTACATTAGAATCAACTGTCAGGACACGCAGGAAGTACTGTGGGTTGGCCTGTCTGAACTCTTCACAGCTCGTAGCAGGTGGTAACGACAAGCGTTCCTCTGTTGACATACTGGATATGGAAGGGACTGTACTGAAATCTATCAACACAATTATGATAAAACATCCACGATACATTCATGTTACGAGGAATAACAATGTGGTAGTCAGTGAAGGGACTGTAAAATCCCTGTTATCTATGACTCTTGACGGACAAGCTGTTTTCATTTACAAACCCAGAGGAGACAGGGCATTGATTTATCCTTGTCGTATCACAACAACCAGCTCTGGAGACATCCTGTTTGTAGACTCAGACTCCAACAAGGTGATTCAGCTGACAGAATCCGGACAGTTTGTCAGAGACGTTCTCACAGCACATGATGGCTTATATCGTCCCGATAGCATCTGTCTGGATGATGACGGCCTGTTGTATGTCACTATAGGCTGGTGTGTGAAAGTATTCTGCTTTGAATAGTATGTACAGTGCACCCTGGTTATACTGGTCCTGGTTACATCTCCAAAAGTTTCCATAACGGATTTCTATCTATTCAGTGAGTGAGTGTAGCTTTACGCCGCACTCAGTAATATTCCAGGTATATGGCGGCGGTCTGTAAATAATCGAGTCTCGACGAGACATTCCAGTGATCAACAACATGAGCATCGATCTGCACAACTGGGAACCGATGACCTGTGTCAACAAAGTCAACGAGTGACCACCCGATCCCGTTAGTCGCCTCTTACGACAAGCTTAGTCGCCTTTTATGGCACGCATGGGTTTCTGAAGACCTATTCAACCCCGGATTCTACCCATTTAAAGTAACCTGGAAATTGTACAGAACATGTTACAATTGCCTAAAGCCTTGTCAGGTTCACACACGGTCATTTACAGACTGTCGCCATATCGCTAGAATATTACTGCGTAATCTGCTCACTGTAAATATTCGGCGTAAGATGAAACGAACTGCTTACTAAATGAATTACCTGATTAAAAGTCAGCCATGGTTACCAACCGTGCGCGCACGCGCGAGCGTGTGTGTGTGTGAGTGTGTGTTTATGGCATGGTATTTGTTTAGCATATTCAGGAGTTGCTATAGGTATATAGAGAAATAGATATATACCCCCATGTTGTTTAAAATTTCAACTTCTATATTGCATATGTTCTTCGCAGCAGTTATACCTGTCCAAGTTACAGTACCCGGTATGTTTCAAAGCTGATTGGTGTGTATAGCGCGTTATTACTTAGTTTGTCCGTATTGTAGCGTATTGTCAAAGAAGCATCAAGATGAAGCAACGCGGTCATGTCCACAAAGTCAGGAACGCCCATGATTACCAAAGGAAAAAAGTAACTGTACATTACATAAAGTTGCATAAATTAAAATTATTTTAAAGGTGATAAACAATAGTGCTAAATAAACATTGCAAAGTACGTTGCATGAAACATTATGTCATGCATCGCCCGTGAAACCCGAACTTTCTGCACAATGAACTTACTCAGTTTTGACAACTGACGTCCACACACCTGTTACAGAAAATTGGAGATCGGTTTATAATTCTCTTGCCTCAATGTTGTAGAAAAAATACGTTAATTTCAACATAAACTGTACATACGCCATGCCACGGCTTACAGAAAATCAGCGTCTCATTAACGGACGTCGGTATGCTGAAGACTGGAAAAGCCCAAAATGAAGTGCCCAGACATTTTGGTGTCCATCGAAACACGATGTCGTCTCTATGGAGACGTTTTCAGCATGACTGGAACTCGAGAGATTTGCTTATGACCGACAGCTCAGTCATGACATTGTGTCAGGAAGACAGCCACATTAAGCTGACGCATCAAAGGAATGGATTCCAGTCTGCCAATGTGACTGCTCGGACCATTCCTGACTTGCGTACAATTAGTTCCAAGAATGCACGGCACCGACTGAAGGAGCACAACATCCGGACCCTCCAACGTCCCCCACTGACATGTTCTTCTAAAAGATGACTCATATTTCAAAGAAAGGTCTGACTATCACACACTAACGCAGTCTGACTCCTAGTGTTTTTCATTTGTCTGAAGTACTGTTTCCATATTTCATATCTAATTGAAAATGCTATGAAAATGCATGTATATGTACAGTAAAAATGCATTGTAAGTGGCTATTCTACACCGCACGTATTCAGCATAAATTAAAGTAAGGATGAAATCGGCATTATGCTGTTTAACATTTAAGAGTTCGACTTACGGAAGATAAACATGTATATACTGTACATGTATAATCGCATGTATATTCATATTAATAATAAAACAGTTGACAGGAATGTTCAGTATAACTAAACGATTTGGTGTAACGCTTTGAGCAATGTCATCAGGGTGTGTCTGTTTGATGTGGGATGAAAAAGTAAGGAAGGTCTTTTGTGTTTATCTCTTTGGTGACACTATCAAGAACAGAATTGGTGTTGACAAACCTAGAAACACAAGCAGATGGAAATGGAGTCTGAACTTAAGTAATCAGTTCGCAGAGAAGCGAGGCGCTTAGATGACTGTGATACAGGCACATTAATGAAATGATACCCTCCCAAAGTGTTTCCTTTCTGAAAGCGGGAAGCATTTACAATTAGGTAATGCTGGTGTATGAACAATTTGTATACATCAAGCTCTGGACCAGGCAATCCAAAGACTGATGTCATGAGCATCTATCTACATAACCGAAACACTGTATGCACAATGTGTAATGGGAGTCGAATTTCAAGTAAATCAGTCGGAATATTTTATGAAGTTATTTAGGACGATTCCAAGATGACTGCCACAGCATACCAGACGGTCTGTACTTTTCGAACAGCATCTTCTTGGGATAACTGATTTGTCGAAAATCAATCAAACCACTAATTTAAACAACAATTAAGTGGCACGGACCACAACTGTGTAGTCACCATCATCCATTTCTACTGCTCGTGAGGGGACTCTTCCCATGAAGGAGAGTAGTATAAAAATATAGGAATCGAACAGGTCTACCTCGACAGTCCGAGTAATTCATGTGTAGGCAATCCTGTAATTCCAGATCAATTATGGTGCTGCGTTTTCAAGAATGTTCTGATGAACATTGACCAAGGAATAGGCACAATCGGACGCTAACTTTTATCAAATGTATCGCTGACTGCATTAAGATCACCAATCAACCATAAGACGATACCAATCAACCACATCGTCTTCATATCGTCATATATGTCAACCCAAACCATGACACCGCCGTCGCCAATCAGTTCCACTTCCTTTACATAACACGTTCTCCACAGAGTGTCTAGACACAAGTTGTGATATCATTCCTCAACAGCTGGAACGTGCTTGCGTCTGAAAACGTCACTCCTTGTCACTGTCTGATTTCCCACTGATGATCTGTCCGGGTTCATCAAAGACGTTGACGTGGATGTTGAAGAGTCAGCCGTATGTAGGCGAGGAAGTCGTCGTGCTTTTGTTCGTCCACTGACAGGATGTCCAAGCCAAGTCGCTTCTGATGACGTTACAGGTGGGAAACTATTTCTCAAGTGCAGGATACATAATTAGCGGTCGTCTGGGATGGTGACGTGAGGCCTTCAACCTATGGGCCTGTCTACTGTCCGTATTATTCCAGTGGCTCTCTTTGGATTCCTGAGTTAATCGGAGCATGGTCGCTGAAGTTGACTTGAAGGTCTGTTGTCGAGGAAGGTTTGTGTGCACTGTTATACCCCAAAGATGTACGTACTTCATGCAATCCTTTCACGAGATTTTCGTGATTCACTCTTCATGCAATCCGTTCACGAGATTTTCGTGGTTCATGATCAGTTGCAGTGATACTGTTCGCTCAAACACAACATTTTCCATGGCAGATGTCCGGGAAGCGTTGTGGCGATTGTTTTGAGCTCATAACTGCCGACAACATGAAATGGGTGATTGACTGCCGTCGATTTCGGACTCGTTTTGCTTGTGCGCAAACTCAACAGTATCTTAGAATACTTGGCTGTTTATGGTTTTCCTTTTTTTGTTTACATTTTCTCCACGCTTGTTGTGGTTTGAAACTTTGCGTGTGTTCCTTTATCGTGGATTAATCAGTCAGTTGTTGGGGTTTTCCTCGGCAATGGCTGAAGGTAGCATGAAGTGTGAAGATGACTTCAAGGTGGTGTCCTCTGGGAATAAGCGAATCGGTCGCATTCCAGATGGTACTTTCTAAGAAAGCTTTTAGTCGTGAAGCAACCGTCTGCTGCTACTGCTGCATGGTCTGATCTTACTTTTATTTTTGATTAGCCAGGTCAGGTGAAGTCAACCACTATCATCTTTAAGGCAGATGTTGATGATGACGTTTCTATAACTCTTTGTCGACTGATGACCCAGCGGGCCTTGGAGAGAGCATTGGCTAAGGTTACTACTGAAATAGTCAGTGTTGATATTTTCTTCCAGAGACTTCCTATCAGAATATATATTTCCCCTGCACTGCGGTGTTTTAAATGCACTATGGAACTCACTTCCACTTAAACTACGTGCAGCTCCATCTCTTCAAGCTTTCAAGCGTAACCTCAAAACACACCTTTTCAGCGGATGCAAACCGTAACTTTCTCGAAGCTTGTATTTACGACCCTTTTTTTCATGTGACTTTTGATATGTTGTTATTTTTAACTGTTTGTGTGCGCTTTGAACATGCCCCTAAGTGGCATGGAGCATTGCGCAGTATAAGTAAGTAAGAGAATTTTTCACACTGGTGTATACATAATTTCACTGGTCACCCAGGGCAGCACACTTGGCAACTAACTGTGTGATGTCCGCCATTAGTTAGCCAATAATGAGTAACAATCAATCAGTCAAGGCAGTGGCGGTTAATTCTTTGTCGGAAGTACGACAAGGTATATTCAGTGTAGATTACGTAAATCTTCACTCATAAACACTGCCTTTTTGACAAATCCGCTGTGGAAGTTATTAATCGATCAGTGTGTTATCGGTTGATCCTTTTTTCGATGTTTGTTTTTGTAACTCAGCTGAAGAACCCTCTTGCATCACTTACATGCACATATTACATAACATGCAATACATTTGCCACTACAGACCTTTATAATGTTGAGTATTTACTCCAGACAGCAGAAATGCCAAATGAGAACCTATGTCGAGTAATGTTAGCAGTGTTACTACTATTTATGCCTGTTAAAAATTCATTAACTGAACATCAAGTGAATGATGACAAAAGGTTTAGGTTTATACCATCAAACGCGAGTTACAGCAAGGAAGATGTAGCCTGAAAACACTTATGGACCAAAACTGTTTTGAGGATACCGACGGAACATCGTTGTTACATAAGAAATGCACATATGTATTTGCTGTGTACTTGGGTAAATGGCAATAATCAGGGGTTTTTTTACGTAAGAAAATTTCCAGATTTCTCTACAAATGGCAAAGTCGTTGTTATTAGTTTACGAGTTCAGATCAACTGTGTTTTTTTATTATCATAGATAATAAACCAGGGTAGTAGGTACCAAAATTTATGTATGTTTGCTATGACAGCTGGGCCAACCCTCAAAACTACCTAAATATAAAGCTTTGCAATCTTTCAGAGTATTATGAAACAAATGGCTTCCTACGTGTATGTAGACATCATGTGTTCAAATGACAAGATTAAATATCGAGATAAAAACACAGAAATAGGATCAAATTTGATCAGTCACTATACCATCCAGGCATCAGAAAGAAAAAAAAATACATTGCTGGGATATTTTGTTACAATCAGATAAGGAGTACCATGGATATTTTTAAATAACGGCATGTGATGGGCATCCAGCCTCCTCACGTTTTAGGGTGAAGAAATTCTGCTACTGTGGACAGGAGCCCAGTCGCTTTGTCCGTCGCGGTCGGGGGAGCGGGTGCTGACCAATTTGCTGCTTTCGTAATTAGAGCGTTGGTGAGAAACATTATTCGCTCCGCATCAGTGCCCCTTTAAGGACCCACCCGTTCAAGCCACACCACCCGCTGCTCCAGTTGTTCCCATTCCTGTTGTGGTATCTCGTCCTGTTATGGTGACTGAAAGTACGCAGACTGACGCCCAAGGCGTTGAATGTCAGACTGATTCTCTTACTGACCTTATGCATGAAACCTCTTGTACACCTCTTTTCAACAATGTCTCTCCAGTTTATTTTCTCAATTTTGTTATATGCATAGTTGCCAACCTGGGATCCAATCGTGCATTCACATCTGATGGTGTACAGACGATAGCATCAGCTGCACATTCTCTGTTGGGTCTACAGTTGTCATTGTTCATCGGACAAGCAATCTTAGGGGTCAAAAATTATTCTTTTTATGGCTCTCTTAATACTTCAGTGGAATGCTAGATCTATCGTCTAGGCTTTAAAGTTTTTGTTAACAGTCTTGATCAGTCTTGTCAGATGTTATATGTCTTCAAGAGACGTTTTTGAATCCCACTCAAGCCACATCCTACAGGCCTATTGCTCGTACCTCCAACATGTGTAAAATAATGGAGAGAATGGTAAATAACCGGCTAGTTTACTTCATGGAAAAGAACAATCTCTTTTCAGGTGTTCAGTCAAGCTTTCAGAAAAAAACAGATCTTGTGCTGATTATTTAGTGCGACTTGAAACCGAAATTAAGAAGGCACTAGGAAGCACTGAATATCTGATGGCTGTTTTCATGGACATTGAAAAGGCCTATGACATGTTATGGAGGGACGGTTTGGTAATAAAACTGAATAAGCTTGGAGTTTGTGAGCGCATGCTTGATTGGTTAAAGTATTGTTTGAGGGATAGAAGTATACAAGTTCGCATTGGAACTTCTCTGTCGCATATGTTCAAGTTAGAAAATGGAACTCCCCAAGGTAGTGTAATCAGTCCAACATTATTTAATGTCATGATTTACGACCTGTTTGAGAATATCAATGTCCTTTTCGAAACTTCACAGTTCGCCGATAATGGAGCTTTGTGGAAACTGTCCAGTAATTTTGATATCGTCTTCAGTGGCCTTCAACAATCTCTCAATCTTGTGCAAGACAGGTGTATGCAGTGAGGTTTTAAGATTACAGCTTCTAAATCGTCTGCAATCATTTTTACCTGGAAGAAGGTTCCTCAAAATTCAAAACTGGTTTTGTGCGGTCTCTTTTCGAGTTTATGGACAAGGTGAAGTTTTAGGGACTCTGGCTTGATAAAAGGTTTACCTGGAAACCTCATATAGATTATTTGATTCAGAAGTGCCCTAAGGTCTTGAACCTTCTGAGAAGTATTTCCAGTACCAAATGGGATGCAGATAGGAAGCGTTTATTGCTGTTATATCGTGCCCTCATTAGATCACGGCTTGATTTCGGCTGTCAAGCTTATGGATCTGCATGTGATATACAAAAGGCAAAACTAGATGTTGTTCAGCCCTCCGAATCTGTCTTGGAGCATTTAGAACTACATCTGTTGAGGCTCTACGTGTTGAATCGGGTGAAAGGCCTTTAGATCTCAGACGTGAACTGTTTAGAAACTAGATACATGCTGAAGTTGAAATCTTTTGGACTGAAACACCAGACGTCAGCTGTATTGGGAGATTGTGTTGAGTATTTTATCGATCCTTGGAAACACGGTATGGGGCCTTATGGGATGCTTTGTCAGAGAACAGCTTTTCATCATCAAGTACGTGATGTCACCATAGATTATGTCTGTGTTATGTCTAAGAAGCGACCTTGGTTGCTTGAACTTCCATCCGCTTATCTTCATGCCCTTGCAAAAGCATCTAAATCTGAGCCAACTACTCGCATGAAAGCACTTGCTGAGGACCATATCCGAAGTCTACAGTGGACTAATGCTATGCAGATTTACACTGATGGATCTAAGTGCCCAGTGTCCGGTCATGTTGGTGCAGGTATCTTCATAGCTACTGATCAAAGAGAGATTTCTCTCCGATTAGCTGATCACTTGTCAGTATTTTCTGCTGAACTTGCGGCCATCATTGAAGTTTTGCGTTGGATTCTGTTTTTAAGACCTGACCAGCGTCAGTCATTTTTAGTGATTTTGTCAGTGCTTTACAAACAATACGAACAGGCTCCTCCTCAGCAAGGCAAGATTTGATCAATACTATACTTGATCTCTTTAATGACTTAAGTAAAGATCTTTTAGACGTTGAATTTTCATGGATACCGGTTCATGTTTGGATATTTGGAAATGAAAAAGCTGACAGATTGGCTAAAGCTGCATTAGATTTTGATGGGTCGGAACAAGATGAGTCCATATTGCCCTCTCCTGCTGAATTCTGCACCACCAGTAATTTCTGTGTTCAGAAGAAATGGCAACAGAGATGGTCCTCATCCTTAAAAGGACGCCATCTCTATGGCATCGAGCCTTTCTTAACGTAGTCAAAGTTATCCAGAGGCAACTTCGTCATGGACATTGTGGTCTTGGTGCCTATCTACATGTATATGTTATTAATAAAGATATTCTCCAAACTGCACTGTGTGTCATCAGCTAGATAATGTTGCCCATTATTTACTGCATTGCCCCAAAGTATGTCACTCAACGTAAGGCGATGATTGAATCACTTACATCACTCAATATTGATAGCTCCTTGACTGGATTGTTGTGTTCACGGAATATCGCCTGCACTAATGTTCAGAATGTCCATCTTCCTTATATTAAAGCTTGTGGCAGTTTTAATACTTTATTAAAGTTTAAGAAATTACCTTTGTGGTGGACAAGGTGTAAATGGGCCTAGTTGCCAGAACACCTATTAAAACTTAAATTATCTATCTGCCTACAACATTTGCGTTCGAATCCAAAATATGAAGTAATATTTTCGTACCGTGTCCGTTGTGCGTTAGTTTTTGTGAGATTCAATTTGTACATCGTCTGAAGATGTGAACGGTGGTAGGCTGATGGTACTTATTCAAAGAAACGAGAATAAACTTCAAGCAATATGTGGCCGGTTCATTAGGTTGATATCCGATGTAGAAAATTCATATCATTAACTATCGATCTTGTATTCTAATCGACCGGGGAGAGGTTATATATTTGGATAGTATTGAGAGCTTTGCCCAATCTTCATGGTGATCTTTAGCAAAAATCATGTGTTAGCCCGTGCTTTTATATAATGGTAGCTAAGCGCCTGCGCACTAAATGCGAGAAATCACGGTTAATCTAAACATTGCATGGTACGTGATCGTACCCGTTTCATTTCGCGTGGAGCTTAGTGTCACGTGATAATCAATATATCGACGTGAGCCAGATAGAGTGACCCTCTGTATTCCCGGTGATCGCCCTGCCTCGGTATCTGTAAAGGTAAACAACTAGCACACTGTTGAAATGAAATTTGAATCGTTTGTTTTCCTTCTTGAACACATATATTTCAGATACAGTCAACATATGCAGCATCTCTAGAACGATGCGAGCTTGAAAACGAAAGTAGCATGAAAACGAAAGTAGCTTGAAAATTCATTCATGGGCCCTCACTTTAGAGCTCAAAGAAATGTGCCACATTTTGGGCCTTTCAAAACAACAAAAGCATATTCTTGAGGTGTATATCACATGTTTGTAACACCTAAAAACATAAGCACCTTGTGTATATACAGCGATCTGCTACCCTGTTTTAGTTTCGTGGCATATGATTGGTGGAGTTATGCCCCTTGGTGCGTAGTTCACAATATATATTGTTTTCTTGATAGTACATGGACAGTATTACTTATGTTTGATGTTGTATGTGTGATTTAGTTTATTATAATTACATCGCTTTTAGCAATATTCCAGAAATATGAAAAGGCGAGTAATTTGGAGCGACTGCTATAATTTAAGGTTGAAGAGTGAGTGAGTGAATATAGTTTACGCCGCTCTTAGCAATATCAGCAATAGCAATAGCAACATCACGGCGGGGGACCCGAGAAATGGGATTCGCACATCGGGCCCATGTGGAGAATGGAACCCTGGTCTCCGGGGTGACGAGAATGCTTTAACCACTAGGCTATCCCACCGCCCCAGCAATGGCACAGACCCTGCTCCTGACGGCCACCCATAACGTGGTTAATTAAATTAGTAACATTGTTGACATCATAGTGTGTTTCACAAAATCAATTGAGCGTAATGAAATGATCGAATTCCAACAGAAATGGCCACCACGAAGAAGCTGACAGACAACTATCTGACCTGTGTCATCTGCGCAGAGGTATTCACAGACCCTGTCACTCTTCAGTGTAATCACACATTCTGTAAGTCCTGTCTGCTGAAATACACCAAAACACGGTCTGAAGCAACACAAGCCAACTCCATCGCATGTCCCTCCTGCAGACAAAAGACGAAGGTGACCAACCCTGGCAGTCCAGTGGAGGAGTGGGTCAGTCAACTGAAACCAAGCCACGTCATACAGAGTCTAATGGACGATTTAGGAGGATCGCCAGGTGAGAAACTATGAAACTGTTCCATATCGATTTTCGATATCTTTTTTTTCAGTACAGATGTGGACCAACGGCCAATGGTCAACATTGATATGTCCATTACATTTAAGTGTGTACATACTGGTATATGTGGTCCAGATAATGTACATGATTTATGAGGTAGTGAGTTATCTTTACTACAGCATGTCTCAGGCATGCCAAGCATGGTTAGTATTACAGACTGTGTACAACAGATGTGTGGCAAATAAAGCTAATACATATACGCTAAACAATTATATTTTAGTATTCGTACATACAAAGATATACTGAACAGTGGTGAGTGAGTGCAAGTTTCAGCAATATATCATTAAACGATCTGTGTTTTAGATGTTGATGTCTGTTGCGTGTGCAAAGAAGATGGGCAGACAACTCCAGGTACAATGTGGTGCGTCACTTGTGAAGATGCCTTCTGTGATGGGTGTCTGACGTTACACAAGAAGATACCACTAACACGTGATCATGAAGTGATTGATGTACGTAGCCATGGCAACAGGAAACCAAAAGCACGTAGCTTCATGTGCAGAGTTCACAAGGACGAGAAGGTAAAACTGTTCTGTAAAGACTGCAGGATGACAATTTGTACTGTATGCTGCAGCCTCAAACACCGGAAGTGTGATGATGTTGAAACCATTGATGCCATGATGCCGCTTGTTAAAGAAGCCCTGGTCAATGAAACAATGATCCAAGAGAAGAAAATACAAACTTACACTGATAATATTTCATTGACACACTCGAAAATTGAAAAGGTGGCGACGAGTGCTCAAGAAATGAAAGATGAAGTTAGGAAAGTACGCATAGCAGCTACAGAGGTTCTTGTGAGAAAGGAAAAGGAACTGCTGGATCATATCGACAAACTCACTGAGATCCATGTACAGGAACTAAAGGCCTATAGAAAGAGCCAGGATATTGACCTCCAGGCAGAACATCAGCGGTATGAGTTCACAAACAGTCTTTTGAAGTCAGACAGTATCGCAGACATGTTTGCTGTGTATGAGTCTGTAGATGGAACATCTAGAGATGACCATATAAGAGAGGACAAGAGACTACAAGCATCCAGCATCATCTTTGTACACGACACAGAGAAGTTGATGAGATCTGTGGACGGCGTGACGCTGGGGGAGGTGAAGCTTGTTCATGGTTTAAGTCGCCAGACATCGCCCGTTCTAGTGCAAGAAATTAATTGTACCGGAGAGGACGAACTCATGAGTGTGTATGACGTTGTAGTGTTGACTCTTGATTGTACCAAAGCAGTTCTCGTGTCAGACGTCTGCTACGGTGATCTCAAGGTATTTTATACTTCAAACAAAACACCGTCACAAACACGTGTACAGCTTCCTGCTGCCCCAACACAAATAGCCAAGGTGGGTGGAACCAAGGCAGCTGTTGCTCTGCCAGGCACACAACAAATAGCTTTCATCAAGTTTGGCCCTAAACCTACATTAGAATCAACTGTCAGGACACGCAGGAAATACTGTGGATTGGCCTGTCTGAACTCTTCACAGCTCGTAGCAGGTGGTAACGACAAGCGTTCCTCTGTTGACATACTGGATATGGAAGGGATTGTACTGAAATCTATCAACACAGTTATGATAAAAAATCCACAATACATTCATGTTACGAGGAATAACAATGTGGTAGTCAGTGAAGGGACTGTAAAATCCCTGTTATCTGTGACTCTTGACGGACAAGCTGTTTTCATTTACACACCCAGAGGAGACAGGGCATTGATTTATCCTTGTGGTATCACAACAACCAGCTCTGGAGACATCCTGTTTGTAGACTCAGACTCCAACAAGGTGATTCAGCTGACAGAATCCGGACAGTTTGTCAGAGACGTTCTCACAGCACATGATGGCTTATATCGTCCCGATAGCATCTGTCTGGATGATGACGGCTTGTTGTATGTTACTATAGGCTGGTGTGTGAAAGTATTCTGCTTTGAATAGTATGTACAGTGCACCCTGGTTATACTGGTCCTGGTTACATCTCCAAAAGTTTCCATTTCCGTATTTCTACCCATTCAGTGAGTGAGTTTAACTTTATGCCGCACTCAGCAATATTCCAGGTATATGGCGGCGGTCTGTAAATAATCGAGTCTCGACGAGACATTCCAGTGATCAACAACATGAGCATCGATCTGCACAACTGGGAACCGATGACCTGTGCCAACCAAGTCAACGAGTGACCACCCGATCCCGTTAGTCGCCTCTTACGACAAGCAAAGTCGCCTTTTATGACAAGCATGGGTTTCTGAAGACCTATTCAACCCCGGATTCTACCCACTTAAAGTAACCTGGAAATTTTACAGAGCATGTTACAATTGCCTAAAGCCTTGTCAGATCCAGACACGGTCATTTACAGACTGTCGCCTTATTGCTAGAATATTGCTGAGTGCGGTGCAAAACTTGAACACACTCATTCTTTAAATGCCACTTTCAGGTCGAACTGTTTTGATCAGCTAAATAGTGTGTGTACTCAGTTAAGTGAGGCGTGTTTGTCACTGGTACAGCTTAGGAAAAGGTAATCTGCTCACTGTAAATGTTAGGTGTAACTCAAGTTGTTAAGATGAAACGAACTGCTTACTAAATGAATTACCTGATTAAAAGTCAGCCATGGTTACCAACCGTGCGTGCGTGCGTACGTGTGTTGAAGGCATGGTATTTGTTTAGCATATTCAGGAGTTGCTATAGGTATATAGAGAAATAGATATATACCTCCATGTTGTTTAAAATTTCAACTTCTATATTGCATATGTTCTTCACGGCAGTTATACCTGTCCAAGTTACAGTACCCGATATGTTTCAAAGTTGATTGGTGTGTATAGCGCGTTATTACTTAGTTTGTCCTAGGGTATTGTCAAAGAAGCATCAAGATGAAGCAGCGCGGTCATGTCCACAAAGTCAGGAACGCCCATGTATACTAAAGGAAAAAAGTAACTGTACATTACATAAAGTTGCATAAATTAAAATTGGGTTATAAATAATAGTGCTAAATACACATAGCAAAGTACGTTGCATGAAACATTATGTCATGTATCGCCCGTGAAACCTGAAATTGCACAATGAACTTACTCAGTTTTGCACGCTTGTTGACAACTGACGTTCACACACCTGTTACAGTAAATTGAAGAACGGTTTATAATTCTCTAGCCTGATTGTTGCAGAAAAATACGTTAATTGCAACATAAACTGTCCATACGCCATGCCACGGCTTACAGAAAATCAGCGTCTCCGGAACGTACGTCGGTATGCTGAAGACTAGAATAGCCCAAAATGAAGTGGCCAGACATTTTGGTGTCCATCGAACCACGATCTCGTCTCCATGGAAACGTTTTCAGCATAATTGGAACACGAGAGATTTGCTTCTAACTGGCCGCTCAGTCACGACATCACGTCAGGACGCCAACCACATTGGGCTGACGCATCTAAGGAATGGATTCCAGTCTGCCATTCCTGACTTGCGTGCAATTACCGACTGAGTCAGCACAACACCCAACGTCCCTGACAGACATGTTCTTCTAAAAGATGACGCGAATTTTACAGAAAGGTCTGACTATCACACACTAACGCAGTCTGAATCCCAGTGTTTTCCATTTGTCTGTAGTAGTGTTTCCATAGTTTACATCTGACTGAAATTGCTATGTGGTGAATAGAAAACATCAGCTATGAAATTGCATTTATATGTATACTACACAGTGGATTGTTAGTGGCTAGTCTACATGGCATGTATCAGCATGAAATAAAGTAAAGATGAACTCGGCCGACTGCATTATTCTGTTTGACATTTAATAGTTAGACTTACGAAAGATAAACAAATCACATGTATATTCACATCTATAATAAAGCACTCGACGACACGAATGCTCAGTATAGCTAAACGATTTGTTGTAATACTTTGAGCAGTGTCATCAAGGTGTGTCTGTTTGATGTGGGATGAAGACCCGAAGTAAGGAAGGTCTTTTGTGTTTATCTATTTAGTGACACTATCAAGAACAGATTTGGTATTGACAAACCTAGAAACACAAGCAGATGGAAACGGGCTTTGAATTTACGTACACAAATCAGTTCGCAGAGAAGGTAGGCGCTTAGATGCCTGTGATACAGGTACTTTAATGAAATGACCTCTTACCAAAGTGTGTCCTTCCTGAAAGCGGGAAGGATTTACAATTAGGTATCGCTGGACTATGAACAATGTATTTGTTTCTTTAACAGTTTTCCAGCTTTTGTATATATCCAGCCCTGGACCAGAAAATCCAAAGACTGATATCATGAGAATCTATCCACACAACCGAAAGACTGCATGGACTGTATGTAATGGGAGTAGACCTTCAAGTAAATCAGTCGCAATATTTTGATAAAGCTATTTAGAACGATTCCAAGATGGCTGCCACGGCACTACAGACATTCTGTAGTTCTCGAACAGCATCTCCTTGGGTTGAAAATCCTTGTCGAAAATCAATCAAACAAATAATTTATAAAAACAATTAAGTGGCACGGACCACAACTGTGTAGTCACCATCATCCATCGTGTGGCGGCTCTTCCCATGTAGGAGAATAGTATAAAAGTTTAGGAATCGAACACGACTCGACAGGATTCGTCCGAGTAATTCATGTGTAGACAATTCAGCAATTCCAGATAAATTAGGGTGCTGCGTTGTCGAGAATGTTCTGATGGTTTGTATGTTGAGAATGTTTTCATGAAACCCCCATTGGTAACGGCTAGAACTGCAGTAAGATATCTGCGTGAATATAGATTTACGCCGCTTTTAGCAAGCACTGTAGCACTGTATACTACCAATCAAAAGTTTTGACACACTAGTGTAACTGTAGCTGCTTACAATCAACAGCAGCTCCAAACTAGACTTTGCAAATAGTTCGTAGTGAAACAATGCCAAATCAACGACAAACCACATTGTGAAAAATAGACATGCACTCATTTCAATGGAGTAACAACAATACCATGTCCATTAAGTCATTCAATTTGTAAAAATGAAAGAATAAAAAGTACAGTATTCGATCACGTGGTATCTGGTATGTCCATCGTGGGCATCAATGCAAGCCCTGACTCTACGACGTGCCGAGAACGTCGGACGCCGTACCTTGGGCAGGAATCCTTTGCATTTCCACTTGAAGGGCATGGACAAGCTGACGTATGTTTCCAGAACCAGGTGAACCATGTGGCACCACTTGTTCAAATGGTGACGAGTCAGGTGAACTGGAGGGCCACTGACGCTTTTTCTTTGAAGATAATCCATGCCAATACGTACTTGCTGTATGAGGAAGGGCGTAGTCCTGTTGGAATGTGATCAGGTTACTTCACTGACCAACACTCCCTGCCACTGTCTGATTTGGTACTGACAGTCTGTCCGTGGCCATCGAAGACGTTGAAGCGTCAGCCGTACACCCCGGAGGGGTCTGTAGGCGAGGAAGTCGTCGTGCTGTTGTTCGACCACTGACAGGATGTCCAATCCAAGTCGCTTCTGATGACGTCACAGGTAGGAAACGGTGTTGGATACAGAATTAGCGGTCGTCTGGGATGGTGACGTGAGGCCTTCAACCTATGGGCCTGTCTACTGTCCGTATTATTCCAATGGCTCTCTTTGGATTCCTGAGTTAATCGGAGCATGGTCGCTGAAGTTGACTTGAAGGCCTGATGTCAAGAAAGGTATGTGTGCACTGTTATACCCCAAAGATGTACGTACTTCATGCAATCCGTTCACGAGATTTTCGTGATTCACGCTTCATGCAATCCGTTAACGAGATATCATTCACGATCAGTTACAGTGATACTGTTCGCTCAAACACAACATTTTCCATGCCAGATGTCTAGGAAGTATTGTGGCGATTGTTTTGAGCTCATAACTGCCTTCAAAATTGAGTTCGAATCCAAAATATTAAATTATGGTATCATGTCTTTTGGTATAATGTCTGTTGTGCGTTAGTTTTGGTGAGATTCCACTTTTACATCGCCTGAAGCTATGAACGGTGGCAGGCTGATGTTAGTTATTCCAAGAAACGAGCATAAACTTTAAGCTACATGTGTTTGGTTCATTAGGTTGATATCCGATGTAGAAAATTCATATCATTAATTATCGATTTTGTATTCTAATCGATCGGGGAGAGGTTGGGCGGGGAACAGCTAATAAAGTGAAACAAAACAACCAAGATCTGTAACCCGATATCGTAAACCAAGACGATAATGGAATAATGAAACTGATATTTTCAGTATCGGTTCAGAATATGTATTTAGTCCTTTGTGTGACAATAACATATCCCTTGTCAGGAACAGAGGTGAACTTAAAACTTCACGCCATAATCCGTCTCGATAATCCGCCAAAGTTAAATCCAGAGCGAGTTAGAGTCAAGACAGCGATGTGACGTATGTCAGAACGACTGACTGCAGGACAGCCATCACGTAAACGTTTCTAAAGGCATAAAACTATCATCAGTTTATTTATTCTCAACATGGAACCTCCCGTGGTGGTAAAGGAGAAAGGGTTTGTTGATATGAACGTAATTAATAATTACAAAATGTCGGTACAAATATTTATCGACACTTGCTTGAAAAGATAAATACATTTAAATACAAACGAATAAACACAGAAGGAGACCACAATTAGGCACACATATACACCAGTGCGTTAATTAAGCACCGACGTATTTTGAAAACAAAATCTGATGCTACAGAAAAGTTAGGGTATAACCACCAATGTAACCAAATTATAGTTACAGAAACTTTATCCATTGTCAGTTTCACAAACACCACAACCTTTTCTATTCTTTTTGAAAATATTTGTTGGTGAAAATGTCATGAGACCGACGTTTTACCCGAAGTAACTTTTCCTCTCCTGCTGAAACTACACAATTCAACTAAAGTTTGACCAAAAATGACAAACAATTGAGTCCGGACCAGACAATGCAGTGATCAACAGCGTGAGCATCACTCTACGCAAATGGGATACGATGACCCAGAAATTATTGAGAATCATGTTGCGTCATGTAACTCATTACGTTTATTAACTTCTGGCGTTTTACTTACATAAACATGTTAAAACATCATCCTTTTACAGTCTCAGTCTTGTTTTAGTACTTTGTTAGACCTCCTCGCTCAGCAATGCATGCCTGAATACGCCTAGGCACACTACCCATCAAAGTTTGTAGGTAATCGTGTGACAGGGTATCCCAATATTGGACCACCTCGGCCTTCATATCTTCAATATTTCTCAGTCCCTTTTGGTGTATTCTGTCCTCCATGACTCCCCACATATTCTCAATTGGGTTTAGGTCTGGGCTGTAACTGGGCCAGTCTAAAACTTGAACATTTTCGCCCGACAACCACTGTTTTGTGTAGCGCGCAGTGTGTTTTGGGTCATTATCATGCTGGAAAATCCAATCATCTTCATACAATGTTTGTGCTGTCGGAAGAAGGTGACCATTTAGAATGTCAACGTATCTTTCTTTTGTCAAGTTTCCCGTGAAAACACACAATGGCGTCACTCCGCGAGCCGATATGCCACCCCACATGTGAAACTTCGGGCTATGTTTTGGTCGCTGGTAGATAGATTTGACAGTATCTTTGGTCCAAATTTTCACACAATTAGGGAAAAGCCAAACAGAACTTTCACCCGAAAAGAAAACATTATCCCAATCTTGATTTTCATGAGCCCGACACCAGTTTAAACGTTTTTCCTTTTGTGCATCTTTCATCAACGGCGAGGGAATTCCACGTTTTTTCACCCAATTAAGTCTCTGTAATTCCTGCCTAACTGTTTCATTGCATACCTGAGGACTTCCTCTGCTAATCATTTCATTTCTGATGTTCTCAACACTTTTCAATCTGCCCAAGTCTTCGGCGATCCACAACACTGTATTTCCTAGGCCGACCTGCCCCTGCTTTGTGCTCTATCCCGGTTCCTGTTTGAATATTCTTCAAAGTTCTGTATACTGTAGACAGAGGAATACCATGTCTACAAGCTAACACTTTAGCATCAGCCTCACCCCTTTCAAAATCATCTAGAATGAGCTTTCTTTTCTCTCTTGCTGTAAATTCTGCCACGTCAACACAGGAAGCCGTCTGCTCAGACAAGGGAGATAACTCTTGACGTAACGAGCTGCCTTCTAAGCCTTCAAGAGTTGTCTCCCTTATTTAGTATGCTTAGTGCATAGTGAAAGCCCTTTTCCAATCTTAGCATCATTAGAAAAAAAACAAAGATTTTCTCAGTAATTTCTGGGAACACTGTACATATATCAGATACCGATCCGTTATTCGCATCTCACGACAAGCGTGGGTAACGGAAGATAAGTTTCACTTTGCGGGTTTTTGTTTGGTTTTGTTTGAGGTTTTTTGTGGGGTTTTTTGGTGTTTTTTTGTTTGTTTTGGTTTGGTTTTTTTTGTTTTTTTGTTTTGTTGTTTTGTTTTGTTTTTGTTTTGTTTTATTTTTATTATTTTTATTTTTTATCTATTTTTTTTAGGGTGTGGTTTTTTTTTCACTTTCTTTTGTTTTGCTTTTTGTTTTAATGAGGGCAGAATACGACAGTTACTATTTTACATGTGGAAACAGGTTTTGAATGTATTTACATCAACATCTTGTGTGTCTGTACTTGTCTGTATTGTAAAATGAGTGAGTGATTCTTGTTTTTACGATTTTAGCAATATGCCAGCAATATCACGACGGGGACCACCAGAAATGGCCATCATACATTGTACCCTTGTGGGGAACTGAACCCGGGTCTTCAGTGTCTGATCAAAAGCTTTAACCACTGGGCTACCCAACAGACTAATGCTTAAGTCTCTGATTGTGTATAATTTTGACAGTAACCACACACACAAAAAAACGAATATAAATTGAAAAGGAGCCCCAGGGATAACAGAGATTAAGAACCTGAGGAAATCTAGACTTGTTTCATTTTGGGCTTCCGCACTGCAGACAGGGCTTGGGACCTCAGGTACCGGGATGGGTGGGTAATGAGTTGGACCCAGGTACCCGTCTCAATACCGGACCTGTTACGATCATGTGACTAAGAGATAAAACAATGTAATATATCATTCTTTCATGATTAAAAAGGTTGTATTGATACTGAAAAAAATCACAAATTTAGCCTCCGAGCTGAAGAAAACTACTGCCATTTCTTGTAAATATGTTGTCTGGAATTAACATAACCAGTATCTGGGTAGGGTAGGGAAAAACGGAATGGAGTACCTGGGTAGAAAATTTGTACCCGTCCAAGCCCTAGTTCCAGGACTTTGAGACAGACAAGCTACCAACCACCCCATATGAAATATTATTTGATAACTACACATGTATTTAATTTACAACATACAGGTCAAGCAAATCTGACAACAGTTCATGCATACAGATAACTTCAGTGGAATGCATGCAAAAATGAAAAGCATCCAACCTGATATTTTGTTACTAAACATATAAAATATAGCTAATTGTTATCTTACCTATAACAAGACAACAAAACTGACCATTTTATTCCAGTTTATTCAGGAGCAAAATACCTTAACAGACTCATAGTGTGTTGGCTTTAATACATGCTTCAAAATTCCAGGTGAAAAAAGCTATTTACTTTCCACCTTTCATAACATCATATATAAAAACCTCAACATATGAGTCACATTTAGGCATAAACAATAGATGTGATAACTGTAACAACAAAACTGATGCAGAGAATTCAGTCTGGATATATAACTCAGTAGGCATCAAATATTCCTCAAACATTGTCATTACTACACAGGCTTGTACCTACAAACTGTTGCTGTTCCTTGACAAGTTAGAACTTTGCCCAACTAGTTTTTTGTTCAATTGGTTTCTCTCTGAAAGGGATATCTTTTAGATCTGCTACTCTGGACAAAAGTGAGGATAATGGTGTTTACTATCGATAACAATGCTGTAAGTGTTTTAATGTGAGATAAGTGAGGGTTTACCTGATTCATGATTGCAATAATTACATGGCAATGCGTGTGTGTTTCAAAAACCTTTGCTTATTTTAATTCAATGAGTAACATACTGCACATTTTTATACAAAAAATTTATCAGCCATAAAATTCCAGAGTCTCATGCTGAGATTTGAACTACATACTTTCATATCTGAAGTAGGATGCCCATTGAAGTCAATAAGCAAGCTGACAAGACGAACATGTTATCCATGCAGACGTACCATGTATTTTGACACCATTTATAAACAAGTAGGGAATATACCATTTTACAAGCATACCACTAGCCACTGCCAATGCATATGAGAAAATGTAATACATATTCATACAGATGAAACGTTTCCTAAGGAATGGAATAAATTGTCACATCTTCACTTACGTTTTCGTCATCATCTGTTCCCTCTTTGGCTTGATCATTTGCATTTTATCAATCTTGTCAATCCAGTATCCCCTACATTTATTTAAATAGTATAATACCCTGCAGATCTGATGCTGCTGTGCCCCAGCAGTAACCTGTGTAGTAGAGACAAGGTTTATCCTTACCAAAGGACCAGACACTGGAAATGGGCTTCATGTCTGTAACCATGTGTGGAAATGAGCCAGTAAACACAGTAAACAAATGCTTACACCACTGGACTAACCCACCATCACTTAAAATGAAGCTTTCTCTAGGCTGTGGGCATTACATCATATTAGGTGGGTTACAAATGAACCTGAGTTTTGGAGTGGGTATCAAGACATAGAAAATATGCATACAAGTATATATGTTTAACATTTAATTGCACCACATCATGGGCAGATCCAGGAATTTTGAAAGGGGGAGGGAGGGAGAAGGGGTCAGGGGGTTCAAACCCTCTGAACCCCCTCAGACCTACCTACGCAGATGTGGTCATAGGTCATGTTCAAAAGGGGATGGGGAACCATACCCCCTAAACTCCCCCTGTGGATCCCCCTATGCACATCATGAGGCATTTACACTTTCAGTATACACAAACATATACAATCGTCACTGTAAAAAAATACATACTGTATACTACTTTATGATGGACACAGCAATATTCATTGTACAAATACTCCACATGAAATATATAGTTCCCATTATATACAAAACTTCAGAACACAACCTTATTTCTGCACATTACAAAGTCCCAAAATATTCTGTGAGGTGAATCAAAAGTATGTAACCAGGTCAACTGGACCCTGAGATTTAAAGGGGAAAGTAAAACCCTACTCCATGATGTTACCATTCATTTGTCAGGTATCTTCACAATTAGCGTCCATGGGGTCAGCCTAAAAAACAAAGTCTGTATAAGAAGGGTTTTACTTTCGGTTCACAACAAATCACAGCCTGAATTCTCCACATAACAAATGACTGGTCCTTACATATTTGGTAAGATACATGTCAGCAGTTGGCTGCTCAGAGAAAACATTCAACCTGACCTAGGACTGGACCAATGGACAGGAATTGTGTTAAGGTCAGTTAAGGAGTTTAACAATGGTTTTGCAAGGAAAGCATTATTGCTTGGTCAAGAGTTTGGATGGGGTGTGTATTGAAATTCGGGGTTGGGTAGGGTTTGGGCTAGGGTTGGGATGGTGATGGGGCCAGGGTTAAACAACAGGTAGTGATTGTGCTTGGAGATTGTGTCCAAACTCTGGGTGCCGTTGAACAAAGCACCCTTAGCACTAAACCAGCAGTAAATCTTTGTTAAGATATGGGAGTTCCTATCACCTTAGCACGATGATTGTTTGTACTACGGCTTCCAGTTAGGGAATGTGTTAGGGCTTGGTCTAGGGCTAGAACTAGGTTTGGGTTGGACTGTATTAGATCTAGCATTTCCGTTGGGATTGTGTTTTGATATTATACCTGAGCTTTGGCTGGGACAGTAATAAGGCTTGGTTAACAATTGTGGTAATGCTAGGGTTTGGGACAGGACTGAGCCTAGGTTAGGTCAAGGTTCAGGGATTGTGTTAGGGTTAAGGTTTCGGTCAGGACTGGGTTTGGGTTAGGATCAGTGCCATCTAGGACTACATGCGACTGTTGACCTTCCTCCTGACAAGCTCCACTTGACTTCTTGACAGACCAAATCCGGAACATTCCTGAAATATCATGGTAAGGCAATCAACTTGAGAGTTTGATGAAGTCAAGAATAACAAAGCTTGACAAAAATAAAAAGAATTAGACATAAATTAAAACACAAAATGTTTGATAAAACATGGAAGAGCTAATAAGGGAGTTCACAGACAATGCTCTGCTGAGAACTAAAGCTTGGTTAAAGAGCCACTGATGTGGAATGATTAATATTCCTCGTTAACGGTCCACTTGCAAAACCAAGCTGCAAGCTGGTCAGCACCTGTTCCATCGACCATGACAGACACAGACACTGGGTTGCTGTCCACCTTGGCAGAATTTCTTCACCCAAACCAGAGGAACATTAAGAAGGATGTCACATGTCATTATTTGAAAATATCCCTGGTATTTGTTGTCTGATTGTAATAAAGTATCCCAGCAGTGCAGACTTTTTCAGATTTTCTAATGCCTGGATTGTGCAGTGACTGATCCAGATTGATCCTATTTCTGTGGGGTTTTATACCTCCACATTTAATCATGTTTTGCACATATCACGCCATTTGTTTCGTATATACATGTCAGATTGCAAAGCTTCATATCGAGATAGTACTGAGGTCTGGTCTGTTACCTACGATAATAAAGGTGCACATTTGATTTATTTGAATCTGTAAACTAAGAAGAACCAGTTTGCCATTGCTGGAAAAATCTGAAAATTTTCCTATGTTAAAAAACTGATTATACCTATTCACCTAAGTACACAGCAAATGAAATTCCGTTCATATCCTCAAAACAGTGTCATCCCAGAAGTGTTTCAGGAAATTAACATTGCATGCAATACAGCAATTTACTTTTGTAACACTGGGTTTAGTATTAGAAACCTACATGTTATTTGTCATCATTCACTTGATGGTCAGTTAATAAATTTATAACATGTAAAATTAGTGGTAACACCACTCAGATTACCAGACAAAGGTTCCCATGTGGCATTTCTCCTGTCTGGAGTAAATGCTCAACATAATAAATCAAGGTCTGATGTGGCAAATGTATTACATGTTATGTAATAAGTGCATGTAAGTGCAGCAAGAAGAATTATCAGCTGAGTTACATTCCTGAACAAGGTAATAGCCTGATATTGTTGCTATAACTTGAGTCTGTTTTACTTTTAATATTTGCATTTGTTTTAATTCATTTGTTGCAGAAGTCGTGCACAGGGCGTGAGTGAAATATGATTCATGTTGGCAATCTATACAAGATTTAGATATTACGGTCATGATATAAATTCACTATAAGTATAAGCACATGAGCCTTTTTTTATTAAGTTTCAAAAAACAAATCAAACATGCTAGAAACTACTAGCACTTAGGATTATAAGACAAAATATAAACACGTACACAGACTTTGTTACTTTTCAGTCATAAACTTTTTTACCACTGGCATATGATTAAACAACAAAATGTTTTCATTTGTTTCATAAGTAAAAATGACTTCATCAATGTTGATCAGTGTATTCTTACACTATCAGTTGCTTATGTGTGTGCTGCAGCGGAGGCCACGAACCAGTCACAAATTCTAGAATATCATCTGGGTACTCATTGGAAAAAAATGATAACAAAAGCAACAAACAGTCCACGGTAATTGCTCTGCATCACTGCCCCTTTAAATCACAAATTTTACAGGATGTCTGACTATCAGAATCAACATGAATATGAAGTTGCATTTTTCTGATAAATGAGTTCTAAAATGTCAACTAAATTGCTGACAGTAACTATCTCCATTATTTATGCTTGAAAACTATCTTTCTCTTTTCTCCTTTACCCTGTGAAAAAGCAAGTTAGACCTCGTCTTCAGTAACCCATACTTGTTGTAAGAGGCAACTAATGGTATCGGTGGTCAGACTCAGACTTGGTTGACACGTCATCATGTCCCAAGAGTGTAAATTGAGGTTCATGCTGTGGATTGCTGGACTGTCTGGCCAAAACTCAATTATTTACAGACCATCACCACAGAGCTGGAATATTGCCGAGTGTGGCAGTAAACAACAACCAACCTACTTCTCTTGTTTTGAACCATGTCTCCTACCTCATTGAACTGCTCAAGAGTTCCGTTTCCGCCAAGGTAGCCATTGAGTCGGGCAGCCACAGACGATGTGATGATTTCTTCGTCTGTGATCTGGAGTGACTGGATGATGTCTGGATAGTGACGCAGCATATACTTCTGGTGATAGCTGGAAAAAAAATACACAGTTGTTATATACTGTTCTTTCTCTTGGGATTCTCTTGATATACTTCTTCTTTTGTGCTGTCTGATAATTAAAGGAAAAAAATTCTATGGACAGTCAACTTCTTTATTGCGACAGGTACTAACATGATTATCAAGCAAGTGATACATAGAGTTGTAACATGGAATATATACACATAGCTGCAAGTGTGTATATACAACTGACAAGGTTGATGTACACTGGATTGCTGATTAGTGGTTTGAGCACAGTAGTGAGTGAGTTTGGTTTTATGCCGCTTTTTAGCAATATTCCAGCAATATCACGGCTGGGGACACCAGAAAATGGGCTTCACATATTGTACCCATGTGGGGAATCAAACCCGGGTCTTCAGCGTGACGAGCGAACGCTTTAACAATTAGGCTACCCCACCAACCATTTGAGCAGAGTAGGTTCATGTACAGAGTAATAGCGATTAAAACAATAATTATGTTGAATGAGTTTATATAATAGATACGTTGATGTATACTGACTTGGTGGAAGAGTGTTGATGTTGATGTTGATGTTGATGTTGATGTTGATGTTATGTACATGTTGCTTGGTTGTGATTACAACACACCAAAAAAGCCAATGGACAAGGTATGGGTGGATTACTGGTGATCTTTTATTAGATGGTGATAGGCTGAAAATAGCTAAAATAGCCTTGATCCCTGTGGGGTGAGAAGTGTTGGATTTTCATGGCTTCTAGAGGCTTCCTAATCTTGTAGTCTGTGCAGATGGTTTCCAGTTGTTGGACGTTGCTTGATAACAGTGTTCGTACCTACATCAAAACGTTGCACCCATTGCAATAAAGAGTTAACTATCCATAGAACTTGGTTTTCCTTCATCTATACAACTTCTAAAAAGCCTTTCAAAGATGTTTCATAATTGTTCAAAAGCTCCCCATACCAACAGCTCCTCATACCAACAGCTCCCCAAACAGCTCCTCATGCTAACAGTTCCCCATATCAACAGCTCAACAGCTCCCCATACCAACAGCTCAGCACATCAATAGCTCCTCATACCAACAGCACCCCATACCAACAGCTCAACACATCAATAGCTCCTCATACCAATAGCTCCTCATACCAATAGCTCCTCGTACCAACAGCTCCCCATACCAACAGCTCCACATATTAACAACTCCTCATGCTAACAGTTCCCCATATCAACAGCTCCTCATACCAACAGCTCCCCATGCCAACAACTCCTCAGAGCAACAACTGTGAACATGGCTTGCTTGTCCATTGACTCCTCACTAGTCATAGTTTATCTATATTATCTAGGTATCTAAATAAACAAGTTTCTACCAGACAATCCAGTGATCAACATCATGAGCATCCATCATCCATCCATACATGACGACATGTATCAACCAAGTCAGGAAGCCTGACCATCTGATCCTCTTACGGCAAGGATGGGTTGCTGAAGACGAAGTCTAGGCAGTATTATTGATAAAAATTCCACACTCCATGATGAACTTACTCTTCAGCATTATAGAACGTCTTTGCCTTGGTAATCACCGTGACGATGGGTCTGGCTCGATTACCCTGCTGTTCCTTCATGGTAAGTTCGGCCATCTCCCTCTGCTCATCGTCATGGTAGAAAATGGCCGACATGTACTGCCTGCTGCGGGAGGAAGTTGGGTCGTGATTCTTCCAGAACATTCCCAGTAGAGCACGGAAACTGGTTACCTCTGGATCAAACACAATCTCCACAGTCTCTGTATGGTCACCTCTAGCAACAGAAATAATGTGATGAGAACACACTTTGGCTTAATGTCTCTTTGGATGATTCTGTTTAGGGTCATTCAGCACTCAGCAATATTCCATCTATATGGCACAGGTGCGTAAATAATGAGTCTAGACCAAATATTCCAGCCATCAACAGCAGGAGCATCAAGCTATGCATTTAGGATATGAGTGTGAGAGATTAGTTTTACGCCAAACACAGCAATATTCCAGCTATATACCACCAGTGTGTAAATAATTGAGTCTAGACCAGTCAATCCAGTCATCAACAGCATGAGCATTGATCTGTGCAACTGGGAACAGATGACACGTCAACCAAGTCAGTGAGCCAGACCACCTGATCCCATTAATCACTTCTTACGAAAAGCATAGGTTACCGAGGCCAATACTCTAACCCAGACCTTCAAGGTTACAACTGGGATATGATGACATGTGTCAACCAAGTGCGTCTGACTATCCAATTCCATTAGAAGTCTCTTGCAACAAGCATCAGTTACTAACCATGGGTGGAATAAGAGGAAAGGTCTGTTTACCTCTTTAACACCAAAAATGTTCATGGTTGTCCTGGAGCTATTGATCGATTAATCGATCATTCAGTTCATCAGTAACTATCAATGGCTCCTGAGTGAGTATAGTTTTACGCCAAACTCGGCAATGTTCCAGTTATATGGCAGCGGTCTGTAATTAATCCGAGTCTGGACCAGCCAATCCAATGATCAACAACAAGAGCATTGATCTGAGCAATTGGGAACCAGTGACATGTCAGCAAGTCAGCAAGTCTGACCACCCGATCCCATTAGTCGCCTCTTACAAGAAGCATAGTCGCCTTTTATAGCAAGCATGGGTTGCGGAGGGCCTGTTCTACCCCGGACCTTTAGACTAATCAATATTTATAAAAAATGAAACATCAAATTAAATTGTAGGTAGCATGTTTCTTATTGTTTTGAAAAACTGATGAAGTTTCCTCACTCATAAACAACATAAACAATGTTTTGCATTTATATATCAACAGGAAGCATCCTTGATCATAGTATCAATCAGTGACTGTTTCATTTGCACAATGTCATAAATGTGTAACATTATTGCCAGAATTTTCTTAAGCATTTATGCAACTACGCTTGTCGTAAGAGGCGACTAACGGGTTGAGGTGGTCAGCAGTCTAAGTAAACCTCTCCTCACTACTTTTCGTTACACTCCACTACTGAGTCTAACAAAAGCTTATGGGAGGTCGCGTCAGGTAACCTTTGAGATTGACCAGTCAGAACACAGATTACCAAATCGCAAAAGTGCACAATCGCACATACCTTTTGAACTTTCTATCTCGAAAAGGTTCGTAACCAAATGATTCTGAATGCTATTTAGTATACGCTTGCTTCCGGGTGATGTACACAGCATACATACAACCATGATAACGGTGAGTAAACAGTAGCTGAAAATAGTGTTTTGGGCAATATTTAAGGATATTTATCTTGCGGAAATATTACCTAATGGTAACCATGTCAACAGAAACCCCAAAACGTATCTACTGCAGGTCAAATAACTGCATTATATGCGGACTTTTGTTTGTGGAGAGATCTGTGTCAGTGACCTGAATATTTTGAAAATCCCTCTGATACCCAAATAGTAGCCCTTGTCTGGCTGGTTAAATCTACTTAACTGTCTCGCGTTTGATTGGACAGTCATTGGTCGCTCAAAGGTTACCTGATGCGACCTTCTACTAGGTTTTGTTAGACTCAGTGGTGGAGTGTAATGACATACACTGAGACTAAGTTTACATAGACAGGGGTGGCCAGACTCGCTGACTTGGTTGGCACGTCATCGGTTCCCAATTGCTCAGATCGATGCTCATGTTGTTGATCACTGGATTGTCTGGTCCAGACACGATTATTTACAGACCACCGCCATATAGCTGGAATATCGCTGAGTGCTGCATAAAACTAAACTCACTCACTCACTCTTAAGCATTAAGTGGTGGCATTTACAATAACAATCAATTTTTGATTGATTTAAGAGTTCTGATTATCAATCTGCTTATTCAGTTATTGTGAGCAATAACTAGCCTTAACTCTTGTGCAATATTCTTACGTGCAATGTCAAACCCCATTTCGCCTCACGTTACCTCATGCAGACAATTCTAGAAACATTATCAGAGTGAGTTAGAAATTTCAGCCTTCAACTTTCCACCTCCAATTATGATCAGATAAACTTGCTAGGGCTGTTCTACCCAAGAATTAATGGGAACTTATTGTCGTAGAAGAAAAACAGAGGCTCACAAGTTTCTGTAGGTTGGGTTGGGAGTTGTCCCCCCAGTGAACCCAACTCGGGTGCCAATCACTCCCGGGGCACAACCAAATTGTGCCTCCGGGAACCAAAATCAGCTCATGGCAAACGTAGCAAGGTGCTTCCTCATGCTTACTGCAAGACAATGTCACACCCTGAAAAAGGTAAAGATAAAGAGAGCATTAACTTACTCACAGGAGCAAGGCATTGTAGAGACCAGTGAAAGCGTCTTCATAAAAAATATTAATTCTCAATAAATGTTGAGTGCTGAGGGAATCGTAATCCGGGTGGTATTAATACCATAATGCACCTGAGATTGATTCCTCAATTCTTTGTAGTATTTGGGACTTGGATACTACTATTGATTAAAAACTAGAAAGAAACTCTGAGACATTTCAAATGACATCGGTCAAGAAAATGAAGTTTTTTCTAAAACCTTGTAATTTCATCAATAAACAGCAACGACATTGAAATGTGTAATTTGTTTCCAGTTTTTGTGATTGATGAACATTTTTTCTTCTTCACTGTTTGTGCAAGCTAGTGGCAGTGTTAAATGAAATGAAATTAATCAAGACGGAAGTATCAGTGAGCAAACCTTGTACACTAACGTCCTGTTGACCTTTAATGCCTGAACTGGAGACTTCGGTTCGTATTGAGTGTCGTACTGGAAACAAATGTGCAAAGTCACTGTTTGGGTGTACACTCCCCACACTGTATGGCTTCTGTGTCGAAGAGGTGTCGTAGGGGCGGGTCCTACATTCTCGGCGTGGAGCTCTGAAATAATGTGGGATTATTGTCGTAAACAAACATGTTTTTCTACCCCCTGTTGCTTGACTGAGCAAAAATCAGACGACAAGAAAAGTTCATGACAATATGCGTTTGCCATGTATTTGTGAATGAGATGTTTTTGGCAATTATGACAACATCGTTTGCCGTCAATCGATATATTTAAAAATAGTAATGTTACAACTAATATTATGTATGACAATATAGACATGTATGAGTATAAATTAGACGATATATATATATTGTCTGCTTGTGATTATAATCATGTATATTTCCAAAATAATAGCAGCAATCTATCTGTATGATATAAAAATACAAATAGGGCAAAGATTGTATACACAGGATAGCCTCTGACATGTTTTCTAGAGTATGTTGTAGGCATGATAGTTTAGGGACGCCTGACAATATTTAGAGAGCAGTTTTGACAATGTTGATCGTCTGCAAGAAAGCTTTCAAAGGATTGCATGAAGCTTTTTCAACCAGTAGTATATAGTGTCCATGTCACATTTGAAAGTTTACATCGCCTCAAAATGAAGAACAACCTCTTAAAACTGTGTTACGGAAGGAGCGCCAGATAAACATTTGTCATGTTCCGCATCTTGAATATCCGAGGCTCGTGACGAACTGTCAATCTCAAAAGTTTCTGTTTTCGATAGTACACGAAGCAGAGAAGTATCTCTGATGATTACACCCACCAATGCGTTACCTCGTCTGTCTGCATAAACGGGTTGATTCTTACCAAAAAAATGTCATCAAACTAACAAACAACCGTAATCACTGGACCTTGTAAATCATGCCTGCATATTAGCGTGTGAATAATTTTTTCTGTTTTACACAGTGCAAGTTTAAATTAAAGCCATTGCGAGATGAGAAAAATGCTTCCGGGTGTTGGAGTGTTTGGAACCACAGCAGTGATTAAATGTGTTGTGCCTATCCTTAAGACATGTGGCTTCAATGTTGTCGCACTGTGGGGATGTACAGTTGAAGAGGCAGACACCTTAGCAAAGGAACTTGGTATTCCACATAGCACGAATAAAGTCGATGAGGTTCTTCTCGACAAAGATGTTGATCTGGTTGTCATCAGTTGTTCTCCACATCTCCAGGCTCCAATTGTTGTGAAAGCTTTGAGAATTGGGAAGCATGTTCTGTGTGGGTCACCATTTGGACCAAGTGAAAGGGAGGCTCTTCATATGGTCAATGCTGCACGCTACTATCCTCGACTAATGTCACTGATGTGTCACGGATTACGATTTTTACCAATCGTGTCAAAAATGAAATCTTACATAGAAGAGGGATATGTTGGCGATGTGACAATTTGTGAAGTTAAGGTGCATTATGGGGCATATCCAAGAGAAAAATTTGACTGGATGTGTGACGAACTAATGGGAGGTGGTGTTCTCAATGCAATGGGAAGCAATATCATTGACATTGTCACTTTTCTCACCTCACAAAAAGCGTTACGAGTGCATGGAATGCTGAAGACATACACAAAACAAACTGAGAAGATTAAAGGTATTAGAGAAATTACAAGTGATGATTTCTGCACATTTCAAATGGAAATGGAAAAAGGTGCGAGCACAACAGTAACAGTTAACTCTCACATGCCAGGTCAATTTACTCAAGAGATAATAGTGATTGGAACGAAGGGGAGATTGGTTGCAAGAGGTGCAGACCTTTTCGGACAAAAGCATGACAAACTGAAGGAAGATCTGTTGCATTTTGATCATGGCAATATTAAGGAAGACAAAAAGTTTGGTATTTCTGATCAAGCAAGAAAAGAAATACCCATCCCTCATCTGAAGGGAATGATTCGTATGATTGAAGGGGTTAAAGATGCTTTTGGAAGGGAGGAAGAACGACAGAGCTGGTGCACAGAACCTCTGCAGCTGGCAGCTACATTTGAAGATTCCTTCTACGTGCAGACAGTTGTTGACGCAGTCCGTCGCTCCAGCAAACAGAAGGAATGGGTAAAGGTAGTCTTTATGACAGAAGACCCAGAGCCAAACCCCTATCTCTCTGCGGCAATGAGAAGAAGCACGTTCTCATTACAATAATTACGAGTGTTTAAGAACAAATTAAGATGAATCTCTTATCTTCTGAACAAAAAGAAAATATTTGAATCACTACACAAAGAATTTAAGTTGGAGATGTTTTTTGTGCTAGATCTCATTCATAAATGTTTTGTATCTTCATTGAGGGGCTAGAGCTGTATTTTTATGTCAGAACTGTTCTTTCTGATTTTACAGAGACATGTTACATTTGGAATTTAATGTTATTTCATGAAAATGCTGAGGTGTCTACTTAAGAAATACAGATATATATCGTTTTAGTACAGCATGACCAGATTTATTGTGGATGATTTTTTTTAATTCATTCCATACAGTTTTTGATTCATCACATGCTGTACTGAATTATTGTCACAAATCGTCAGTAAGTTATGGACATTTTTTGTTAAGTTTTAATGGTACATATTTACATGTTTTTGAAGTGCAAAAGATATTGAGCCACTTTGTCCAAAATCATTGCCTGATTACCTTCTCAAAATATCCTCACTTTCTGTTGTGGCATTGACTAATGTGTAAAATACTAAAAAAATCTGTATGTTATTCACTTTCTTCAACCAGTATGACTGAGACATTTATAGAAATGTACCAGGGAAAATATTGTGTCTTTTTAGTTAAGTTTCTGAGTAGCTTTATGAATCCAACAAACCCATTTTATCCTAACTGTGACATGCTCGTTATATGATTATATGAAGAGGCCCAGCTGCAGTTGTTTTTAATTCCTAAATGTCAGAAAATATTTTTTCTTTTATTTGTCATGTTTATATTTTTCAGTATTTATCATGCTAGCTGAAGTGCTAATAGTTTTGTTTTCGACAGAAAACATGTCATCCAACATGGGGCATATTCATCAATATTTGAAATGCTTTGCAGGGCTAGATATAAGTTTTTAAAAGTTGCACTGTTGAAACCTTAAACTGCAAAATACAACTTCATATTTATAACAACATGCACCCAGTTGACACACACATACATATATACAATATATTTTTGCTGTTCAAAGAACACAGGTTTCGGTGGGAAATAAATGATAAGGAACTGACTTGGAGCAGTGACTCTAGTGACTACGCAGGCATTTATTGTCTGTTCATGTCATGAAATATGGTGACGTAAGATGAACTGTTCTTATCAAACCAGTACAAATTTGTTATGGTCTAAATCATCAATTTGAAAATGTAAACATTTTATGTAACTTTATGTTGATTAGCAAGTGCTACCTGTTTTGTCTGATGCAGCAAGGTTAATCAACACTGCTCTGGGTGTGAGTAGGTTTCATTCTCTTAAATTATGCCCTGCAATTTTTTTTAGAATAATGTCTGCAGAAAAGGGGATCTGATGTAACAGAATGGAAAGGGCTGCTGTTGTGTTATTGAGCTGAGCAATGTCACTGATTTGGATTATTGTCTACATGTTTACTTCATAGCTTGTGAGTTATCAGTTCTCATATTTGTCTCCAAGAACTACCTTTGAGATGTGTTTGTGTTTATAGAGGTATTTAAATAGCAGATTTACACAATACGTACACCAAAGTTTATGTTTCTACCTCCATAAATGCAAAACAGATATCAATTCTTCAATGGATTTTATAAGTTAAAATTCTCCTTGTTTGAAACATAAACACACTGAATTCAAATACCTTAACTTGAAAGGTTTGAAAAGTCACAAATAGTAAACTGAGTAGATAACTTATGCAATTCATTTTAAACCTGACTGATCAGTTGTTCATGCTATTTTTATGTTTTCCAAATAATTATATATTTTCCAATTACATGATGTATGGGTATGCAATTGGAAAATGTGGAAGATTATGGATTAGAAATCTCATTCCAGTGTCTGATATTTTAAAATATTTTCATAATAATACTCCTGGTGATTTCCTCATTTTAATACAGTATATTTCATTGCACTTCTCAGTTTATGATTGCCGAAGAGGTACAATATCGTTTAAGCCTGAGAATTTGACATGACTGATAAATGGAGAAAAAACTGAAAGATCCATATTTTCGTAAATCAGAATCAGGCTTACATGACAGTGTATAATAGGTCCAAATATTCAGAGGTCATAATACCCCAACATATGTTCAGGGATTATTTTATGGTGTAATATCATCATTGTCATCATGTTTGTGTGGTGCCAAATAATAAGGCTGCCAGAGAGTAGTTTGGAAGGTTTATGTTTCCATCAAAATCTAAATGCCTCAATTTAGGGGGTGCTTCTTGATATAACTGGCCTGTCAGTTTTTCAACTGATAGCAGATCTTTGGGATAAGAATTTTTTGCACGTTCACTGAATATTCATGATTCTGTTGTATCTAGGGTCACTTTAGTGATTGATGTGATTTGCAGTATTTACATCAATCATACTGGTCCTAAGATTCCGGACTAACTGTAAAAAGATAATAAATTGATCAGGGCTCATTTTAGTGCTTTGTTGCTTGCACTGGTGCAACCGAAAATGGCAATGTGCAACCTAGTTATTTGTCTAACTTACACCACATGCATGTCAATTTATGAGAGGTATGTCACCGATAAATGTAATATAAGCATAAATATGTCTGCTCATGTTTTCTTCTAACTTTGAATAGCTGTGGCACTGAAACATTGTTATTTACAGACATGTCTCAGCTATAACAGCTCCTGTTGATTCAGCATCGTCTTTGTGTTGCTATGGTTTCAAGGGTACTACATCACAGAAATATGTTTATCTGCAGCGAAACCTCAGATGGTTTAACACACTGCGTTGCAACTGGAATTTGGCTGGTGCAATTAGGTTTTTATCTTAGGTTGCACATGGTACAGGTAGGAAAACATATCTTAAATCGAGCCCTGTTGATTCTCATCCTGAAGCTGTCATCAGGTAGTTTTAGCTCAAAACTAAAGAATATCAATGTCAGAAAAAATTAAGGCAACAGAAATAATGGTTGTTCCTGTTCTAAACCTCATGAGATAAGTTGATATTTTTTAAATGTTACTATGACTTGTGCCTATCTCTATAGGGAAATGACACTCTTTTCCATAAACGCTTCATGGCCACTATTTTGCATAAAGTTTTCAAGGGTGTGTCTTAGGATATATATTTTTCATGTGTGCTCAGGTTTTTATCCAACTCAAAATTTGATCTGTTCATTTGGGATACAAGGCCCTGTACTCAAGTAGATATTCACAATATCTGGCATCTCACTGTCAGTAATTATCACTACTTGTGAATGGTTGGTCAGTTGTTAATGCCGCTCTCATCAATAATATTCCAGCTATTATGGCAACAGTCTGTAAATAATCTGGCTTGCCGAGGTGGATACATGGCATTGTATCCCAGTTTTATAGATCGATGCTTGTACTGTTGATCACTGGACTATCTGGTCCAGGCTCGATTATTTACGGACTGACATCATATAGCTGGAATATTGCTGAGTGTGGCATAAGACTAAACTCATTCTCTTTGGAAGGTACAGGATCTGTCAAGCAGAACATTTGTGTACCACCACTTTCATCTTGAAAATCCAGTACATCATGCTTGTGACACATGTAATTCTAAGTGTTGCCATGGTTACTGGTGACAGAATGATAATATGGTGAATGTTAACTGAGTATTTCATTGATGTAAGTGCAATCTCTTTAGGACCAGAAATATTATTGTGATCGTCTCATATTCTGGATATTACTGCAAACAAGGGTAATAATATCTGTATCGTACATTGATTTTGCTTGAGGACCATTTCATGGGTTATATTTTCAGTTTTTGTTCATCTACATCATAAAAAACCCAGACACGTCATCCGACTATTTTGGCTGAGTCGGATGTTTTAGAAAATGAACTGATCTCACTTGCCTCTATGTCATATTATTTAAAATAATCTTTGAATCATGATTTCAGAAAGTATAAAGTACATATGAAAGCCAATAAGTTTAATCAACTGTAGAATTAAGCTTAAAGGCTTATTCACACTCACATCTTTCAAAACCATGGCATCCGTACAAAAAAGGATTAGTGCTACGAAGGTATCTGTTTTATCTATGCAGGTTTCTGTTTGTGAACATATAAATTTGTGAATCACAGTAGGGAAGAAAATACGAAAAATGATTTTAGAAAACTGATATATGACTGGCTCAGGGACCCACTTATTCTTTTGAAAACTTTGCAGTCAAATGTCAAACACTGTTATTAGTCATTGTTAATGGATGTGCCACATGTAAAATGTAAATGTTGGGGAAAGGGTGTCCTGATCCTCCTCTTTCATTACTTTACAGTCAAATTTCAAACAGTACATGTAAAAGTTTGGGGATGGGGGTTGGGATGTGGAACCTGCTTTCTAATAACATATGATATGTAAGATGTATAAAATGAGAGACACTTCATATAAGACCCCTTTTTAATCCTGCTCATTAATATGTTGCAGTAAAATTTCAAACAGGGTTAACATGAATCATCATTAATAGAGGTGTCACATGTATAAGTTTGGGGGTTGTTACTTTTAGAAAAAAAAAAGCTTTTAATGTTTTAATATGCAAGTTGTATAAAATGAGAGACACTTCATATGTTACCCCTTCCTGGTGGCATGTTGGTTGTTGACAGTTCTGTTATACTCTATGTTCAAATAATGACATGGTTCTGCATTGATGTTGTCATGACTACAGCGCTGCATGCATGGTGTTGTTTCAAGCAAGTGTTGTCAGTGATGGTCCAGGATATTGTGATATTGTTGTGAACTGCGAGTGTTTGTATTCGTGACACAAGGTATTTAAACCTGTGGTTAAATCACACTGCCAGAATTGTGCAGTGTTTTACCCCAGTGTAAAGAGCTGAACATTTTTTCCAAATTATATTTAGAATATAGAATTCATCTGAAAAAATCCAAATACTGAATGTATTATGTATATTACCCAATGGTAGTTCAGACTCACTAATTCAGACAACTGTTCTAGATTTCGCAAAATATTCGATATTGTTTGAAGGTACTGTTTATACATGAACTGATGTATTGTAAAACAAATTCATAACATTTGAAATGTTATTGTCGTGAGTTCAGTAAATGGTGAAACTCAGTGAAAGTGGGTGAATTCTTAACAAAACATTACACCCAAATGCAAGTGTTCACATGCAATATTCGCACATGCTTTTCAGCAATTTCATCTGCATTTAGTTTGCAGTTGGTTCCCCGAAGTTAGTGGAGGAATTCATCTTCGATGTAACCACAAATATGTACACATGATGTAGTGAGTACTTTGAGTGAGTCTAAACTTTTGTTGGGTAGTATACCATGGTCAATACAGTTTTGAAGACTAGGACCTTTTTATTGAAAATCTGTTGTTCCAAACATGTCCATCGTCCATCTGTTAGAAGTGGCAGCCCAAATGGAAACACTGGTCTTAATTACAGCCACAACTTTCAGTGTCTCTGAACATCTGAATTGTATCAAGTCTTTGAAGGGCATTTAGAAGTGAAATACATAAGAATGAAGATTTTATGGATATCAACTTCTTTAACAATATGTTCTCATATAAAGAAGTTAATATCCATAAAATCTTCATTCTCATCTGAATTGTAATGAAATAGAGTTAGGAAACAGGGGAAATTAACTACTTAATGAATAATGCATCCCAGGAAAAACATCATCATGTGAAATTAAGGCCCAGGGTCCCAATCCTATATACAGTGTTACAACCTATAATGACCCTGTAATATCACACTGACTTACGAATGATGTGGTGCTCTGGATTTTGTTGATAGTAATAAATCATTTATGAAGAAATAAGGCCCAGAGTTCCAGTCCACAAAGCATACACGGTTACAACCTATCGTTACGCTAAACTTTATCATAGGCTTACGAATAGTGTAATGCTACATATGCTTTGTGAATGGTAACAACCAGTGACTACTATACACCTATCTCAAGGTATAGAACTTGCAATGTGCCATATGGCTATCATAATATCATTGGTTTGAGGAATGGTGCTAGAACAAAGGACCCTCTAATTTTGACCCTCTTTTCAGATACTATGGTGTAATATTTATACAGACATATGATATAGAATGAGATACCTGGCTTGATGGAGGTTGAAAGAGCATCCATCAACCTTTTGGGACCATTACTAACAAGAATTATACTAACTAGTCACCAAATGAAGATCAACATCCTGAAGTATATTTTTGAATTATTTATGGAGAACTATTATTGTGATAATTGTTTCCTGAGACCAAATAGTTGGACAGTCCATTATCCAAGAGCATATTATCAACAAACCTTGATTATCTGCCACTGCCAATGTGTTACTTCATAGACTTCAAGTCAGTGGATACAGTTGAAATGTAACCAAATATGCTGACAGAAAAAAATAAAGGAACACGGGAAATTCAAGTGTTCCTTTAATATTTTCCAGTTTTCATCACCAGCTATGAATAACGGAGTGAGGAGATCTGAGAACAGTTAGAGGAACACTCCCATGAAGTGATGTAACCTTATTTGTTTCCTTTAGTATATTAACCATGGTTCATATCAGTGCTTTACAGTCTCCATAATTGTAGTGTAGTTTTAGGACAAGTAGTATATAGACAAACAGTATTTGTTATATAATGCCATTGTGATGATTTGAGACAATCAGTCTTTAAATACTTAAACCAACTTTTCAGTTTTAAATAGAAGATACAATGTTAATATAGAGGATGTGCACGGGTTGAAAATTATTTTAGATTTTCTTTTCATCTGTCTGGCCTTTGACAATTTTAAGAGAAGCCATGAAGATTACATGATAATATTCATGTAATATTATTGTATTGTCCGATGAACCTGGGCTTAGTTTTTTTAAGCTCTCAAAGAGCAGAGATATTCTTAAGTTATTCTTAATTTCCGATGCTTATGATCATCTTAGCACTATGAGAGCTTCCAAAATCAAGGTCCAGAAACAAACTGATCTGTAATTGATGAGCCCTTTGATATTTTGGAGGTGAATGTTTGTTATTGTTACAGTAAAATAGTTAACTGTACAGTTATGCAAACAAAAATTAAACTGTTTGCTGTATGCTTTGAAAAATGCATCTTGTCAAACCTTCAGGTTGTCAAGGTTACAAGAAACCCCAGTCTTGAACCTCATCATCCCACCTTTCTGATTATCTTTGTATGGATTCTTTTGTGTAGGTCACACTCTTTTCATTACTTGGTTTACAGATCTGCAAAAGCTTTGTTAAAGTGGGCAAAAAAATATATAAAATTTCCATTTTTTTCAATACCACTGATAAATTAAATCCAAATAAATGCTTTAAAAATCTGCTGTATCGAAATTGAAAATCTTTCATAAATTCAGCATTGTGGCTAAACAAAATATTAAATATCAAAACAAAGCAAAAATCACAGAATTAACATTACAAGTGTAAATGTTGGTAAGTGAGTTTTCAAGCCCTGATATTACAGGAAATGAAAACACAAGAAAGACTTCTGACATATTCTGTTTCTTTAAACAGCCAACTTGTGGTGAAACTCGCTTAGGGACAAAAGTCTGAAATAGCATTTGGGGGGTTATTAATACCTACTGACTAGAATATTGCTGTGAAAACATCTGTAAGCCAAGTTATAAAAAAGTATGGCCTTGGCTACTCTCATACAGACTCCACATGACAGGATGTAGCTAAACTCTGTGATATTTGAACAGTATTGTGAGATTTTCATGAAAATGTACTATTCCATGTCTCAGATATGACAGATTGGAATTTGAATGAATGTCGTATTAGTTGGATGAAGAGATAGCTGTATTTTTCACACAAAAAATTCGTGTTGAACATTTTACAGAAAGAGTGGATCAATTATCAAACTAATTCCCATCCAAGACGTAAAACTTTGAATTTTTTAGATAGTGTATCTTCAACTGATGACAAGCATGACATTCGTGGACCAGTACTTGTCATAATGCTGAAAAAAATCAGAAATCTCATCTGATTGACAACAGCCACAAAAATCTGACATTCTCAACTGTGTGAGAACTCTGTACCTGAAGGCTGAAGGTTTGTATGTTTTAAATTATTTTGTGAAATAAATGTTTTATTTTGTAACCTTTCAGCAAGAAGGACACAGAAATGCAGCAAAGAAATATATCTTAATGATACTGGTATTTATTTATCTTACTGGTGCAGAGATGATGATTATTTATATAGGGTGTTGGTCAGACATTGACGTTGTCAGTGGGATGTGTATATCTGCGTAAGCATGTTTTAGCTGTTTTAGTTTTAGTTTTAGTAATGAGAAAACGTTTATTAAAATATTCTGGAGACATATGCTGGTATATTTGTCACTGTTCAGGGTGTTCGTTCAGACCATACCATCCTCAGTAATCAAGGGTGTAACAGCTCCATTCTGTTCTGACAGATACTGTGGGTCCATTTACATCCAAAATGTTCGCATCACATGAGATACGACCATCTTCATCTCTCATTCACAACGTTCCAGTTTCTCCAGTTTCTGTAGCTGGACAACCAATCAAATGGCTCTCCTCAACGTGATTTCAGCACCGATGTACAATATCATGTTTGTGTGAGAGGAACCATTCTGTTTCTTAAAAAAACAGTGAAATACATGTATGTTTGTAACAATCACAGTTATAACAAACAGATATAACAAACATTCTTATGGTCCTGACAATTTGGTGTATGGCTATAAGTAGTGTGGGGAATAGGAAACCAAATCCATCATCGATTGTCGGAGGATTTGTGGTGAACAATCGTCACTTCTAATCAAAATATTATACTTTTATCATAATCACCAATGTTATGGTTTTTATGCAGTTTTTCTTTCCTAATTAATGCTTTTGTATGACATACTGTCATGCAGTGAAATGCACATATGCAAGAAAGACACTGAAATTGTAATTAAACAATAAAAGCCATTAAAATTTGCAATGCTTTAAGCTTTTGAGCGCATGTTTATTCATGAGCATTCGTCAAGTTTAATTGTTAAGATACTTCATTGAAGTGTGTTATACTGAAACAACAAAATTCCTTTTATAGAAAATATGGGGTTTTTTTATAATTGATAGTTATTTTTTTCGCAACACCACTAAGCTATGAGGAACTAAAACTAGTGGTCTGCTTGAGGATGTTGTGACTTTAGTCTGCCGCACACAATGGCCATTGAGGTCAGTTCACATCCTTCTCCTGTCAGTGATGTTATAAGAATCAGCTAGGTAGCCTAGAGGTTAAAGCGTTGATCTGTCATACCTGGGTTTGATTCCCCACATGGGTACAATGTGTGAAGGTCATTTCTGGTGTCCCTGCCAGAACATTGCTAAGAGTGGTGTAAAACCATACTCAGTCATGTTAAGGACAGTGCTATTTGATTGGATGTCTGTTTTAACTTCAGTTTTCTTCCATCCAGACTCAAAACATCCATCATGTCTGCCATAGCAGACTGGAAAATTACAATAACGATACAGAGGACCCAAAAGCCAACATAAATGAACGATAATACAAAAACTCCTTGGTGATCCTCAGTAACCCATGCTTGTCAGAAGAGGCAACTATTGGGATCAGGTGGTCAGACTTGAGGACTTGGTTGACACGTCATCACATCCCAATTGCATAGATCAATGCTTACGCTGTTGATCACTGGATTGTCTGGTCCATCATTTACTGACCACCATTTTCCTGAACTATTGTAGAGTGCAACGTTAAACAGCAGTCAAACCAAACCATGGTGGAATCTGATTTTATTGTGCAGGGTGTTGATCAATGTCTTTAGTGTTGTTAAAGACATATGCTTATGTTTTCAATGTTCCAGCCAGTGTGAACCATGCATGGCAAATACAGTGCATATTTTCTGTAACATGCATATTGTGCAGATCAAACAATTTGTTTTCTTATCTTGCAATGCCAGTAAAGGTAAAATTGTAATATGAATGGTTATGAATTTCTTATTAGAAAATGCATATTTTCTAACTTTATATACTCTATTTCTCTTGACATGGTGTTATATTTTATTATGTCACGTTGTCAACAGTTGAAAGTTAATGTCACCTGGTTTTATGTACTTCACTCTTAAGCGTATCTTGATAGTGATGGACATGGCCAGTTGAATAAACTAGCCATTTCCATTGTGACACTGTGTATATCTTACTACTGATGGTGCAAGATCAATTTTATTCGATAGATTTTCCATTTTTTCTTCAGTACAAACTGATGCTTGCTTTTATCATTTATCATGTTTATGTTGATTTAAAGGTACGGATCATTAAACAATAGAGGAATGAACACATGTACTTTACCGTGAATAGGGGTTCCTTTCATATGTTTAAAAGAAAATGAAATCAGAAATGAATAACATTTATAAAATGTGAAATGAAAAAATATTGAGACTGTTAGTATGATTTTTTGTACAGTATGTATAAATATCTGTATTATAACAGAAAAAAAACAAGGAGCCATCTTTCAGGGAGTTTTGGGGTTTTTTTTGTTGTTGTTTGACATTTGTTAATTATGACCATGAGAATCACTTTGACATGCAATTATGTTTAACAGAACTGTTCAAAATTCATTTTAAACATTAAAACTACAACAACTTAGTGATACTGGAAATAGGAAAAATACTGTTTGACATTGGAATGGTTTTAAGTATATTTTTCATTTAACCTCAAGAATGTTTTGGACAAAATTCTGCAAGCCATGAAAAACAATTAGGCCAAACATGTCAGCACACGGAACTTTGATTCATTTTAGAAATGTTAAATTATCATGCTCTCAGACACATTGGCTGTAAACACCAGTGTAGAATTTATCTTGCACCACAAGTTGACCTGTAATATACCATGACTATTTGTTCCCTCAGAACTAAATGTCACAAACAAGTTGTACATTGAAACTGTAGGTAAGTGTAAGCATGCACCGTTGCACGTATTCCCCTCCTTTTATTATGGAGGACACAAGTGAAACCACACCTTTACAAATGGTGCCTTTCTCATTTCTTTTATTCTGGTTTCTTTTTAGCATCTGCACATCCATGTCACACCTACCATGTTTCAGTTTTTGTAGTAAGTATATATTTGGTGCATTGTTGTTATATTTACTGTATTAAACATATCTCACTACTGTTGATGTGTTTGTTCATGTTCTTTGTCATGTAACACTGCTTAATTCAAAGTTGAAAATATTCCCAGCAGCCAGTGCTGTTTCTGAGAAAAAGGGGGTGGTAGGGTAGCTTAGTTGTGTTGAGGTCTCTCATCATGTCAAAGACCCAATTCAAGTCACCACATGGACACAATATGTGAAGCCCTTTTCTGATGCCCCCCCCCACCCACCCCAGCCCATGATGTTGCTGGAATATAGTGTAAATGCAACTCTCTCTGTTTATGAGAATAAGCCAGCGATGGGGTAGCCCAGTGGTAAAGGTGTTAGCTCCTCATGCTGAAGAGTGTGTGCGAGACTCAGTCACTGCTGGAATAAATGAGCAATTAATGGCTACCAAATATAACTATAAATTATCCTGGTATACACCTGTGAAATTCTCATTGTAGCTTTAATAGAATTAACTTTAGGAGCCAGACTTAATAATTCGTTAATAATTGATTTAAATAGCACCTAGTATCCATCTAAGTAGTTGCTCAGTGGATGATGTAATCAGAATCTTGATAACCCAGGCTGCCTCTTATGCACTGGGCGAACAAAGGCAAATTTTTGCAAACTCACTTGACCAAGATGAGAGCACATGTGCCTTGTTGTGGGACAGGACTGATGTCTTAGGAACTCTCAAGACTCAAGCTGCCAAACGCAATCATCCATCCAAAGACTCCAAGCACGTAGCTCAACTGCAACTGATTCGTGACTTGAGCCTTGCACACAGGACTACACACAACCACATTGATAGCAGGCTATGAGTGAGTGAGTTTAGTCACAACAATATTCCAGCTATATGGTTGCAGTTTGTAAATAATCGAGTCTGGACCAGGCAATCTAGTGATCAACATCATGAGCAAGAAATACATGTTTAATTCAGTGAGTCAATGTTTTCATTTTCTTGAGACTGAAGTCTCAATCAGTATAGCAATCAGGTAAGGATTCTCGTCATTTTCATGGAAATCAAGTGAAGCATTCTATATTACTACCCTTAAACCCCTATAAATATTGCCAACACCTCCTTGACATCAAAATGGAAAAGACCCGTGAAGGTCCCAGGGTAGAACAGGCATTCAGCTACCCATGCTTGCCACAAAAGACGCCTATGCTTGTCGTAAGAGGCGACTAACAGGATCGAGTGGTCATGCTCGCTGACTTCGTTGACACATCATTGGTTCCCAATTGTGCAGATTGATGCTCATGCTGTTGATCACTGGATTGTCTGGTCCAGACTCAATTACTTACAGACCGCCGCCATATAGCTGGAATATTGCTGAGTGCGGCGTAAAACTAAACTCACTCACTCACTCAAAATGGAAAACAAGGAATTTCTCCATGGAAGATCTGGAGCAATGATTCAGATCAGTACATATATTGCATTTGTAAGTCAATGTTATCTCAGTGAGTAGCCTAGTGGTTGAAGAGTTCACCCATCACACTGAAGGCCCAGGTTCGATTCCCTACATGGGTACAATGTGTAAAGACCATGTCCACTATGGCCAGTCAGGAAATGCTAGAGGATCTGCATAAACTGGAAGTCCTGTTTATATCAATGTAACTTGTAATGTAATGATTGTATGTATTGTGATACAAGTGTTGTAAGCATGGTAAGTGGATGCATTTTAACGTGTGCCTCATATCATCACACACACACACAAAGTTAGGGGCATCAGTATGTCAGTGAATAAATACATCATTATTCATAATTTCAAAAAATAAAAATATCCCTAACTATTTTTGTCCAGCATGTATCGCCAATATCCAGATCACCTGCTCAAAGGCGCTTTGTTTTCCCTTCGATCAATGGATGTCAGTCTCAAATGGCCAAATTATCAATCTCAGCTCCCTGGGGATCATACAACTCTTGCAGCCACTAGGCACAAGAAGTTAATGCTTCCTCCTTCCGAGGTACCCATTCACAGCTGGGTGGACTGGGACACAGTCACAGCATTTTGTCCAAGTTGACGGCTCATTGCTGCACCCATAACTGTGTGTTGGCATGTATTCATGTGGCCACCAACAGATTCGTGGGTTCTTCTAAGTGCACAGGGTTGTATACTGTACACTAGGTTTTGTGACAGCTCTGAAAGAGTCTCCACAAAAAGCTGACACCAAGGTTTTTACTAACAGTCACTGATGGGCTAGATCCCAGACTTGAAGCTCACTGGATCACAAGCCTGGCATGAAAGTGACATCCAGTGAGAGTATGTATGTGAAGTCTATGCACAATCCACATGGTTTGGCTTGTTGGTTGTTTATGGCCATCCTCACTATCTCCACTATACACTGGAAGCATCTACAGCTCCCGATGATCTACATCACAATGATTTTTTACCTCCCTTGGCTGGCTTTTAATCCAATCTGTGTCTATGGTGGAAAGTTGAGCATACCAATCACAACTCACTTTTGCTTCTTAAGCTATCTGACCCGTGAAGGTCCCGGGGTAGAATGGGCCTTCAGCAACCCATGCTTGCCATAAAAGGCGACTCAGCTTGTCGTAAGAGGCGACTAACGGGATCGGGTGGTCAGGCTCGCTGACTTGGTTGACGCGTGTCATCGGTTCCCAATTGCGCAGATCGATGCTCATGTTGTTGATCACTGGATTGTCTGGTCCAGACTCGATTATTTACAGACCGCCGCCATATAGCTGTAATATTGCTGAGTGCGGCGTAAAACTAAACTCACTCACTCACTCACTTAAGCTATCTAATCGATTAAACATGGAAACACAAATGATGCAGAGTTATTCTTAAAGAGGTAGAAGAGGTTCTTGCTGATAGTTTTTAAATTTCAGACCTGTCAATTTGTCTGATTTCCCCCCAAATCTGTGTCACACTGCAAACAAACCTTCTTTGCTGCGACCACTGTCTTTGTTGGCAAACCCTTTTGTAACAGACGCTTTGGTAATTGCCTGCTGTCAGAAAGCGATGCCAGCAAAGGGAGGTAATTAGCATAGATGCATCAAGGATATAGTGGAGATTTATCGGAATGTATACCCTGAAGATATTGAGGATGGTTTACAGCGCACTCCGCAATATTCAAGTTTGTGGTTTCGATCTGTAACAAATCTACCTACCCTAAATTTTTAAGAGCTGTAACTGGAATAACATGCATGTGATGTTTACAGACTATTCAACATTGTTCACATTGTAACTCGCTATATAATGTTTAGTCAACTCTTATTTCATGTCAACATCTTTTAATTGTTGTTTATACAACCATACATGTGAAAAGTGGTGGACATTTAACAAGATCACCAAGCGAAGGTATGATTTGTCATCCTTGACACAACTTCCAGTAACTGAAACAAATGACCCTAAAATATCAAATTCTACATCCACCAATAACAATAAACGCTACACGTCACTCAATACAAATATTAGTGATGTCTTGCTAAACAGCCACATAGAATTCTACAATTTCATCGAATGGCATTGTCTATTAGATGTTGCAATGACACAGGTACCCAGCTCTGAGTGTTTCCGGTGTACATAAACACAACACTGCGATCCAAATAGATCTGAAGGTTACCAAACCGATACACCTGATGTCCTTCATGAGACTTGCCAGCAATGGGCATAAACAAAATGTTATTATCATTAGCTTTTCTTTCAAGCAAGTCCTTGAAGCTTGTTGGCACAGATGGGTTGATGCTCCGAACAGCTTGCATTGTGTCTGCCTGAGCTTGTGTCTGTGACGGTGGAGGCTGCACTGGCGGCTGTACGTCCATCTGACGGCGCTCGGTGTGGGTGAAGTATGCCATATTTTCACGCACACCTGGCTGGAAGTGTCCAGAGACTGCCTGATTCATTATCTCAAGAGCTTTGTTAAACTGTTCTTTAATTGCTGTATGGGATTTCATCTCCTCGGGAAACTGTGCTTTCCATCCAAGATACCATTTGGTGATTTCATCAAAGTTTGGCATATTGCTCAGCCAGCCACATAAAACCTGCAGCCATCGTGGAAAGAAGGCTTTCTCCAACACAGATATGAGATGCTGTGTTGGAAGGATGCCGTACCAAGCCATGAACCATCTCCATGGATTCAGAACCTGTTGATGGGGATTGATTATCAGTTCCTGAATAGCCTGACCCAACTTGGGCAAAATGTTTTTGACCAGGAATGCATCCATATGTCCCTGCTTGAACACACGAAGCCATGGTTGCAGGATGATTTTTGCTGAAGCATCCGATGGATGCCAGTTCACCAAAGCATTAGCAAGCTTATGTCTGATGGGTGCGTAAAGGGGTTCCAATTTGTCACCCATCAGAGGAAGCCAGGGATGGATCCATGCATGCACTGGCATTGTGTCTGTGAGTGGATTCCATGCTTCAACTTCCTGCAGTAACCTTGGCAGCACAAGTTGATCCAGGATGTTCTCCATGATCCATCGGGGCAAGGCTGGTTGCCATGTCTCTAGAACGCAGACCAGAGGGTTGTAGTTTCGAACATTCCACCGCAAGATACCGCTGCGGATTGGGGGCAGCCAGGTGTCCCAGAGAAGTCGTTGGTACGTGTCCATATCATTGATGTCATGATGCTGACCGCCAGGCTCCTCCAGCAACACTCTCCACTCCTGGACTGTGTTGAAGCCATAGCCTGGTTCACTCAGTGGTTCCCAAGGTGCAAAGAAAGCCTTCATTAGCGGAAAGACTAATGCTATAGCCAACGCGTCCATGTCATACAATTTGTATTCTTCATAATAGTCTTTCTGCATCATCTTGAACACGTCCACACATTCGTCCAAAGTGATGGGCACCTCACAGTTTGGTTGTGTTCTTTTTTCGCAGTCTTCAATGACTTCCAACAATTTTGACAGTTTCTCAAGATGCTTTTCTTCATCATCACACACTTTATCTAAACGCTTCTTTTCATGCTCTATGTTGATCACTGAATCTCTTGAATGTTTCAGTTTTCTGTCATTCAAGATAATATCTTCTTCTGACATGTCAACCAATAAATTAAGGTTGTGTAGCAATTCTGGCATGTCAAACACTCGAGTCTGTTTCTCATCAGGGGAAATGACCTCTTCTTCATCTGGTTTGTCATGACGGTGGGAGATGGCATGATAACCAGTCAAGACACGCTGCTCACGTCCGGTCATGTCAATAACTTTCACCTTGCTTGCTTTCACATCAAAAGATTTCTTCTTGCGACCTTGACCCCCATCAATAGCTTCTTGTGCAGTTTTGTACACATATTTCGGTTTCTTTGCTTTGGTCTCTGTACGCTTCCACTGCTGGAGTTCTTCCTGAAACTTCTTCTCATCCTCCTCCTCTGAATCAACTACAGGGAAATCAACTAGAGATCTTGATGACCTTTCACTTCCATGGTAACCAATTGCTCCTTTGCCTCTTCTCTTAACAGCTTCCACTGGGGTTGTGATACCCTGTCCTTCAGACCCCAAACCCTCACCAGGTTTGTAGCCCATCCTTTGTAATATTTTCTGCCCAATACCTCTTGTGTGTTTTTCCCATTCACCAAATTCTCTAGTTTCATGGTGTCCTTTAAGAAAGTGGGGTGTAGCTTGTTTTTGTTTACCCATTCCACCTTTTGATGCAAAAGGTCTTTTGGCATGCTTCGATTTCATGGTAATTGAGGCGCCGGAGTCATTGGAATCGCTCCCGGTCAGGTCTTCTTTCTTCAGTTCTTTCTTAAATCCACCACTTATGAAATTAACAGGTGCAGTATAATCCTTTTTCCTTTTACCTCCCCCAAAACTTGGCCTCTCTTCTTCTTCCTCCTCCTCTTTATCTGCCCATATTCCATATATCGCTTGGTTCTTTGATTGACGATAAACTCGAGGTGCAAAGGCATCTTCCACATCCCGATCGGTTACTTCAAACCGCTCAACTTCTGGAGATGACATTATGATGTGTGAACGACGTGTGCACGTTCAAATACAGACCAGCGTTCGGAAACGATGCCAAACCTACGTTCGAAACGTTCTCACACCGTGTGAAGACAGGAAGTTTGTGAAACGGCCGGTACAAAATGATGAATGAAATCCGGAAAGTAAATACCATGAAATTACTTGAACATTTGAAATAAAGACGTCTTATAGTCTTTATTAATAATATTAGGCAATCAGCTTGTGCTTGTAATGGAAAATAGAAAATAGAAATCTAAAGTAAACCAATTATATGTGGCAACATTTTCCATACGAGAAAAAGTTTACATTTTGTATTTCTTTGAACCTTTGTCCAGAGTGAGCTCCCTTGTGCAACAAGAGGGCGCACTATGCCTGACATGGCAGCCTCCACAGTCATGCCATAGAAGAGCGTGTCGGATTCAACTTTGAAGTTATTTAGGTAGCAAAGCATGTATTTTAGTTAAAGAATATTGGTGGCTGGTTGTGTGCTTGTATTGTTTGGGTTTTCGAGCATGCGTCATGTTTGATCATGCAAGTCAATGGGAGTTAACCTCGGAATTAAATATCAAATGAATAACAGTCGGGCTGTTTCAAGACGCTTTCAACTTTGTTTATATACACTCACACCAAGACACATTTGGAACAAGTCAGCCAATCGGTTGTCACCTAAACAAACAAAATTTAGAGTAACAAGCACGGGTGAACGTTCATGTTTATCTCTGCCATTACTATTTGCACGTTCGATTCTCCCCACACATATCATGAGCTATGTCTTAATATCTAACATTGCTAATGCAAGAGTGATTAGTCGATTGATAGTCAGTCAGTTAGGAAGTTGAAACTTTCGGTGCTGGTCCTGATATTTTTCAAAAGTAATTTGAGATGTTAAATCTCGTTGTAGTTCTGCATGGATCAGACAACTCTTTCTAATCAATTTAGATAATATCTGGAAATGGTTGTTGGTAGTGTGTTACATATCACTGAAGTAGCCATGGAAGAATTGTTTGCAAACTTATGGAAAAGTATAATACTTTATGGATAACATCTTCTTTATTTCTATGGTGTGACATTTTGGTGTAGCTTTTTATACCATTTTCATGCACGAGTGTTATCCACAAAGTATTATACTTTTCTACTATCTGTCAACTTCTAACATGCCAATCAAACAGATGCAAACTTATGCAAAGTTATTTTTACTCATTTTGTTTTGCATGTGCCCTTTGGCTCACCTGACGAAATGGAATGAAATCATATCTTCAGACTTAAACTGACAGTGTCTCAACAAGAAGGGTTTTTTAAACAAAAAAATTGTTTTTAACAAACATCTGGCACAGAGAGCCAACTTCCCTGGTGCCACAATTCTTTGTTCATGTCTTGAGCTTAACATGTCTGCAGACATCCCATTACAAGGACCCTGTACATTGGAAAGACCCTCTGCAGGTGACTGACTGATAACATGAGTGAGTGAGTGAGTGAGTTTAGTTTTACGTCGCACTTAGCAATATTCCAGCTATATGGCGACGGTCTGTAAATAATCGAGTCTGGACCAGACAATCCAGTGATCAACAACATGAGCATCGATCTGCACAATGGGGAACCGATGACATGTGTCAACCAAGTCAGCTAGTCTGACCACCCGATCCCGTTAGTCGCCTCTTACGACAAGCATAGTCACCTTTTATGGCAAGCATGGGTTGCTGAAGGCCTATTCTACCCCGGGACCTTCACGGGTTTCTGATAACATGACTAGCAAAAAGTCAGTGTTAGCCAATAAGAAAAAGTTTCCATGAACTTTAAGGCAATAGTTTGAACCGGACATCTGCAGTTTTGCAGTTGTTCATTTTAGAAAGTATGATCAGATTTTGAAAAACAACCAAATGAACATTTCAGAACATCTCATAAAAAATGATAAATAGAATAAGAAAGGTAAGGTACTTCATGGATAATAACTTCTTTATTATACTAAGATGCTACAGTTTTGTGTAGGCCAACCACTCGCATTTTGGAGGAGTTAGTCTGATTTTCAAACACAATGTACTCTCCAATTTGACTGTACAAAAATCCAGTTTCTAGTAAATATGAATATGTTTATAAATTTAGAATGTTTGATAGAATTTTAGTAAATAGCCGTTTGAATATGTTCATTTGAGGTAAGTATTATCTGGTTAAGCATGCCCAGAAATTGCGTATTTCCAGCAGAATAAATCTACTTTTGTAAGGGGGGACACACACACACACACACACACAGAGAGAGAGAGAGAGAAAAGCAGTACAAGAGGTTTTAGATGAAGTCAGTCCAGTACGTAACTGTCATTCAAAGTACAGTTTATACCTTTGTCATTCATTTCAAGTTTGCTTGATAAGAAACAGACGTTCCATCTGTCGTTTTCCCAATCTGATAAATGATACTAATCAGGATATTAAAATCCAAAAATTTCAGTTTGACCACAGAGCTGTTTAGATGTAAAACTTGTCAGCACTGACCAAAACTTACTCGTACCTATCCACAACATATCTTCATAGATACACACCTAAATTTTAATCGATCCTATGGACAATGGAATTGAGAATCTGACCCGTCTCTGCTGAAAGTAACCCACCCAGTGTTGTTGGGCAGGCAGGTATTTCAAATACTGCACTAAATGATCAGAAAAAGGTTTTTCCAAAGTGGCAAATAGCAGGATGACCTGAGGTCATTTTTCATCAGGAACAAGAAATGAGAACTTTACTGTTCTCATGTAAAGAATCAATATTAAGATATATGAATATATTTAGAGATGTTTTAAATCTATGTACTCAATGACCATTCTTATTTCATGACTGTCTTCCAATATTAGTTGCATTTCCACAAATTACACAAAAAGATGGGTTGTGCTGATCTCTTGAAAACAGCTCAGTGCTTTTTGTTTGTAAAAACATTCTTAATATTTCTGTAGTACACTAATCTCAGATTTGCCTGTTACATGAAGAGCATTTAAATTCCAAAGCAGATGTATGTTTTTTTAAGCATCCATTATAATGTAGACTATCTCTGTATAAATCAGGGGTTCTTTTCATGAAGCAGCCTTTACTAAGATTGACCTTAACTCCCATTCTCATAGCAGTAAGATTACTTTAGTGACTTACAATCACCTTAGCGTCCCAGACTGGACATTTATCTCCACTTATATTAAGTAAGTGAGTATGGTTTTACACCACTTTTAGCAATATTCTTTCCAAGGGACGCTAGAAATGGGCTTCACACATTGTACCCATGTGGGGAATCAAACCCAGGTCTTCGGCGTAACAAGTCATCACTTTATCCACTAGACTACACCACCACTCCACTTACATTGATTAACAGATACCAGTAGATCATGTTTTAGATCCATCAGTGTGTTAAGTTCGAGAATTCTGGATCTTGATGTGGGGGGAGGAGGGGGGGCCTTCCCAAAAGCTGGTGTTATCTTAAACATGTTGTTTTGACTTAAGATTTCAAGAGTGTATGATGTTTTTATGTCATACAATATTTATATTCTGACTGAAATGTGTGAGTTTGAATGCAATAACACTACTGTTTTAGTCAGTGTAAAAGTGCCATTTTTGCCAATCCCAGTGGTTCACCAAAGGGTTCTACCTGATGATGGGGCTTGAACAAGCCCCAAAATGTTATGGTCCAGAATAAAACAAGAAGATGTAACCCAGTAAAATCTCTATGTTATTCTCATTCATGTTTTCACCAGGTTGGTGTTACTTTCCTTTAGTGTCATTTTGATGTTTTAATCACTTTTCTCTTGCATTAAACGGTGTAATTGTATTTCTTTCAGATAAAGAAAAATGGCGGACTCCAAATCTGAAGACGTCCCAGAAGTAGTTGAGAGTTTGCCTTCTCTTCCAACAGTTACTGAACAACAAAGAGAGCTGGGTTGTCAAGCACTGAGAGAGTTTGAAAACCAACAGTTTGGACAATGTGTTTCAACCCTTAATAAACTATTGAAGGAGCGATCGTCCGATGTCAAAGTGTCCCAAAACAAAGCAGTGGCTGAATTCTATCACAGTGGTTTAAGAAATGTGGAGGAGTTCAGAAAGAAACTGAATTGTGTATGTTATCATGACATTGATAAGTCATATTCCGTTCCGTTGCAGTACTTATTGGCTTCAAGATGATATGATGCTATTTGCTCAGAGATATACTACTGTTGTATTTGTTGGAATGTTGAAACTAAAGTTTCTTAAGCTAATGTTATATGATCATAGTGTAAAGAAAATAAGCCATAGTGAGGAAAATATTTTGAATAATAATTATGTTGGGACATAAATGTGCTAATGGGCTCTGTCTGTAAGTGTATCAGTAATTTGGGTGGGGTAGGTTCTAATAAAGGGCAGGTAACTGTAACCTCATTTCCTTATGTGGCACCAAGAGACTGGCACTTGTCTATGTCGGTTGTGTGTTGCTAAAGATTGTGAGGCTTTTTGTCATGCGGTTTTTATCATGCCTCTTAAATAGAAAATGGGCTGCATTGTTGCACACTTTGTGGCCATTGCAAGGGAGCAGAAATATAACACTCTTTTTCTTCATTCTTTAACCCCAGTGAGTGTGCTTGTCATGAGAACAGATAAAAAATGGGGCATAGAGTCAGTCTATCTGACTGTGTTTAAACATGCCCTTGTGGTTGAAATAGTAGAATGTTCCTGCTGTATTTGAATCTAAATCTAAATTGTTACGTTAAAGACTATTCATTATTTATGACTATGGGGATGATTTTAAGGGGAGTCACCTATTTTGCTCTGGGAAGATAGAGGGGTCATCACTTTTGCACTCATGTGCTTGGAGAGGTTACCCATTTTGTACCTTAGAATAAAAAGAAGTATGCTTAAATATAATGGGAAGTTTGGGGTCATTGATTTTTTGACGTACATGGGGGCCCTTAAATTTCAGAGGGAGTCATTCATATTGCACATGCTTATCCATAAAAATCATCCGGCAAGCCATACATTATGAATGGCCCATTAGCTGATAATAAGAACTTTCTTACTTTTAAGCCTAGTTGAGAACACTGGAACCCAAACTATAAATGTGTATTTAGTTGCAATTGTACTGACAGATGGGTAGCCTCAGACAAGTGATTAAAATATTGGCTGATCATGCCGAATCATACCTAGGGTCCAGAGTTGTTGTACCTGTGCTGACAAAGACGCCTACAGCCTTAGCAGAATACTTTCATGAATCATTGCTCACAGTAATAGCAGGTTTCCCTGGTTCAAATCGTGATTTGGAGCAGTAGAGTAGCCCAGTGGTTGAAGCGTTGGCTCGTCAGACCTAAGTCCTGGGTTCAGTTCCCTGCATGGGTATGGTGTGTGAAGCCCATTTCTTATGTATCCTGCTGTGATATTGCTGGAATATTGCTTAAGTGGAGTAAATCTATCCACCCTCGCTCAGTCTTGATTTGTAGACATGCTTGTATCAGATAACTTAGTGGGAGGTTAAGCCAAGTGGTTAAGACGTTCGCTCAACACACCAAAGACCTGGGTTTTATTCCCAACATGGATACAATGTGTGAAGCCCATTCCTGCTGTGATGTTGCTCTAATTTTGTTAAAACCCAACTCAATCAATCAATCCGTTGTTCCAATTTTTCTCCCAGTTCTCCATCAACCCTGATGCGTTTGACAGCTTGGAGGATATGGACCATGCATTTGTTTACTACAACCAGGCAGTGATTCTGTACCATCTCCGACAGTACCGGGCGGCACTCAGTCTTCTGGATAAGTTATTTCAGTGCATTGAACCTTTGGGTAAGAGCTACCACAGTTTTACTGAATTAGATGAAAGAATTAAGAAAAGTTCTTTTCTTATGTTCATTCAGATGAAGATACACAATTAGGGGTTTTGCCACCAGAGAAAGAGTTTGAAAGTGTGAACTCAAGTCCACCTCCTTGTCTCAGAAAGCTTTTTTCAGTCTGCAAAAATTTGGCTAATCTGCTATCATTTGCAGTATGCATTATGAGACATTCCAGGATTTATCTAGACCAGGGGCAGTGTGGTAGTTTAGTAGTCAAAGTGTTCATTCCTCATGCTGAGGACCCAGGTTTGATTCTCCACATGGGTACAATGCATGAAGCATATGTCTAGTGTACCCCACTGCAGTATTGCCAAATTGTTGCTAGAAATAGCATAAAACCTATCTAAATCTGATCTGAAACCCCAAGCATACAGCAGATTGTCATGAAGTTTCCTGTTTTTGAATTAGAAATTTCCAAATTTGCATAAATGAGACATTAATTTTTGTGCAGTATCATGATTTTGTCCCAGTTATGAAAAAAAGGGAAAACTTAGATGGAGACACATGACCAGTGGTTTTGATAGTTAAGTTTAAACACTGATAGACCGTTGAAGATAGTTAGAACTGATCTCCAGCAACCCATGCTTGTTGTAAGAGGCGACTAACGGCAACAGTTGGTCAGGGCTGCTAACATCTCATCAGATCTCATTTGCATAGATCGATGCTCATGCTATTAATCACTGGATTGTCTAGATCACACCCAATTATGTCAGGCTGAGTGTGATCTAAAACTAAAATCACTCACTAAAATTCTGGTTTGACTGTAACATTACAATGGAGGGGTGATGAGTGTTATTAAGTGATTAAAAAGAATTTTAGCAGGCATGTTGTCTAGTATCAATGCAGAAAAAAAACGTGTCATGGCTTATCAGTGCATCACTGTATTATTTCCACTTTCTTTAATTTCAAATGGTGTATGTATGTGAGCTTCAGTACCTCTGGTCATGACAATGTATGCTAACAGTCAGTATTTCTCCACAGAAGAACTCCTAGCCAGAAAGGTGCTCTTGCTGCTGGTGGAGCTGTACTTGTGTACGTTTCAGGTGAGAGAGGATCAGTGATGCTTATTTTCCCATTAGTATGGTCATGATAGTCGTACCATTGGAATTCAGGGTGGGAACAGATCCCCAACAACCATTGTAGGTCATACCATTGGAATTCAGGGTGGAAACAGATCCCCAACAGCCATTGTAGGTCATACCATTGAAACTCAGGGTCGGAACAGATACCCAACAACCATTGTAGGTCCTACCATTGGAATTCAGGGTGGAAACAGATCCCCAACAACCATTGTAGGTCATACCATTGGAATTCAGGGTGGAAACAGATCCCCAACAACCATTGAAGGTCATACCATTGGATTCAGGGTCGGAACAGATACCCAACAACCATTGTAGGTCATACCATTGGAATTTAGGTTCGGAACAGATCCCCAACAACCATTGTAGGTCCTACCATTGGAATTCAGGGTCGGAAACAGGTTCCCAACAACCATTGTAGGTCCTACCATTGGAATTTAGGTTCGGAACAGGTCCCCAACAACCATTGTAGGTCCTACCATTGGAATTCAGGGTCGGAACAGATACCCAACAACCATTGTAGGTCATACAATTGGAATTCAGGGTCGGAAACAGGTTCCCAACAACCATTGTAGGTCGTACCATTGGAATTCAGGGTGGAAACAGATCCCCAACAACCATTGTAGGTCGTACCATTGGAATTCAGGGTGGAAACAGATCCCCAACAACCATTGTAGGTCCTACCATTGGAATTCAGGGTCGGAACAGATCCCCAACAACTATTGTAGGTCATACCATTGGAATTCAGGGTCGGAACAGATCCCCAACAACCATTGTAGGTCCTACCATTGGAATACAGGGTCGGAACAGATCCTAGCAACCATTGTAAGTCATACCATTGGAATTCAGGGTCGGAACAGATCCCCAACAACCATTGTAGGACGTACCATTTATTAGTATTTTAACTGGAAGGTTTGATTCCACACATGGATATAATGTGTGAAGCAAATTTCTAGTGTCATTGTGATATCTCTGGAATATTGCTTAGGCAGCATAAACCATACTCACACATCCACCCACCCACTCTTGTGATCAATGATCACATGAACATCGAATGTGATTACAGGTAACCTTTGTCCTCTGGCTTTGTCTAATTTGTAAATGGCAACATCGCTACAAAGATAGCCACCAAATAGTTGAAGTACAACCAGGTCAAAGTTTGGGGTGGAGTGATGGCATTCTGAACATTGACTAGAGTTAAAGCAGTCATTTTAAACTATTGCAGTTCCGTTTCAAAATAACAAAAGAATGCCTATTTAGCTAAAACTGATAAAATAGGAACTTCAAGGAAATAACTTATTTTTAGATTAAAGAACATCTTTATTTTCCTGTTTGCCCATCAAGGGTACTTGAAAAGGTTCTGAATTCCTTGTCATCGTTTACTTCTGTGTGACAGCCGGAGAAGGCCATGGGCATGCTGAGCTACATGGAAAAGACATACTTTAATGGTAAACACAGCGCCGGACAAGGTACCCCGGAGAAACCCGAGAAGGCAAAGGACAATAAAGACAGCTCCGAGAATTCCGTGGAGGCATGGAGACCTCGGATCAGTGTAGTGAGTTGAATTTTTAAATCATCCAATCCTGCCTCATCAGTTTTAACTTTCTGGAATCACACTGAAATGAATTTGTGAGGATTTCAGTTGAGGCTTGCTGTGCTGGGTGGTAAGAACTGACAAAATAGATCTGAAGGTCAAGCTAACTTATTTCTTTGACCGCATGGATTATCTGGTAGAAAACTGATTATTTACTGGCTGATATTCAGATAAATTATAGTTTTATTCAATTGCATTCCTACCTTCATGACTTTAATTGTTCAAGAGAAGGACCAAGTTGTAAGAAGCCTTGACATTTATTATTGTATTTGAAAGGTCACCAGATGGGAAGAAAGTGTTGTCAGATTTCATGAAAGTCATGGTTTGACTTAATCATAATCTGCTAGTATTTTAACTAAGCGGGGTGTTTGACGGAGTGGTTCATTGTCCCACAGATGGCTTGTCTGACTTTGGATCAGGAGGTCTGTGTCTTTTGAATTTGTTACACAAATTTTCACAATTTCCAAGTGGGCAGGACTTTCTGAAATCTTTATGTTTCATTGCATACACAAAAAGTTACATTCATGTGAAGGATCAAAACCGACTCTGAGGTATTTTTTGAGACAGTAATCCCGTAACAGACAGAAATTGGAGAGAGACGATAAGCTTGGTAAAAGGAGAACCTGGTGAAATAATAGAGGGGAGGTTCACTGGAGGTTCAGTCAAACATATTTCTGCTTTTTCAAGTTGGCCCCAATATTACTGTCAAGCTTTTCCTTCTGATGTGTTAGTTCCAGAAGGCCTGACATTCTAGTTAATGTTGAAACAACCTTTTCATAAAGGTGTTCCTGTGTGACTTTGTACAATCAGTGATTAATGCTTCCAGAATGTGGAGAAGTACGATAAAGACCTGAAACTCTTTCATGGTATTTTGTGACAGGTATTTAGTTAGTGGTGTGATAGCCTCATGGTTAAAGCATCACTCGGCAAGCCAAAGATCCAGGCTTGATTTCACACATGGGTGCAGTGCTTGAAGCCTATTTGTGGTGTCGCTTGCCGTGATATTGATGGAATATCGCTAAAGTGGTGTAAAACTAAACTCACTCACAAAGGTATATATGAGATGTTCACTATTGTCTTCACAGTACAAGATTCGCTGTCTGATCATGCTCAAGTCTATGAAGATGTGCAAGAGGGAACTCAAGTCTCTACTCAATACACAGACAATGGTGAGGCAGTTGGAGGAGTCTGGTCAACAATACTGTATCACCAAGATCTTTATGGATAAATATTCTTTTTTAATTCTTTGAAACACAACGTTTCGGGGTCTTTTCAGACCCCTTCATCACGTGAACTGACACAATATTGTATCAGTTCTATACAGCTTTTGAAATTCATGCTTGTTCTTAAGTGGTATGGCTAGAATAATGATACCAGCAAGAATCTCACTCACTCACTTTGTCATGGTATGGCTGAAATATTGCCAATGTGACGAAAATAATAAACTCAATCACGCACTCACTCGTGGTATGGCTGAAATATTGCTAATGTGACAAAAATAATAAACTCACTCACTCACTCACTATGTCACGGTATGGCTGAAATATTACCAGTGTAACGAAAATATTAAACTCACTCACTCACTCACTCACCTACTATGTCACGGTATGGCTGAAATATTGCCAATGTGACGAAAATATTAAATTCACACATCACTCACTCACTCACTCACTCCACTATTGATTCCAGAGCACCTCCGTCATCTACTTGAAGAGTAACTTTGAGTACCTGCGGGGGAACCTACGGAAGGCTATCCGGATGCTGGGATCAGACCCCCAGGCACAGGTGTTCACCAACACAGGGGAGAGCCTCCCGATGATGTACTTCAATAACCTGGGATGTATTCACTTCCACCTCCGCAAACATCACCTCGGGGCCTTCTACTTGCGTAGAGCTGTTCAGGAGAATGAGAATGCTCTGAAAGATGCTGCAGCTGGGGGCCAAAGTAGGTGACTGAACATTGTGTTGAGTGATAGGATTTACCTGTTTGTTAATTCATCATTGTTTCAGTTGGGTCATTTTATTCTGCAAGTTGCTTCTAGGTGTACGGACCCTATGACCCTGGGTTCAAATCCAAGCTTCATTCTGAAAATGAAACTTGTGAAGATCCAGGTTTGAATTGATCTTCAGCAAGCCATGCTTGTCATAATTGCATAAATTGGTGCTCATGCTGTTGATCACCTTTCAGTATGCACTTACCGAAACAAATAAAAAAATAATGTCAATTCAACCTATAAAGTTAAAAAAACCGTGATGAAAATAAGCCCGCGAAATCGGAGTTCAAACGATTCACTAAATTTCCCCCAGCGCTGGGGGAAAAAGTGGTTTCAACAGCCCATGACGCATGCGCAGTGAATAGGTTTGCGGAGCTTGAAATATGTATGCCTGCCCGGAGTATGAGGTCGTGAGCAGTAGTCTAATCATGGTTGTGCACACAAGCAAGTAAATAATCTACTAGTTACATAAAAAAAAAATGTGTTGATTGTGGTAAGCAGCCTGTCACAGAGAAAGCTCAATGTCTGGTTTATTGAAACCTAAATGTCTGCCTGCCTCTCTGCTAATGACAATATACAATACACAGCTTCAATCATTGACCACATGCAATTTGAACTTAACAGCTATCAGGCTATGCGCCATAAACAAAACAAATTGATTTATGACTCGTGCACCCGAGTCCTGTCTCTGCCACATTATGTAATTTGACAGGTGTGATACTTGTACACATGGCATGTATTTATGTCTGTGGGTTGCAAACAAACTACATGTACATCCATTTTTCTCGGATGACTGGATCTGATGGAAACTGCTGCTTTGTACTTGGACGAATGACAGTTTCCAGCCACACAGTAGTTCACCATCTCTACAGAGATGATTTTTTATTGAATCGAATCCAGATTCAGAGAACATGTATTTACAAAACCCAACATGTCTATGTACATTCTTTATGGATAACAACTTCTTCTGGTGTATATGACTTTGTTTGATAACGGTATATGAATCCATACTGAAACAAAGCATCAAGTACAATAAAAGAAGTTGTTATCCATAAAGAATGTTATTTTCTTGTGACTCGCCATACTTCTAAAATGCTCATCAAACAGATCATTTTACTGTACACACAATGAGCCCTCAGGGTATCAGCAAATGAATCGGCCATTCGGAAGCCGTCGTTACACTTGAGTGCACCCCCACCCGCTATGACTGGGTTCGGTCTCCCGAAGGCTTGTTTCGAGGGAAGTAAGCCCAAGTACAAAATATAGCACATTTGAATTGCGATTTTATGCTTATACTTTAGTTTATTCATTTTTCAATATAATGTATATTATATGTTATGGATAATTGATAATTGTATTTTAATTATGTTTGATTTTTTGGTTGCATGTGACCTTTAAGACACATACCAATTTATGCTGGTCAGAAGAGACCACTGAATGAATTGGATGGTGTGTGCACCTGTTATACAGCATAGGTTATTGCTCCTTTTCATTTTTTAGTCCAGGATCAATTATTTAGACATTGCCACAACAGGAAAGAAATCCACATGATCAGTCAGTGGGTAGTAATTTGTGGACTGTCTTAATTATCATAACAAAATACGCTGGCTACCAGGATCTCTGCAAACTGGTCATTTAGTGGTCTTGATGGATTTTTACTGGCCATAGACTACAGGACCAGCACAAATTTTGCACTCTGGTATCTATAGCTGGAATAAGTCAAAGATGACATTTTTACTAGAGGATTGCATGCCTATATTGATGAAATACTGTTATGTGCAGGGGCAGTGGGGAAGCCTAATGGTTAAAGCGTCCTCTCATTCTGCTGGAGATTTGGGTTCAGTCCCCCATGTGGGTATAATGTGTGAAGCCCATTTCTGGTGTCCCCTGCGGTAATATGCTTAAACGTTGTGGAATATGACTCATGCGTTCTTAATTGCCCCAGCTTTTTGTCATACTTACCTCCCCTTGTTCCCAGATCGCCCCCTGCATACACGTGGCATGAGTCGACACTATGAACTGCTGTACAACATGGGTATTCAACTGCTCCACTGCGGACGACCACAGGCGGCCTTCGACTGTCTCATTGAGGCAGTACAGGTGTACCAGGTGAACCCCCGACTGTGGCTGAGGTTAGCGGAGTGCTGCATACAGGCGAACAGAGAGGTGAGTCTAGGCTGGGGTTCAACTGCTGGGGAAGAGACAATTTGACCCTAAGTGAATCTTCACTTCTGCTTTGAATAATGGGCCATTCATAATTTATGACAGGAGGTAGAGGGAGTTGGTGGGGAGAGAGAGAGATAGAGGATGGGGTAGTAGTGTGTGATGATGATGATGATGATGATGATGATGATGTGCCATTTTACACATTAGAATAGAAAATGGCCGATTAAAATTTTGAAGTTTATTATTGAGTAGCCCATTCTAAATCCAGAAAAGGCTTAAAATTCTGAAAATGGGCCTTTATCAAAATCCTCTTTCCCACTCCGTGTACATGACATGCAGGCGGCATCACTTACTTTGTACATAAATTTGTGTTGGTTGGTTGGTTGGTCCATTCACATATTCACATTGTGCATCCTTCTCCATTAAAATAAGGGCTTAAATCGGATCAGTTCTTTTGGGTGTTGAAGGCTATAGGACTCTTGTTCACACTGCTCATGTTGATTATTGCTGAAATTGCATAAAACCCAACAGGCTCATTCATGCTATCAACCACCAGTTTGCTTCACCCAGGCACATGAATTATAGTTCTGTCTATCTGTATTCAGATAGGACATAAATATGTCTTCAAAACAATTTCAGAACAATGACGAGGACCGTAGTTTAGAGAAGCGTCTGGAGGTGATCCAAGGCTCAGTTGGGAGTGGAGTACACCGAAAACTAATCCTTGGATGTGGCGTCAGCAAGTTTAAACCTAGGTAAGATGCGATAGGAGACAGCAGCATGATATCTATCCCGATAATATGGGTGCAAAATGGTTTGTATCCCACTGCTGTATATAATCTCATGTTGTGATATATATTTCATTATATACATTTCAAGGATATGTGCTATTTTGCACACACAATACTGAATCACACCACATGTACATGTTGACCACCTGAGCTGAAAATGCACATCAGAGCAATTGCCCAGCCACTCAACTGGTAAGGACAAAATTAGTAGCGGTCCAGTTAATTGAAATAATCGAAGAGTGGTTTCAGTGACCAAACGACCAAGCAGTCAATCACATTTTCTCAGAATCGAACACGAACGAATTTGCAACTATTGTTATTGTTGTTGAGGATGGAACTTGCCATCAAAGTTGTCAGCGCATGAAAACATGTTTCATTCATAGAAAACTCATTTCACTAACTGAAAACACATGACAAAATATTTCTTTTTTGAAGAATCCAGGCAGTTTTTGTTCATGACATATCAGTCATCACTTTAGGTAGCAAGCTGCAGCATGTCATACATATCACACTGACAACCTAGATTGGAAATCTCTTTAAACTGACACTAACCAATTTTTCCTGGATGATTGTACGTTGGTGATGAAGCAATGATTAATTAAGAGACTTCAACCAATTCCTAACACTACACCGAATTCACGCAAATGCTTGAAACTTCAGTCGTAGGAGCTATTTTGTTTCAGAGTTATGCCCCTTGATGTTGTGCATGGTGAAAAGGTTATGATGTGACAGCTTGCTGTCAACTGATGCAAAAGGCAAAAGGAAAGCAATTTTAGCTTGTCATGTAAGAAGCTTAGGTTGCGTAAAATACATCAAATATGTAATTGTAAAAAAATTATTGAAAAGTGACAAGGGAGGAGCACAATTGTGTTTCTTTCCTCTCAGAAATACAATTTAGAAAGTTTAGCACGTGTTAAGGATTCAGTCACACTTGTTCTTTGACACTCATGCTTATAGTGGACAAATATATGATCGGAACCCAGCTAAGTCATTTTTTTTTTAATATGGCAATAATATATTGGTACACAAACAAATATAAGTGACGTGCCAATGCCCAAGAAACGTTTCACTCTGTTATTTAGCCTTTTATTTGTTGGCCGTCTGCCTACATCTGCAGTAAATGCATTAGAATGTATCAATGTATTAATGAAAAGTTGGAATGTGTTTCTGTCTTGTTATCTTTTAGGCTATTATGAAGTCTGATTGTATACATCACTAGCACTTTCTCATTGCCTTTCACCCGTGAATTTCTCTGACTGATAATTATTCAAGGTAAAGGTCAGGAACCCATAAATTGGGAGTATTTTGGGGTTTCAGAAGCTTTGGATATGGTGGTGCCTGTAAAGGCCTAGTGAACTGATAGTGCATCCATTTCATCAAGTCAATTGCAGCAATAGTTTTTTAATTCATTCATGCACTGCTAAATTGATTGTAAGAGCAGATCCCATTTCTTGGTTTTTTGACCAATCAGATTACAGCACACGCTGAAATTCATTTTACAGTTCAACCACACCCTCCATGCCGTCAGCCACTCTGGAGTTTGCCTCACTGTGTCTGCGGAACGCTCTGCTTCTGCTGCCGGAAGACCCACTACTGGCAGACAAGGCCACGACGTCCTCCGATGACCATGAAGGAAGGTGAGGAAGCAATGTAGTTAGTCGGTTGTGTAATGGAAAGAGTGTTTGCCCAGAGAGATTAAATTTAGTGGTTTGATCTGAAAGATGTTAAAAGATGGTTCTTATATTTGCTTATCCTGAGTCATGCTTATTATGCTTATCTCCTCCCTCTATGCGAAGATAGTGGAACACTTGAAATCCCTTGAAGTTCCCTTCTGAATGAAGTGGAAGTAGTTGTCAACATAGTTGATGAAGGTTTAGTAGACGTTGATTATTGTTCTTGTAGGAATAATAAGCATGAGTCAGGAGAAGGAAAAATTTTTAATTTTCTTGTAACTCCTTCAGCCACAGGCACAGCCAATCCTTATGATGTACCCAGTCACAACTGGGTGGACTGGGACACATAGTCACAGTACTGTGTCCAAGTTTACTGCAACTAGGTGCATGCATACATTCATGTGGCCACCATCTGTTCATGTACAACTGATTTGTGGGTTCTTTTAAGCGTACAAGGTTGTGTACTGTATTCTAGGGGTTGTGACAACACTGAAAGAGTCTGTACTCTCTCTACTGCTCTATTAGAGCACTACATTTTGTTCTTCCCAAGGAATGAACCAAGGAATGTTTTGTGAAAGGTGTACCATCATAGCTGATATTGATGGAGTTTGGTCAAAATGTCACGCAGTGGTTTGTCTGGGTGCTGTTATACAAAGAGATCTTAGCTCTAAGGTGACAGCAACTCCAATACCTTGGCATAGATTCAAGGTAGCCTTAGCGCTATGGTGACAAGAACTTAACTACCTTAACATACACTAAAGGTCTGCCATACCTTAGCATGCACATAAGGTCTGCCATACCTTAACATACACTTAAGGTCTGCCATACCTTAACATGCACTTAAGGTCTGCCATACCTTAACATGCACTTAAGGTCTGCCATACCTTAGTATGCACATGAGGTCTTCCATACCTTAACATACACTTAAGGTCTGCCATACCTTAACATGCACTTAAGGTCTTCCATACCTTAACATACACTTAAGGTCTGCCATACCTTAACATGCACATAAGGTCTTCCATACCTTGACATGCACTTAAGGTCTGCCATACCTTAACATGCACATAAGGTCTGCCATACCTTAACATACCCTTAAGGTCTGCCATACCTTAACATACACTTAAGGTCTGCCATACCTTAACATGCACATAAGGTCTTCCATACCTTAACATGCACTTAAGGTCTGCCATACCTTAACATGCACATAAGGTCTGCCATACCTTAACATACCCTTAAGGTCTGCCATACCTTAACATACACTTAAGGTCTGCCATACCTTAACATGCACATAAGGTCTTCCATACCTTAACATACACTTAAGGTCTGCCATACCTTAACATGCACTTAAGGTCTGCCATACCTTAGTATGCACATGAGGTCTTCCATACCTTAACATACACTTAAGGTCTGCCATACCATAACATGCACTTAAGGTCTGCCATACCTTAGTATGCACATGAGGTCTTCCATACCTTAACATACACTTAAGGTCTGCCATACCTTAACATGCACATAAGGTCTTCCATACCTTAACATACACTTAAGGTCTGCCATACCTTAACATACACTTAAGGTCTGCCATACCTTAACATGCACATAAGGTCTTCCATACCTTAACATACACTTAAGGTCTGCCATACCTTAACATACACTAAAGGTCTGCTATACCTTAGCATGCACATAAGGTCTTCCATACCTTAACATACACTTAAGGTCTGCCATACCTTAACATGCACTTAAGGTCTGAGTGCTAAGGTGACTTCGACTCCCATCCCTTAACATACACTTCAGGTAGTCGTAGTGCTAAGGTTTTTATGTACAACAGCATCCTGAGCATTATATACTGAAGCTGATATGATAGAGCTGAGTACTGATGACAGATTATTGGAATCCACTGCCAAAATTGTGCTGAAGAACAACATCAAGCAGCTCATGAAGATCTGGGTTAGAATTGATCTTCATCAATTAAATGCTTGTCATACAAGGCGACTAACAGGATCCGGTTGTCAGGCTCACAGACTAGGTTGACACATTTCATATCATATCCCACTTTTTATGGATCTAAGTCGGTGTGTGAAACTCATAAAATATGCCAGGAAGCCCACAGGGCTGATAACTAAAAACTGTTGCCAGCCCAGTTAACATGTAACCAGCCCTGTATCAAAAATAGGAAATTGAGATGTGGTGTGTCACTGTTGATTCGTTTAGTGTCACTGCCATCTGAATCAGAAAAGCAGAAAAGAACATTATTCATTGGATGAAAGCATTCTCTTGACCAGTCACATTTAGTGTTAGAGAAATGGGTAGGATGAGCTGTGGAAGTTAGAGTTTGACTGATCATGAACTATACAGATATCATCTAGCTATCATCTGTTCGAAAAATGTCCTGTAGTCAATGACATTGTCAAATATATACCCTATAAAAATCTATTGGCAGACAGGGATGCCTGTGAAATAAAGTTGTAAGCCCATCATGAAACTAATAAGCAGCAGGCTGCCGGGCAGGTGCTGTTTCATACAGTGTCTATGCTCATGTTGTTGATCACTGGATTGTCTGGTCCAGGACTTGATTATTTACGGACTGGCACCATATAGCTGGAATATTGTTGAATGTGGTGTAATACTAAACTCACTCACTCAGTACATCAAGCAACTTTTTCTGTGTCTCGCATGACTGAACTTGAATTCAGTGCAGCATCAAGCCCATCTCACTCGCCTACTCTTTGCTCTGCAGAGCCACCCCAGAACCAGCCTTGATGTCAGCCCCTCCTGGCAACCCGATGAAAGCCACAGAAATCGCCCATCTTCGCTGCTCCATTCTTGCAGCATCTGCATACACCTGTCTGTGTCTCAACGACCACCTCATGGCCCTCCATCATGCAGAGAGCCTCCTGAAACAGCCACATCTCTCGGGTGCTCAGAGGTATGGAGTCTTGCTTGGATAACTGCCAGTCAGATCTAATCATTCCCATATCTTGCTCCATATTTGGACAGTGCCATAAGTGATATGTGTTTGCTATTTTGTGCCATAATTTTGCCTTGTTGTTAGCTTCTTTTGTGGAAGAGAACTGTTTATATGTTTTGGGAGAATTTGAATGCTGCTGCTTCCAAATGTGACAGGTTTGTGGGGTAGCCTAGTGGTTAAACTGTTTCCTTGTCATGCCAAAGATTCCTCACATGGGTACCATGTGAAGTCCATTTCTTGTGTCCCCATCGCGATATTGCTGGAACATTGCTAAAATCAATATAAAACTAAACTCACTCACTCACTCACTCACTCACTCACTCACTCACTCACTCCAAGAGTTCACTCATCACACCAACGATCTTAGTTCCTTGTTATGTAGTAGAAAATGGATTCTCTCCCTTTACAGGCTTCACGAGACACATGCATCATTGTGGGTGATAACTCATGTCAGTTTGAGACACTTCTATTGATTTTTCTTCCATTGTGGTTGTGTTTGCAAGGAAGGGCTTCTTTTCTCCATTGTTTCGGACATCATCATAGATGTTCATTATACAGAGTTGTGTCCATTCTCCAGAGCCAGAAACGAAGGTGTTTCAGCCCTAATTGTGCTGAGTTCACCAGGGTGATAACCTTCAGTGACAAGCACTGATATGACGAGGTAGCAGTGGCATTTCCTAGTGGTTAAAACAGTCACTCATCAGGGATTTACCTTGAGTCCAGTAGTTCAGGGTCCCTGGGACGCATACTCTTAGTTTTCATGGATCTTGGACTGCAAAATATGATCAAAAATACAATGTTGTATTACTGTTGTAGTTCAGATACTTCAGATGCGTAGCCTGATCATCTCATTGTTACAGCTATTAAATTGCAAATGATACCATAGCTCCATACCAGACTACATGAGAACTTTTGAAAATTTTACAAGAATGATTTGGACGTTCTCTGTGTCCCTGTGAATGCTAGGGCTGCAATGGATACACTTATTGGCGAATATGATATGTGTCACGAACACTGGGTAACGAATACAAATAATTATTCATGAATACAATATTGTAGTTAAGTGACTGATGGAACCCCCATGCTGACTGTTAATGTGTATAGTAATAACCAGTGATCTGACATGACACTCAAATTTGGTATGTAATAGTCAAATAGTTCTAGTCCACGGTACAGAAGCCTTTGCAAACTAACATGACTTGCACTACTGCAGTGCTAGTACATATTCCATTCTTACATATATCACTTTAATAAGATCTCAAGTAAAACATGCTCAGACAAAAAACAATTTTAAATATTCTTCATATTCAGTTCTGGTGACCACGATTGACGATATGTATTCATGAAGGGCTACGGTTCAATTCACTGAATATGTGAGTGTATCGTAACAGCCCTAGTGGTTGCGCAAATAAATTTCACTGCATCCTTCGTCAATTTTTATGCATAAAGGATGCAGGAATTCAAGCCCTATAAACCCCAGTTCATCACGTAGTCGGCCCAGTTTTGACTCCCCACATGGGTGTGAAGACCATTTGTAGCGTCCCCAGACATGATGTTGTTGGAATATTGCTAAAAGCACCCAATTCACTCACTGTCTCACTCACTCACTCACTCACTCACTCACTCACTCACTCACTCACTCACTCACTGTTCAAATAGGAATTGCAGAAGATAGCAGAAAAAGTAAACATGGTAAACAGTATGTCCAGTTGTTTAGGAATGTTGTGTAACTGATGTCCTGCCTTGCTACAGGTACATTGGTCACCTCTATGTAGCCGAGGCACAGGTACAGCTGGACAAAATACCAGATTCCATTGGTCATCTGAACCCCGACCTGGTCACAGATATCGGGACATGTCCACCGGAACACAAGTCTGAACAAGGTAAGAGGCCCGTGGAGCTTTTTCTGAACATTACAAGCTAGTAATTAGTAGGGTAGCCTAGTGGTTGGGGTACCTAGTTTGCTTGTCACGCCAAAGACTCGGGTTCAAGTTGCCATATGGGTACTGTCTGAATCACTGCCCTAAATCATGTGTTTATAAATCAGGGATACTGAAGATGTGATACTGTAGGGGAGGAACATATGAGCTGAAAATTCTGCTATTTATAGTCAAGCAGTAAATGTTATGGAATCTGCATCTGCTTGTTCTTGAACAGTTACTGTTTTCATGCAATTTTTCATCTCTTCCAGTAGTTCATAATAACCAGTGAGATACAGATGTAGCTGTATTTTAGGGTCACATGCAGTGCTGCCGCCAGACTGCATGATTGCCAGATTCCCACTCATTGTACTTACATAGACACGTTATTATCCCCTGCCACCCATTAAGCATGATATAGTATTAGGCTCTGTCTGTATGTCTGTCCGTCCATGTGCACAAATTAGAATCCGTTGATCAATTCCTTTTCATATTTTGTACCCAGGTTTATAACAGTATCGGAAAGGTCAAAGTCAGGGTTGGTTACCTTGACCTTTATTTCGAGGTCACAAGGGGACATTAACATTTTACCCATGTAAATATTGTCAGCGAGATATCTCAGGAACTGTAAAATTTATTTTCAACATATTTATACCCAAGCTTCATCTGGGGATGGCGTAGGGTCCAGTTGATTTTGGTGACCTTCACTTAGTTTTCAAGGTCACAGTGAAACTTTGAAGATCGTAGCATGTTTTCTTCATATTCACCACCAAGTTTCATCTAGGTAAGGTGCAGGACCCAGTCAGTTTTGGTGATTTTCACATAATTTTCAAGGTCACAGCGAGATATTGAACATTTCAGTTTGTTAACCTACGTGTTCACCTTGTCAGCAAGACATCTCAAAAACGATTCACATTATTTTGTTCATATTTTACACAAAGCATCATCATTGGAAGGTGCGGGCTGACTGATCATGCTTTTGTTAACATTTAACTTCATCTTAAACTACAACCTTCACTTTCATTTATTTTTAAGTTTGATTTGAAAATTTGTTTTGGGGGATTATGACACTTTAGTGACAGTGCTTGTTTTTAAATGTACATGCCAATAATGGTGCAAATTTATAACATGTTTTCATATGTCAGGTGAGTACTTAATTTCTGAAAACGACTATTTTCATTGAAAGTATCAAATATTCGGAAATTAAAACATTGAAACTTCAGTTCAAAATGAGTCTTTCTAAGCTCTGCGCATAGCAGAGTAAGTCAATTTGCATACAAAACTGTAATATGAATCACTGTAAGGATCTCTTTTTTCGCTGTATGGAGCTTGACTTGATGTACAGAATTTATCATTGAATATTTGTTGCTGTCAAAACGTCAAAGAGAAGAATTACACTTTTGGTTATTTGCCTAACAGGCCCCTTTCAAGGAAATCCTTACTGCAGCACTATGTGTGATATTTGCAAAGGCTAGTTCCAGCTTAATGTCACAACACATCTGCGATGTCATTTGTTGCAGAGAAAGCCGACAAGAATGACAAAGGAGAGAAGGACCTCCTAGCAGACAGCACAGAAGCCAAAAGTAGGTGTTTTGTTGGTGTTTGGGTAGAAGTGTCAGGATTTGAGATATAGCTTGTGTCTGGATTGGTGATACAAGTTCTGTGAGGGTTTTTAGACAAAATTTGTGGTGGTGCTTGCAAGACAAATTGTGTCATGGTTTGGTTTGGGACTAGTGTAAAGCTTTGTATCAGGATAAAATACTATTACCTGTAGTGTCAGAGTTTGGGAGACAGAACCATCAGGTTTTGGTAATAAACTTCTGTCCATCTTTGGGAGAGACATTGTGTCAGCATTGTCCTAAGTGCATATCAAGGTTTGAGAGCTTTAAGTCATATTGGTGAAAATGTGAACAACCTATATGCTGACTGATGTGCTTGAACAGTTGATTAATGCCATATGTTTATGTTGTAGGCTCTCTGTATCCCTGGTTTCCAAAGGATTTGTCTCGTGCCAAAGCAGTGATGCAGTACAACTTAGCAGCAGCTCATGCCATGAGAGGGGAGTACGACAAGGCCATGACACATCTCACTGAGGTAAGTGTCAACAGCTCATGACACATCTCACTGGGGTAGGTGTTGGCAGCTCATGACATGTCACTGGGGTAGGTGTCAGCAGTTCATGACACCTATCACAAGGGTAGGTGTTGGCAGCTTATGATACATCTCACTGAGGTAGGTGTTGGCAGCTCATGACACATCTCACTGGGGTAGGTGTCGGCAGCTCATTACACATCTCACTGAGATAAGTGTTGGCAGTTCTTAACACATCTCACAGAGGTTGGTGTTGACAGCCTATGACACATCTCACTGAGGTAGGTGTTGTCAGCTCATGACACATTTCACTGTGGTAGGGGTCAGCAGCACATGACACAATAGCTCACAATTTTAGGTGTTGGCAGTTTATGACACATCTCAATGAGGTATGTGTTGTCAGCTCATGACACATCACTGAGGTCATCTGTCAGCAGCTCATGACACATCTTACATGTAACAGATAGGCATCAACAGCTCATAACACATCTCATGGAGGTAGGTATCGTCAGCTCATGACATCTCACTGTGGTAAGTGCTTCTGTCAGCAGCTCATAATATTTTCACAGAGGTACATTTAAGTTCTTTCTCACTTGAGGTTTTGCAGTTGTTTCAGTCGTGCACATGTTTTCTGAAAAAAACATATGGGGTTCTTTGCTTCAAAATTGTTCTCCCTAAAATATGCACACATTTGATGGTAGAATAAGAGGATTTATTCATGATTTGGGAGGTGATCCAAGCAATATGAGATCTGTCTAAATCCATTGCTGTGTACATTTATTTCTGAGTTTTTAACCATGTAATCTGTACATGTTCCAGAGTTCACGGAACATTGGTACACCCCTTCCAGCACAGATGTACTTCCTGAAACTATATTTGGACCTGATGGAGGGCCGGAGGAAGATGGCCCAGCATGTCATCAAAGAACACTTCGGTCATGTCACCCCCAACAGAATCTAAACCATCTATATAGTCGCAGTTGTCCCAGCACAGTCTAGGTCAAGGTCAAGGTCATGAACAGTTACATCCCTGCCCCTCAAATCAATAATTAATAACACCCAAATAGTCTGCATGTGGTCATTGGTTTTTGACTTGATCTGTCCTGATCTGTAATACTGTTGTCTAATTTTGAAAAGTCCACAATTAAGTATTAGAAAACTTTTAGTGGGGCAGCGCAGCTCAAGCTCAAGGTCAGAGGTTGAGATCAAGGCTGGTCACCAACTGTCAAAAGTTTAGCTTGAACTTAGGAGTGTAGTGAATAATCACAGTCAGTGAAGCATTGAGTCATGGACTCAGAAATGTGTAGCAACATTGATGATCATGAAAAGCATAACTAGTTTTGCTAAACTCCTCCTTCACACTCCATTACACATATCTAAAACACCCTTAAAGTTTCTATTGTTTTGCTCAAGACAAGAATAATATTCTGAATGGCAAGTTTTGGTGCATGAATTGTCATCACAGTGCAGAAAGTTTCCCATCGCTTACCACAACTTTACATACTTTGTGAGAACTTTTCACAAGAAAGATATTGAAAAATGCGGTTACTTTTTGTTAGGGCTGTGACCCATTTATTTTATCAGGGTTTGTTATCATATCAGACTATCAACCCAAATATGTGAACTCTTTGGTCACTTTCAAGTGCTAAAAATGTGCTTATATCATTCTACAGAAACCTCGTCCATGGCCCTTATAGTAACCAATAACGAAGTTTTGCTTTGTATTGTGTTTTAGGAATCAGTTATTTGTGAGATCTTGTGGATTTGGGTATTTAGTCAATAAAAGGTCTCAAACTAAGTCCATGTTCAAGAAAAATTACAACTCTAAAATGACCATAGTCTACATACTTTAACATTGCCATACGTCGGTTGTAACTCAAGGATGAAGGAAATTCCCATACTCTGTCATAGACTTTGGAAAGTTGTAACAAGATGATCATCATTAATGCCCCTCATCCATATCAACTTACGACAGATGTAGCACTGAGATCATAACTGCCATACCTTTACTTAGATGCATGTCTGTCGTAGCATTAAGGTGATCGTAACTCCCATATTACATCATAGACGTGGGAGAATTTTAGCACCATGATACTAGTAACTGTCCTGTCATATCATCCTGCACTATGAAGCACTAAGATCATTGTTGCAATACCTTTACCAAGACACCTACCAGCACTGAGATGATCGTAACTCCTCTATGTTGTCATAGACTAGGGAGAATTATAGCACTAGACTGACAACTGTCGTAGCACTAAGATTACTTCAAGGAGTGGGACCAGTTGGCAAATTGAGGAATTGAAAAGTGGGAGGGAGGTGGTGGAATGAGGGATGAAAGCTTGTTTATGATTTGGGACATTTTAGTATCCGGATATCAAAGCAAAAGTTCGACATTATCAATTAATCTTAAATGATTATTCTGTCTGCAGATAAAGATTGCGGACAGTCATGCCCTTTGATTGGTATGAAGAACAGTGCCCCACATGAAAATATCATCAAATATGAATCATAAATAGCTAGTATCTTCTGCAGCAATCAAAATGCATTTATCTAGTGATTATTTATTCATGTCATCTTTCATATTAGGAAGTGATAGTGTTCTTTCAGTCTTTAGTATGTGTTTCTCTCAAGGGGTAGCCAAGTGGTTAAAGCATATACTTGTCAGTCCGAAAACATTGGTTTTAATCCCCTCATGGGTTCAACGTGTGATGACCATTTCTGGTGTCTTCTGGTAATTTTGATAGAATAGTGCTAAAAGTACTATTTTAGTAGCGTAAACACTCACTCACTCTCTCACTCCAGAATGTCCTGGGAACTGATGCATTTACTTTTTAAAAATCGTTTTTCTTCTGTCCAGTTCAGGTGACTCCTAATTACCATATGTTCTAGTGCTATCTTACGTGATCCGTTACATACCTACATAAGTTGTAGTAAGCAAGATGTTGCACATGTATGCAATATTCACTTAAATTTTGTAAACTGATGCCCCCTGTGAGTAAGGAGTGTTTGGTAAGGGCGTATGAACTGAAAAATTGAATTGTTGTTTTTAGGATTGGGTATTGCCAAAACTTTTGTAATGTGATATATTGCGATATGTGTTAGCGTATTGCAGTAGGTATTGCCGTATATGGTGAAAGTGTAACACATGGTTTAATGTAAAGAAAGGACTGTCTCCTTCCTCTTGAAACACTTGCCACTGTCAGGACTCAGGTGTGATTATACAAGAGATCGAATAAAATTTTGTCCAGTTTGGCTTATCCCCCTTTTAGACACCCAGTATGTCCTTGACATATGTATCAGATACAACACAGGGACAGATGCAGCTTTTTGAGAAAGGGAATGCACACTTCATTTTCATGAGGGTTTCAGTGGTCATTTAATACATTTTCGAGACAAAAGGTGGGATGTGCACCCATGCAACCCCCATTGGATCCGCCTATGCAACGCTCCTTTCTGAAATCCTTTACATTCGCTATCAATGACTTCATGTTTTTAAGATACAGTTCTCAGTATGGATCTAAACTGATGCCAAACTGTAGTTCCAAAGTGTCATATTAACTGATAGTCAGTTTCAAGCTAAGGGAAATAGGTTTTCTTCAGTAGTAGTAAGAGATAGTGATGTCTAGATGAAACAAAGCTTTGATACAAATAGGCCCCGGGAATGATCAAATAGACTGGCAATAGACCCAAACGTTAGTAGTCATGAATATTTTGTGAATACTTTCTACAGAGTGGATTGAGCACACAATTTTTCAAAGTTCCACTAAATCTGTTCATCATCAAGTTTAAAATTTCAGTATATAATACAAGGTGTGTTATTGGAACTATATGAATACACCATTCTTCTTTGTGCTAGTGCCAAAACAAGGGAGGTAATCCAGATTAGTTTTGTATAATCCCCGTGAGTTATGTATTAGACTCTTCTTGTGTGAATAGATGCATGTTTCCATTTCATGGTGGAGAATCCTACATCATCTGTTGCTGATTGTTAAAGGAATCTTTTCAATTTTGGGGTTTTGTGTCCACAAGTACATCCATTTAATATTTTTATATGGAGCACTGCCTGGTCAGTGATGCATTTTATGTGGCATTTAATTGCTGAAACAAAATATTCAGTTCAAGTTAAATTTAAAAAACTGGACAAAAATATCCAGAAAATACGAATAAATACATACAAGAAAACTAGAAAGTCTGTGTGTTTTGTTTGTTTTGTATGTGTTTGGTTAACTGGACTGGTCATTATTTGTTGTTTGCAAGCTGTTTGACACGTAAATAATTCAGTATGGTCCAAACAATTCAGTGATTTACATAAGGAGCAGCCATGTCTGGAGCCTGTTATGGGATAGCCTAGAAGATGAAGTGTTCCTTGCTGCTCAAGATGACAGTATTGTTCAACCACCTTCTGTTCAGTCCCCTGGTGGTGATTAAACGTGTGAAGCTCATTTCCATCCCCACGCTTTACGTTGATGTAATGCTACCAAGAAACGCCGACTGCTATGTTCATCCACTCACTCACTCACTCATTAATCCGACTCGTGCAGGTCCCGGGTAGACTAGGCTTTCAGCAACCCATGCTGGCCATAAAGGGCCACTATGCTTGTAAGAGGCAACTGACAGGACCAGGTGGTCAGACTTGCTGACTTGGTGACACATGTCATCGGTTCCCACTTGAGGAGATAGATGTTCATGCTGTTGACCTCTGGATTGTCTGGACCTGTCTCGATTATTTACAGACCGCCGCCATATAGCTGAAACATTGCTGAGTGCGGTGTAAAACTAAACGCACTCACTCATTAATCCACATCAGCATTAGATGCTTTTAGACCAAAGAGGTGGATTGTATTATGTGAGATTTCATCGGCTGAATAACCCTAATGTCTGTTGTGCAATGGCTTGAAAGAGTGAGTTTCGTTTTTCGCCAACGCGTAGCCATTTTCCAGCAATATGGCAGCGGTCGGTAAATACTCGAGCGAGCGAGTTTAGTTTTACGTCGCACTTAGCAATATGCCAGCTATATGGCAGCGGTCTGTAAATAATCGAGTCTGGACCAGACAATCCAGTGATCAACAACATGAGCATCGATCTGCGCAACTGGGAACCGATGACATGTGTCAACCAAGTGAGCGAGTGTGACCACTTGGTCCCGTTAGTCGCCTCTTACGACAAGCATAGTGGCCTTTTATGGTAAGCATGGGTTGCTGAAGGTCTGTTCTACCCCGGGACCTTCACGGGTTGTAAATACTCGAGGTTTGATCAGACAATACAGCGATCAACATCATGAGCATCGATACGAAGACGTGTCAACCAAGTCAACGCGTCTGACCACCCGATCCCCTTATTCTCCTCTTACGACAAGCATGGGTTAGCGAAAATCTATTCTAACCCGTACTTTCACGGGATAATGTTGCTAGCGGCATAAAACTCCCACTCACTCAAACTCACTCCGACTTAAAGTAGCCACCTCTATGTTGTTGACAGTCTGTTGATAACCCGATGATGGTGGCTGGTTTGATATCTAGCTATTCTGACTTTTCACTGTGTCTTTGGAACACTTCTACATGAGTTGGCACACAACGACCTATCTAGCCAGGCCTGGTCCGGTGAACGCTCTTCGACGACCTTACAGAGGACGATGTGGCTTCTGTGGACGTACGTGTGGTGTAGAGGACAGAGTATCCGCTAGGAGAGAGGAAGGTCAGTGGTTCGATCCCGTTCGAATCAGTTCTAAGAATGCTTAAAAAATGTTATTTGTTGTTACTCTGCCTGGTCCTCTCATTTCTCTCCTGTATTTCTGTACCTAGACAAAAACAACAGCTTCTGGAGACAGTATCTTGTTCTCCGAATGCTTCAGGTTTGATCACTGTGTAATGTCTTGACATGGGCATGTTTCTGTCCCCGAATACAAAGTGGCGGTCAAGTTAATGTTATTTTGTTTAAGGCCGCACTGGGCAATATTCTATTTACATGGCGGTTTGCTATTAACAAGAGTCCGGACCAGACAATCCAGTGATCATTAGCTTGAACATTGATTCTGACAGTTTGGATACGATCACATCGATCAAGTCACTGAATCACAGCCATCATGGGTTGCTGATGGACACATGTAACCCGGATGTTCGTGTGTTAGTGCAAAGGTGGCTGGAACATTATGTTTCCAAATAAGGAAGGAAACCTTCTAGGTGAAACCGACATGAAACCGGTGTAAATCTTGGAGTCAAACACAACCGAGAGATACATATTAATGTATGAGACAGGAGTCCGCACAATATGACACCATTCTTCTAGAATGGTTTGCCAAACGTTTAGAACCACCTAGGTGCTTGATCCACATTCGTCTTGGCGTCGTTAAATCTATTTGTCTACTCTTGTACTGATATGAAAAAAATATTACTCCTTTATATCTTAGTCCCACATCTCATGACAATTGTTATATCTCTAATAAACATCACTACAATGTTGTGTTCAGTGATGTGGAACATAAAACGAATTATCTGATGCTATAAATTGACGCAGAACTAATTCCCCCACTGCAATATACATGATAGTTGTGATAGGTATTGCGATAACGGGCAGTTTGAAACGTGAACAATCTGAGAATGTCTCGTTTTAAAAGCTTTGACATTTCAGTGATATTCTGTTTTAAAATGTCCCCGGCTAATCCACATACGCACCTTGAAAACGCTAAAGCCTCCACACCAATCAGTGATAATTTCCCAGAGAAGGGCGAGGGAGGATAAAAGCCTTTTCACCGCCAGAAAATGTCAAATTATATCGGAAAACTTTACATCCAGATATGTAACAGCTGAAGTGTCTCTCTTCAGAAATGGTTTTATTTTTCTACATGTGAATAGTGAATGTATTTTTGTATGTAAAGTAAGTAGCTGTCTGTGGCAGGAAAATATTAAACTACTACTAAGAAAAAACATGCAAGTGAAAATCGTGACGAGATTTGAACATACAGCATTCCACTACCGCTAGGTCAGCTTTCCAGAATAGTTCTGTAGTGAGTTATCTGCCCTCGTTGTGCCCGTGAACATAAGGTGACCTAATCGTTTGAGGAGTTTCTGGATGGGGCGATTTCCAGAACGCTTGCTGCGTATATTCGAGTTGTAGAATATTTCGGTTTTTACCCATAAGGTTCCTTAACTACTAGGAATTTTTTTTTCTGACAATGTTTGATAAATTGGTACAAGTGCCATTAATTTCGTGTCCATATTGAACGAAGTAAATCATGCAGTGGGTTGAACTAATTCCCCATGGATTGCCCTGAATATACCGAATCATGGACAAAAATTAACAATTCTGATGCTGTATATTGTGAAACATCACCACAGGAGGTCACCCGATTCGTCTTCATTGGTGTTTAAGTAACGCATCGAACGGTCCCCATGGGCTGGAATACCTGAAGCATTTAACTGACTTAACTTAAATCTGTGCTTGGATGACATAACATAAATCAGTATTTAACTGATAATGGCTTAAATCCGTATCAGTAAATCAAAACCGTATTCAGCAGGTGTAACTTCACCCCGTGTTTGCTGATATTACTTACATGTTGCTATATACTTCTTAGCATATTTAGCTGATATAGCTTACTTGTATCCGTGCTTGGCTGATATAGCTTAAATCCATACTTCATTAATATAGCTTTTTTCCACACTTGGCTGATATACCTTAAATCCATATCTGACTGATGTAATTTTAATCTGGATTTAGGTCACGTGATGCTTTAAGTATTCTTTCTCACGGGTAGCGTTCGATGACTTTCATAAGCTCCCATCACAGGCAAACTGTAACGCAAGTGGGGTTGGGCAGCGTAGAGAATTTAACCAGTCTTCATATATGCTTCGCTCGCATATATGAAGACTGGTCATATTCTCTACGATGCGCAAGCCCACTTGCGCAACAGTTTGCCTGTACTCCCATGAAGTCGAAATGGGCGTCCTCCTGTGCTGATGTTCCACAATATTCTGTGTTACGGTTAATAAAGAGCCAGCACAAAAGGTATACGTAATCCCACATGAACCAGCAAAATATGACACAGACAAGTCTAAAATATTCGATAATACATATTCAACATTCAGTATTCAACAAACAATGCGCAAGTTACAATGAATCACAATGAAAGTTTCTAGTACAATGCAACTGAGTCACAAGTCTAAGATAATGGGTCACAAATATAAATTTTAACTCACCAGAGTCTTGGTATTACAGTGAGACCTAATATACTAAATGGAGCTTGTTTCCAGTGAGAAGCAGTCAGGCACGGAGTGTTAATCTTGAATGTAGATAACGTTGTTGATAAACAGAGGTTGATAGGCACAGGCCCACAACTCCAGCATAATTCCGAGTGTAAGTCCGTGTGTGTCCCTCAACACAACAACCCGTCTTCATATATACTGACACAGTGTCGGGAACATTCGAGCAAAGCGTGGCTGTATCAGTATTCAGTCAGAACGTTCACGAACCGGCAGTAACTAATAGATTGCCAATGGCAGGTAACTGGAGCGCTATTAAAAAAAACACTATTGCCATTAAATATATATGATACGAAATATGACCCCCAGTTCAAACTTAAAACTCTAAACGTTTTGACCCAGTGATAACTATCACCTAATCAATAATTATACAAATCCGAAGAAAACAGACTCTCGTTACAAGGGCATCAGGATCGTTAATTTTGATGGAATTAAGTTTCCCTGAAAATAACCCGGTATATTCCTGGCAATACAGGGTAATGACAGTGTTCACCCTGTTGCACAGTTCACTGCTTTCTAAATTTATATTGATATGGAACTAATGGCACCTGTACAACTTTATCAAACATTGTTAGAACATTAATGGCCAAGGACTTGCTCAGTATCAGAAAAAAACGCCACATCGAGAAATCATTTCAGCTGGATGACGGTGGCTGTGACGAGATAACCCGGTGATCGATATCATGAGCAACGTTTATTTTTGAGGGCTGAATATTATTGAACTCCGTTCTCGCTATCAGTTTGTGCGTCTCCATAAGTGTGTGTTCATGTGTGTGTGCGTGCTTATGTATACGTTTCCATTTCTAAAAACAGAAGATGAAATGTCAGATTCTCTAATAGAAATTCCCTACAAAGTACTGTGGAAAGTTGTGTGAAGTGTACGCTATCTTGACTGTTAACAAGCCCCATGAGACCAGGTATAATTATTAATCACTTGCCAAAAATCACTAGCAATCAATGGAATGGTACATTGTTCCTATTGTCCCTGATAGTCACTTGTGGTCTCTGAGTGAGTGAGTGAGTTTAGTTTTACGCTGCACACTATGGCTGCTGTCTGTAAATAATAGAGTCTGGACCAGACAATCCAGTGATCAACAACACCTATTATGGCAAGCATGGGTTGCTGAAGGCCTTTTCTACCCCTGGACCTTCACGGGTACTTGTTTTCTCTAAATGTCCCGACCTTTGAAGGTCCGGGGTTGAACAGGCCTGCAGCAACCCATGCTTGCCATAAAAGGCGACTATGCTTGTCGTAAGAGGCGAGTAACGGGATCGGGTGGTCAGCTCGATGACTTGGTTGAAACATGACCGCCGCCATATAGCCGGAATATTGCTGAGTGCGGTGTAAAACTAAACTCACTCACTCACTAAATGTCCCTGTACTGGGCGTGACGGTCTCTAGGTTTACAATGTGATTGGTTGGTTTGTTGTTTAACGCCAAAGTCCAATAATGAAGCTACGTGGGGGGACTATAAAAAATCTAGATAGATAGTATTAACGTCTCGCCTCATTACATAACTAAAATACACACAGAAAAATAATGACAATAAAATATGTAATGAGCCTCTCTGATAGAGTTATGAGAGACATAAAATGTTGACCGTATATATACGCATGACTAAAAAACACATGATATGAAAAGCATCACGATAAAAAGTAGGGAAAGGGTTGCAAGATGGTAAGCGAGGAAAAAATATTAAAACAACTTCACATTCACATGTAAATGGTATTATTATTGCACATACAAACAATTCCTTCTCATATCGAGGATAAACTAGCAGGTTTTGGCAGCTAAAGTACTTCAACAGGGTGTGTACAGGATTAAATCTAGTTTGCTTGTTTCACAGATCTTCACACTTGGTTAAAAGACGTGATCTCTCATTTGCATACAATGAACACTGTAAAACTTGGCATTCGTCCTCGATTTGGTCTGGGCAGTTAAAACAAGTTCTCTCCTTAAATGGTATATTGCTCTAGCGTCTGGTTTCTAGCTTTAGAGGTGCAACTGCACTCCTGAATTTAGCAGGCGCACTCCTATATGGCATATTGTATAAAACGTAGTACTTTATACAGATTGAAACTGTTTTAGTTGGGTAACTTTTTACCACCAACTCCGCTACGTTCATGCGGGCTTGCTAACTCGCCCTTCCAGTTTTCAGTGAAGTCTTGGTAGCGTTTCCTCAATATTTCATGAGCGAGTGAGTTAGTTTAGTTTCACGCCACACTCAGCAATAATCTAGCTATATGGCGGCGGTCTGTAATAATCGAGTCTGGATACGTGTGGATACGTCATGAACACCCAACTGATATCTGTTCTCAAGAGGGATTAAATGGTTCAGATAGAGGCTGGTAAATTTTCTGTGCATCCATCTCGTCCAGACTCTGTAACTCGGTCATTCTCCATTTTGCGTACACGATTATACTCCTTTGACCAGACAATGCAGTGATCAATATCGATCTTCGCAACTGTATGGGATACGATGACATGTGTCCAGTCAGCGAGTATCACCGCCCCATTCCGTCAGTCGCCTTTACGACAAGCATGGGTTACTGAAGGCCAATATGCTACTCCAGATTGCATGGGTCTTTTCATAATATAAAGTGTTTTGACGCTCAAAGAAGGACTTTGCTGATCGGGGGCGGTTCGGTAGCCTCGGTTGCTCTCCACACCAAAGATCCGGATTCGATTCCCCACATGGGTGCAAACTGTGAAGCCCATTTCTGGTGTCCCTGTTGTTATTCCTGGAGTATGGATAAAAGCGGCTTAAAACTCAACTCACTCACTGACTTTTCTATCAAACCACTATATGAGGAAATCATCCCTGCAAAGCCAGATGAACCCTTTGATAGTCGGTTTATGATCAATACCTGGTTTACAACTATAGAGGGATTCGAATTACAAGACGAATTGCAACTCAAGAGCGTCTCACGTTTATTAGACATTTTCTCAGTTTTGCTGTGAAACCTCAGCAGGTAAAGGGTTCCGTATGCGTTTTATCAAATTGAATAACACGACAACTGCGTTTTATCACTGACAGACTATTTCTGCCGCGTGTGCCAATCCCTCTGTTCTCGATTTATGGCGTAATCTGATATTACGTAGTATTCTTCAACAGAAATGGAACGAAATACACAAGCCGATAATGTATAGATCCGCGATCAGTTTTAACTCAACACAATCACAATATTGTCCCTTTTACTGATACAGTTGCTCCAAAGAAATAAATTCAATTTAATTCAATTCAATTCAATTCCCCAATCGTTCCCTGGTAACTCAGACTTCATTCTAACAACCAGAACTCATCGGAAAAATACTCTAGGAGTCCGATGATGGATGCCGTCAAAATAGCCGCCAATTCCGCTGTTTTAAATGTCGTTACAATGCTTTCTATTAAAGTCTGGCTTTTATATGCGAGGCTTACTCGTCACTGTATGTATGTAAAGCCATACATCACCGCAGTGTACATTTATACTCATGTTTAAAGTTTTAACGTTGTTCACGGTCTAATGTAGGTCTCAACTGTGTTTTGGTTGTTGCCTAACGCGGCACTCAGGAATATTCCAGGTTTGTGTCGATCTACGCATCACCGCAGTGTACATTTATATGAATCACTCTTTTTTCTGTTCATGTTTAAAGTCTATCACGGTATAATGTAGATATACAGAAGATCAATTCTAACCCGGTTGTGCTCCATCTTCGGAGAAAGTATGAAGTGAATGAATAATGTTTGACATTGTGTTTTTCTCATGTTTTAAGTTTATCACGGTCTATCTGTTGTAGATTGGAACAGTTCTATTCAATGTCCGGCGATGACATGTTTAAGTCGTGTTTTTCTCATGTTGAAAGTGTGAAAGTTTATTATGATCTGATTTGAACTTTGTGCTCGATGTTGGGAGAAAGAATAAACTGAATGAATGTTGTTTTACGTATTATAAATCTTCAAGAATTATCACAATGGGGGATTACTTACATGTATGTTTTCACTCTTTTCTTCTACTCGTGTTTAATTTTTTAAGGTTTATGACGATCTAATGTAGATTTGAGGGAGTGAGTGTGGATTTACGACGCTTAACTGGGCTAGTCATTTACAGATCAAAAAGGGGGATGCGCACCTTTACTCCCCCGAAACACTTCCCCTAACCTTTGGATGTGTGCACAGAATTGCAGTAATTAACCCGTAAGTAGCAGAACGCAACCTACTGACCAGCGTGATCATATGCCATTGTGCTGTATCGATGTCGGTTAGTGATCATAACACTGATCACTGGATTGCCTGGTCCAAACACGGATTATGTACCTTCCTCTTTCTGAGACTCGGATTGCTGTGTGCAGGCTCGCTGACTTGATTGACACATGTCATCGGTTCCCAATTGCTCAGATCAATGCTCATGTTTTTGATCACTGGATTGTCTAGTCCCGACTCGATTATTTACAGACCGCTGCCATATAGCTGGAATATTGCTGAGTGCGGCGTAAACCTAAACTCACTCACTCAGTCCTACTACGGCGGTGTATCCCCGTTTCATGTGAAACTGGTTTAGGCTCCCATCCCTAATATAATTATTTCACGAAACGGGGTGAAGCTTCACTCGGTCACACATGAAGAGGCAACCTCTATGACAAAACCTACTGTTAGACTCATGACGATCGCAGGTTCGACAGCTGAGGTTCATCTTGATGATACAGATCCATGAAGATCCGAGTCAGAATTGATCTTCGGTTTGTCGTAAGAGGCGACTTACGGGATTGTGTTCAGTGAATCATCATGAGTGAATGTGTTTAATATTTCAGCTCTATGGTGGGGATCTGTAAATGCATCGAGTCTTGACTAGAAAACCAAATGATCAACAGCATGAGTATCGATCTACGAAATTAGGATCCGATGACATGTGTCAATCATTCAACGATTCTGACCACCTGATTCGTTACAGCAAACTTGGGTGGCTGAAAACCATTCTAACCTGGAACTTCATGTGCCGTATACAATAGTACTCAAAAGTGGCAGCAACTCGATGTTTCCAAATAGATATCCAAACCGCATTTTCCATGCAGTAAAGAAAAATTAAGGGTAACAAAAGCGCCGAAATGCTCTACAACTCAGATATACACAGCAAGCGTTCTAGAAACCGTTGAATCCAGAAACTCCTCAAACGATTAAACCTCCTATGGTCACGGGGCACAACAAGGGCAGATAACTCACTACAGAACTATTCTGCAATGTTTTCTCGATGTGGCGTCATACAATAACCACCCACTCCAGTCAATACGCTGAGCACTACCTCAGTGTTATCTTCTTCCTCTCAAAACAGGTTCTAATCTAATTACGCCCCCGTATTAAACACTTATCGTCATCGATTTACACGAACTGCGCCCTCTTGTTATTTCACCATCTAAATCTGATTACAGGTTAAAAATCACCAGATCTCGTTTGATTGGCCTATTTTTTCAACTGATTATTTGATTGGACAACATCCTGTTCCAAACTGACTTGATATAATTTTCCACCTAAACGGACAACCACGATGAATGGATAAGTGCTCCTCGCAATGTCCAGTTATCGGTTGTTGGAGGTCGTGGTGCTGTGGTGGTTTTTCTCATTCTGAGCAATCCCCTGGCCATAAATGTTCTAACAGTGTTTGATAAAGTTCTACATTAATGTCGTTCCAATACTGAAAACAGTGAATCATGCAGAAGGGTGAACTATTTCGTCATGTACTGCCCCGAATATACAGGATCATTTTGAGGGATACAAAATACAACATTTAAACTTCTGCTGTCATATATTGTGAATCATCTGCACCGGATGATATCAGACTTCATGGGAGTTTATAGGGAAGAACGCAACTGATGGGCTAGGAGGTCGTGGTGCTGTGGTGTTTGTTTCTCATACTTAGCAATCCCTTGGCCATTAATGTCCTAACAATGTTTGATAAAGTTGTACAAGTTCATGTCAATATAGAAAGCAGTGAACCGTGCAACAGGATGAACACTGTCATAACACTGTATTGCCAGGAATATACCGGGTTATTTTGAGGGAAAACTCGTGAAGGTCCGGGGTAGAATAGGCCTTCACTAGCCCATGCTTACCATAAAAGGCCACTATGCTTGTCGTAAGAGGCGACTAACGGGACCAAGTGGTCACACTCGCTCACTTGGTTGACACATGTCATCGGTTCCCAATTGCGCAGATCGATGTTCATGTTGTTGGTCACTGGATTGTCTGGTCCAGATTCGATTATTCACAGACGGCTGCCATATAGCTGAAATATTGCTGAGTGTGGCGTAAAAGTATACTCACTCACTTTGAGGGAAACTAAATTCAATCAAAATGAACAATCCTGATGCCCTTGTAACGAGAGTGTGTTTTTCCTAATTTGTATAATTATTGATTAGGTGATAGTTAGCATTGGGTCACAATGTTTAGAGTTTTGAGTTTGAATTTGGGGTCTTATTTCGTATCATATATGTTTAATGGCAATAGTGTTTTTAGCGGCATGCCTTTTTGATAGTGCTCCAGTTACCTGCCATTGGCAATCTATTAGTTACTGCCGGTTCGTGAACGTTCTGACTGAATACTGATACGGCCACGCTTTGCTCGAATGTTCCCGACACTGTGTCAGTATATATAAAGGCGGGTTGTTGTGTTTAGGGACACACACGGACTTACACTCGGAATTATGCTGGAGTTGTGGGCCTGTGCCTATCAACCTCTGTTTATCAACAACGTTATCTACATTCAAGATTAACACTCCGTGCCTGACTGCTTCTCACTGGAAACAAGCTCCATTTAGTATATTAGGTCTCATTGTAATACCAAGACTCTGGTGAGTTAAAATTGATATTTGTGACCCATTATCTTAGACTTGTGACTCAGTTGCATTGTACTAGAAACTTTCATTGTGGTTCGTTGTAACTTGCGCATTGTTTGTTGAATACTGAATGTTGAATATGTATTATCGAATATTTTAGACTTGTCTGTGTCATATTTTGCTGGTTCATGTGGGATTACGTATACCTTTTGTGCTGGCTCTTTATTAACCGTAACACAGAATATTGCGGAACATCAGCACAGGAGGACGCCCATTTCGACTTCATGGGAGTACAGGCAAACTGTTGCGCAAGTGGGCTTGCGCATCGTAGAGAAGATTCTCTACGCTGCGCAACCCCACTTGCGTTACAGTTTGCCTGTGATGGGAGCTTATGAAAGTCATCGAACGCTACCCGTGAGAAAGAATACCTAAAGTATCACTTGACCTAACTCCAGATTAAAATTACATCTGTCAGATATGGATTTAAGGTATATCAGCCAAGTGTGGAAAAAAGCTATATTAATGAAGTATGGATTTAAGCTATATCAGCCAAGCACGGATACAAGTAAGCTATATCAGCTAAATATGCTAAGAAGTATATAGCAACATGTAAGTAATATCAGCAAACACGGGGTGAAGTTACACCTGCTAAATACGGTTTTGATTTACTGATACGGATTTAAGCCATTATCAGTTAAATACTGATTTATGTTATGTCATCCAAGCACAGATTTAAGTTAAGTCAGTTAAATGCTTCAGGTATTCCAGCCCATGGGGACCGTTCGATGCGTTACTTAAACACCAATGAAGACGAATCAGGTGACCTCCTGTGGTGATGTTTCACAATATACAGCATCAGAATTGTAAATTTTTGTCCGTGATCCGGTATATTCTGGGCAATCCATGAGGAATTAGTTCAACCCACTGCATGATTTACTTCGTTCAATATGGACACGAAATTAATGGCACTTGTACCAATTTATCAAACATTGTCAGAAAATAAATATTACTAGTAGTTAAGGAACCTTATGGGTGAAAACAACACCGAAATATTCTACAACTCAGATATACACAGCAAGCGTTCTGGAAATCGCCCCATCCAGAAACTCCTCAAACGATTAGGCCTCCTTATGTTCACGGGCACAACAAGGGCAGATAACTCACTACAGAACTATAGTGGAAAGCTGACCTAGCGGTAGTGGAATGCTGCATGTTCAAATCTCGTCACGATTTTCTCTTGCAATTTTTTCCTAGTGATAGTTTAATCCTTTATTGCCAGTGATAGTTATTTACTTTACACATACCTAAACCAATCACTGTTACAAAAACAAATGTGTCTTGGTTCCACTGATGGACTTCCGTATCTGCAGAAAGACACTTTAACATTTCTGGAAAGGGCGTTTGACATTTCCTGGCGGTGAAAATGCTTTTATCTTAACTCGCCCATTTCTGTGAATTTATCACTGATTGATGTGGAGGCTTTAGCGTTTTCAAGGTGCGTATATGGATTAGCCGGGGACGTATTAAAACAGAATATCACTGAAATGTCAAAGCTTTTAAAACGAGACATTCTCAGATTGCCAGTTATCGCAATACCTATCACAACTATCATGTATATTGCAGTGGGGGAATAAGTTCTGCGTCAATTTATTGCATCAAATACTTCGTTTTATGTTCCACATCACTGAACACAACATTGTTGTGATGTTTATTGGATATATACCAATTGTCATGCGGCATGGGACTAAGATATCCAGGAATAATATTTTTCCATACAAGTACATGTGTAGATAACTAGATTTATCGACGCCAAGATGAATTCGGATAAAGTATAAGTGGGTGGTTCTAAACGTTTGGCAAACTTCTCTAGAAGAATGGTGTCATATTGTGCTGACTCCTGTCTGATACATTAAGATGCATCTATTGGTTGAGTGTTCGACTCCAAGATTCACATCGGTTTCACAGGTCTTTCACCACTGGGCGGTGGGGTAGCCTAGTGATTAAAGCGTTCGCTCGTCACGCCAAAGACACGGATTCGATTCCCCACATGGGTGCAATGTGTGAAGGCAATTTCTAGTGTCCCCTGCCACGATGTTGATATTGATAAGAACTTCCTCTTTAACCAATGGGGCTTTCTCCTGTACTGTAATCCGCATTTAGCTGATATAAAGTACATGTATTATCCTTACAACATACTCTCTTCATGTTAAATGCTTCCTTTCGTATTTTGCAGGTGTAACTTTAAGGCATACCTGACTGATATAACATAAATCCGTATTCTAATGATACAGCTAAACATATTCGTATTAGTTCATGTAGCTTACATCCGTATTTGCAAGATGAACATGTAACATATATTCGTATTCAGTTGATGTGACTTAAATTCGTTAGGTCTTCCAGCCCATGAGTAGCGTTAGCGTTTCTATAAACTCCCATGAAGTCTGATATCACCCGGTGCAGATGATTCACAATATATGACAACAGAAGTTTAAATGTTGTATTCTGTATCCCTCAAAATGATCCTGTATACATGTATTCAGGGCAATACATGACGAAATAGTTCACCCTTCTGCATGGTTCACTGCTTTCAATATTGAAACGACATTAATGTAGAACTTTATCAAACATTGTTAGAACATTAAGGACCAAGGCATTGCTCAATATGAGAAAAAAACACCACAGCACCACGACCTCCAACAACCGATAACTGGATATTGCGAGGAGCACTTATCCATTCATCATGGTTGTCCGTTTAGGTGGAAAATTGTTTCAACTCAGTTTGGTACTGATCGTTGTCCAATCAAATACTCAGTTAAAATGATATACCAATCAAACGAGATCTCGTGACCTGTAATCAGATTCAGGCGGTGAAATAAGAAGAGGACGCAGTTCGTGTAAATCAACGACGTATGTGAATACAAGTGTTTAATGCGGGGGCGTAATTATGTTAGAACTTGGTGATGGTTTCAGTTAGGAAGCATATTTTGAGTGTAAGAAGATAACCCTACCGTTCCATTTGGCGGCAGCTGAATGACGGTGGCTGTAAACTGTCTAGTCCAGACCAGGCAACTCGTTGATTGATATTATGAGCAACGACCCAGGATGCATGGACACGTCATCAATTACTGATTACTGAATCTGATCTAAGGAAAATTATCTCAGGACTTACATAAAACTGACTGACTGCCCTTGGATAATTATATCTATTCCTCCAAACTGGGCGTTCTTCGTGTTTAATAGATATTCTTTATCGTTCTAATAAAACAATGAAGACTTGTGACATTTGATCGTTTACGTTTGAGGGCTAAATATTACTGGACTGCGTTCTGTCTACAGGTTTGTTGGTTTGTGTATTTATGTTCCGGAATCCTCATAGTTATTGATGGGTCCCCAATCGTCTCTAAATGTCCTTGTACCGTTGTCTAGCTGGGCGTGACCATTTGTAGGTTCATAATGTGTTTGTTGAGCTATTTATTAAGCAATATTCCAGCTATATGAATGCGGTCTGTAAATAATAGAATCTCGACCAAACATTCCAGTGATTAACATCATGAGCATCGGTCTACGCAATTGGAATACAATGTCAGTCAAGTCAGCGAACCTGACCACCCGATCTCGTTAGTCGCCTCATACAACAAGTCACAAGCATGGGGCGCTGAAGGCCATTTCTAACCCGAATCTCCAATGGTCTGTTTCCTGACGTGAAGTGTTTTGAGCCTCAAAGAAAGGACTTTGCGGATCAAACCACTGTATCAGGGAACCATTCCCTGCAAAGCCAGATGAACCCTTTGATATACGGTTAATAATCAATACCTGGTTTACAACAATAGAAGGATTCGAATTACAAGATGAATTGCAACTCAAGAGCGTCTCACGTTTATTAGACATTTTCTCAGTTTTGCTGTGAAACCTCAGCAGGTAAAGGGTTCCGTATGCGTTTTATCAAATTGAATAACACGACAACTGCGTTTATCACTGACAGACTATTTCTGCCGCGTGTGCCAATCCCTCTGTTCTCGATTTATGGCGTAATCTGATATTACGTAGTATTCTTCAACAGAAATAGAACGAAATACACGGCCGATAATGTATAGATCCGCGATCAGTTTTAACTCAACACAATCACAATATTGTCCCTTTTACTGATACAGTTGCTCCAAAGAAATAAATTCAATTTAATTCAATTCAATTCAATTCCCCAATCGTTCCCTGGTAACCCAGACTTCATTCTAACAACCAGAACTCATCGGAAAAATACTCTAGGAGTCCGATGATGGATGCCGTCAAAATAGCCGCCAATTCCGCTGTTTTGAATGTCGTTACAATGCTTTCTATTAAAGTCTGGCTTTTATATGAGAGGCTTACTCGTCACTGTATGTATGTAAAGCCATATATCACCGCAGTGTACATTTATATTCATGTTTAAAGTTTTAACGTTGTTCACGGTCTAATGTAGGTCTCAACTGTGTTTTGGTTGTTGCCTAACGCCGCACTCAGCAATATTCCAGGTTTGTGCCGGCGGTTTGTAAATAACTGAGTCTGCATGGGCCAGACAATCCAGTGATCAACAGCATGAGCATCTGTCTACGCAGTTGGGATACGCTGACACGTGTCAACCAAGTCAGCAAGTGGGGCCACCTGTTGTGCTCGAAATTCGGAGAAAGAATGAAGCGAAAGAGTAATCTTTTACGTCACGTTTTTCTGATGTTTAAAGTTTATCATGGTCTGCCAGCTAATGCAGATTGCAACAGTTCTAGTTAATGTTCCGCAAAATTATACGTTTAAGTCGTGTTTTGAATGTTGAAACTGTGAAAAGTTTATCAGGATCTAATGTAGATTTAAACTTTGTACTCGATGTTGGGAGAAAGAATAAAGCGAATAAATGTTGTTTTATGTAAAGCAATATCATGATGGGAGACTCCAGACAAGGACAATGGCAATACATTCTGCCCCCATTTGGGTAACTGTTTGAAGAGCAGCTACCCACAGCCCACGTGTGAATTGGTTGGGCACGACACTTACAGACAAAAAGTGTCCCGTGTCATAGGGGGCAGAACTGCTGTTGGTTCCCAAACCACTAAAGGCGTTGTAAATTCAATTTCACGTTTAATCATATAAAATATTGTGAGTTTTTGCAATACACCTACAAAATGGGGACACCAGAAATGGGCTTCACACATTGTGCCCATGTGCGAGGCACCGGTCGTCGGTGTGACGAGTGAACGCTTGAGCCATTAGGCTACCTCACCGTATCCATTTAAAATATAACATTGCAAAGTATCCATCCATGTTGTAGGTTGCTGGGTTTGATTCAGCCTATTTCAATGTAATATCACATCATCAAAAAATGTAAAATATCGAATCGATTTGCCGAAAAACACCATGGAAAAGCTATTTTAAAATCACAAGTTAGTTTTTTGCTTCATGTATTTCTCATGAAGAGTAGGACGTCGCTGCAAGGAGCTCAGGTGTGTCACTCTCACGCCAGAACTCTCGACTGATTGGGATAAATAATTTGGCCGCTTCGATGAGTAATGGGCGGAAAGTTGACCATCTCATTTGGCCGATGTCCAGTTTAATGAGGACACAGGTGGTCAGCGCTTATCACCTGGCTAATCCCTCATTAATTACTTCGTCATCTCACCTGCGGCTCATAACAAAGGGAGGTAATTCCCGGTTTTAACTTTAGTAAAGTCGCGAACGAAAACACCTCATGATGCGTCATTCAAACATTATGGCCTAGGACATAGGAAATTGTGGCCAGAAATCGGGAATTAGAACAACTGACAAACCTTGGGGCAAATCTTTAAAAGATTTCGCTTCAAGCAAGACTTTGACTATTTCGATCAGGCTAAAACATTTTAAGAGGCCTAAGGTGCATTTTCATAATGCAGCATACATTCACGTGAGAACCTCTGGGTCCGCCATTGTTAACGCTTATCGTTTCTATCCAAAGTGACAGTTCAGGCTTCCCCACTTTTTAAATGGTATATACTGAACCTTTCCTCACAAACGGATCCAGCCAACAGGCGCCCCACGAAGGCAAACAATCAAAGTTGACCGCCAGTTTGGCTGATATCTCTAATGATGTTAGTATACGCTCAGTATTTTACAATGATTTCGTCATATCGAGTAAAGTATTCAGGATTAATCGCAATAGTGATGCACGTGATACAAATCTATGACGCAGCGCCCACTGGTGCTGATGAAAATTCCAAGATGTTCGAGCACCAAAATTACTTGATTTTCCAAAATCGCCTATGCTTGCAGATTAAATTGATACTGTTTTTGAGGTTATTGCCCTTTGGCAATAATGTAATGAGAAAAACACATTTTAGACACATATTTGCACTCTTGTGTGATCTGTTTTCACTATGACTCTAAATCTATAAAATATTTGCCTTATAACCTACAAATCCAAAATTTGGGAGACCAGTTTTATGAGATATCTTTTAGAAATGAATTTCACGTCATCAGTGATGTTGTATTAAACCATCGAATATGATACCAGAAAAGAGTGACCGAGGGAGGGAGGGAGAGTAGATTTGCGCCGCTTTTAACAATATTCCAGCAATATCACGGCGGGGACACCAGAAATGGACTTCACACATTGTACCCACGTGGGCAATTGAACCCAAATATCGAGCGGAATGAGAGGACGCTTTAACCATTAGGCTTCCCCCAAGTGGGTCGGTCCATCACAACAGAAGCTTACACATACTCCTGTGATGCGAAGTCACGGGGAAATGGATTCTTTTCTTAAATTTTCGGACATACGAACAAATGATACATACACTATGTCCGTAAATTAGAACTTGAGATCATCCTTCTTCGTTTGAGATATGGCCAGGAATAGCATATAGTTTTATGTACTATCAACAAAAATAAGGAAACTGAGAAATTGATGCAGCAAACTTTGAGGTTGCAAACGCCCGGAACGCAACATCCAACATCCAACATCCAACATCCAATGAAAATCCACATGATGCCTTACCAACACGTGATGCACGTGCACACAGAAGTTAACCTTTATAAACGTATTGGAGACCACACACAATCACTAATGCAATAACCCTTGCTGAAAAATGCCTCCGAGAAAGTAATCTCAATGAACAAACAAAATGGAGAATTATGGAGATGACAGAGCAGAGGACATCATTTTATCAAGTTGCCCGCACGTTGGGTAAATCAAAGTGTAATTTTACACCCGTGGGACACGTGCCGACAGACAGGTGGGGTTGCAATGAGACCTTGGTGTGGTAACCAAAATCAACGACACCACGACAGGATCGTCTCATTACATTAATGGCCCTACGCAACAGGTTCTAATCAGCACCTGCCATCAATAGGGAATTCCGTACACTCACTGGACGTCGAATCTCACACTCAACCGTTAACAACTGGCGCTATCAAGCCCGTCTGAAAGCAAGGTGTCCTTCCAAGGGTGTTACCCTTACAGCTCACCATAAGCGTCAAAGACTGCCATGGGCTAGGAAGCATCAGATCTTGAAGAGCTGGAACTTGCTTTCGTCAATAACTTCACTCTTCGCCAATTTCACTGCTGCTAGTGTCGCACTGTCCTGGTTCATCTCAGTCTGGCACGTCGGCGTTGGCACGTCAACGTCATGTCCTTGAAAGGTCGATTGCCACGGAAACCATGAATGCGGACCACAGTCTGTCTGCTGACTGGATGTCCAATGCTTTTGGCTTTTGGTGACGTCACAGTGATGTATCGGTTCCTCAAGTGAAACAGCCGTAAATACCAGTCCTCTTTTTGGGTAGTGATCTTCAATATACCCCTCTTTGGCATGTCTGCAGTACTGCCAGTCTGTCGTTGACTAGTGACCAGTCTTCCGAATCGCAGCGTCCTATGGTCCTAGCCACATGCTCTTGTGTCCATGTTCCATCCATTGTGTTCCATCTGTGACATACGTACTGCTCTCCCCCTCTGCTCTGGGGTTAAACGAGGCATGTTTCTGGTTGTCAGTCGATTAAAGTGATGTAAGAGAATAAGCCTTCTTAGCGTTTATGTCCTAATTTGATTCGGGTAACTTTGTGCGCAGTTTCCGTTTTATTCGTGTAAATTCGTTGGTAGTTTTTTACAAATTACGAAATGCAAGTGCAATTGTTCTCTGGGAATAGACAAGTTGTGTTCGAAAGATTGGTTTTTCGCTATTTTCAGACTGACAATTATTTGGACACTTTACAGTTTTTATTTTGGTGGCGTTTCTTTTGGCCGCTAGTGTATTTCCACGGATGTTTCGCCTCGCATACAAAATAGAACATTGCATTTTTTAAAACAAATACTACAACGTCAAGTGAATTAATATGTAGAAAGCGTGTGGAGTGTTGCCATGTGTGTCGATTAAATCAGATTTTTACCGAAGCTTGCTTTTTAAAACAACACAATCCCGCTCAATGAAACGACTGATATGCGCTTCTGCTTCTGCCTTGTATGGAGTCTAGATCTACACTTAGTCAATGAATACCTATGATTGTAATAGAAGCAACTCATTCCATTCAAACTGAAAACGAGCCCAACTGGGGTGGTAAAATCAGATGAGAAAATCTAGACTTGCTTCAAGAAGGACTCTGGCAATACAGATAGGGCTGGACTGAATGAGGTGGTTTAGAGACATGGATTAACTAATCTCCTCCATCATGCTGAGACTAAATGCCTCTTCTCTTCTTCTTTCACAGTTACCGTCGTTGCTTTGAGAGTTATCGTCACATACACACAGTTCACCTACACTCAGTTCAGCTACACACAGTTCACCTACACACAGTTCACTTACACACGGTTCAGCTACACACAGTTCAGCTACACACAGTTCATCTACACACAGTTCACCTACACACAGTTCAGCTACACACAGTTCATCTACACACAGTTCAGCTACACACAGTTCAGCTACACACAGTTCAGCTACACACAGTTCATCTACACACAGTTCAGCTACACACAGGTCAGCTACACTCAGTTCAGCTACACACAGTTCATCTACACACAGTTCACCTACACACAGTTCAGCTACACACAGTTCAGCTACACACAGTTCAGCTACACACAGTTCAGCTACACACAGTTCATCTACACACAGTTCAGCTACACACAGTTCAGCTACACACAGTTCACCTACACACAGTTCACCTACACACAGTTCATCTACACACAGTTCTTCTACACTCAGTTCAGTTACACATAGTTCAGCTACACTCAGTTCAGCTACACACAGTTCACCTACACTCAGTTCACCTACACACAGTTCACCTACACACATTTCACCTACACACAGTTCAGCTACACACAGTTCATCTACACTCAGTTCACCTATACACAATTCAACTACACTCAGTTGGCCTACACACAGTTCAGCTACACACAGTTCAGCTACACACAGTTCAGCTACACACAGTTCACCTACACACGGTTCAGCTACACACAGTTCATCTACACTCAGTTCACCTACACTCAGTTCACCTACACACAATTCAACTACACTCAGTTGGCCTACACACAGTTCAGCTACACACAGTTCAGCTACACACAGTTCATCTACACACAGTTCAGCTACACACAGTTCACCTACACACAGTTCACCTACACACAGTTCACCTACACACAGTTCATCTACACACAGCTCATCTACACACAGTTCATCTACACACAGTGTACCGCCCACAACCAACTTTCAGCTCTTTTCTCTTGTGCTAATTTCGTTCTCACTCATTTTGTCTTACGTAGTTACCATTTGATAATACTGTGACAACGATGGTCCGATATTATTCTGATACCAAATCTACATACTTTATCGAAATAATCATTCATGAAAGTGTCTTATAGTCGACCAAGCTTGATATAAAGATATTTATCTTAACGACAATTTGGTTTAAGAGATAACGTAAATCTGCTGGTGGAGATAATATCTTTTTTGTATTTTCTTCTTTTTTTCTGTGTGTGGTAATAACTAGGTTATTCTTAAATATTAATATTGCAATAACTGTTCACAGAAACCACTTCACACATCGCCCCGGGGTGTTGGAGAATGTTGCTTGTGGGATATGCATGGGGCGATCCATCATACTGACAATCAATCAAATACATAACATAACATGGAGTATATATATTTTTTATGCGTTTTCTAGCTGCTGTGTATGTTTAACGTTTCATTTTCAGAGACCATGTGAGAAATAAGGTGGATCTGTACATTATTTATCTATTATCTAACTTGATTTGACTATAGTAAAGATTAGATAATCATTTGCCGAATATATAGTAGATTCTACAGTGCAATAGGTTTCGGTAGTAGCCCAGTGGGTTAAGCATTCGCTCGTCATGCCGAAGACCCGGTTTCGATTCCCCGCATATGTACAGTGTGATAAGACAATGTCTGGTGCCCGCCGCAGTTATATTGCCGAAATATTGCTAAGCGCGGCGCAAAACCACACTCTCGAACACAATGTAATAGATGATGGTACAACCGAAGTTGATGGTCCTGGTGTTACTTCCGGGGTTGTCGGTTCTGTACCCGATCACTTACAGACCGCAGTGCGGTGAGATAGCCCTGTGGTTAAAGCGTTCGCTCGTCACCCCGAAGACCCGGGTTCGATTCCTCAAATGCATACAATGTTCGAAGTTCATTTCTGGTGTCCCCTGCAGTGACATTGCTGGAATATTGCTCAAAGCGGCGTAAAACTAAACTCACTCACCGCAGTCATTTAGCTATACATGTCTACGTGATGAAACAGAGAGCAAGGAGTGAACTGATTGTACAATGTATTCACTCACTTACAAGCCACGTGCCCCTTTCACAGAATCCTCGTAAGCCTAACTTCACTCCTAGTGTTCTGACCTCCTATACTGTAAAAATGACTTAAGACAGAAGTGGTGCTACGAGAACATTGTGAAAGGGGACCCTGAAGATCTTTTGTAACCCGGATCTTCCCGACAACCTACAGCCTATAGATATTCATATCGGAACCATATAATCCAGTGATTGATATTATGAGAATTAGGCGCCACCAAGTCACCAGCTGCCATCATGTCGACTCTTAATCTTTTCACCCGGAGTCCTATTCTAACTCCGATCATTACGGGTATTCACCAATATACCTCACCTATAAGTGATGGAATCTAATCCAGTGATTGATATTATGAGAACCGCCATTGACATACATTGGCAAGTACAACCAAGTCATCAGCAGCCACTATCTAGTCACCTCTTAACCAGCTAATTGATGGCGACATCGTCTACGATGGAGTCCCTGTAGGCACGGTGATAATTATGGCACAGAGTGGCCATAACGTTGTCATTTACACCGTTATACTGCACTGTCACCTACAGCAACGACGTCTTTAGTTTCAGACGTTGACCTTTTCACGTTTGCCGATTCTTTACGTAAGCACGCAATAAAGATGTTCGAATTTAGTAGAAGTCATATTTTGAAAATTGATGTGACGGATTTTATTAGTTTGTTACAGATTTTGTAACGAATTTAGTTTAATTTGATTAAAACAGGATTAACTTTTAAGTTCTCATGGAAATATTTTTTTGTGAAAGTGTGGGTAGGCGAAATAGTGCCGTCAAATTACCTGAAAAAACCAAGGCTTTTGATGGCTTTTGAGTACTATTTCGTTGGCTTTAACAAATTGCTGAATATTCTAAACTAAGAATGCATGTTTTGGGGGGTAAATGTAAATTATTCAGTTTTTAGTTTCAGTGAGACATTGATACATACTTTTGTTTAACATTTGGTTACAACCCTGTCAGTGAGACTCGCGCAGCAATATTTCAGCTGCATGACCATGATTGATCGATAACATTTGCAGAAATTGATGCAAACGTTCTAAAAGAACTATATATTTCTACTTTTTAACATAAATATGTTAAAGTACAGATAACTTGTTAAAAATAAATTTGACTGAGGACATGTACTAATGTACCAAAGAATACACGCACGGTGTTGTGGGTATAATTTCCATAAAAGGACTTAAAAATTTTGGAAAGTGTTTTGATACTGAAAGTGAAAGATGAAAACTCATTGACATGAGTGAGTGCTTATAGGTTAACGCCGCATTTAGCAATATTTCAACATCATGGCGGGAGACACCAGAAATGGGCTTCACACATAGTTGGGAATCGAACCCGGGTCTTCGGTGTGAATCGTTTGACTCCGAAAGCTTAGCTGAAGTGCACGATCCGATACCCATGCTTCAAACAGTTCAAAATTGGGCATAATCTGGTACTTATGTAACTGATTAGTTACCTTTTTACTCTGAAACGTATTCCGCCCATTTGTCCTGTTTCGAATTGGTGCGAACCTTGACTGACGTCAGGACCAATGTTGTAGATCGGATGGTCAGCTTGGTGCCTGGTATCATCGTATCCGAAAGTCATACATCTATGTGCCGAATATCAATCACTGGATTGACTGGTCCAGATCATAATTATACAGGCTCCCGTCCTATAGCTTTAATACTGCTGAATGAGGACAAAAAAATCAAACGTATTTCCCATTTCAGAACAGTCTTTGCTAAAGGCAAACGAAACATAACATAAATATTTTTTAAACCGCTGGAAAATATCCCAATATCGATTAACGTTTACTCACGCCATTAATTTCTTTAACATTAAACAGATACTATTAGATTTAAACTTTTCAAATTATTGGGGGTTTGTAAACGAGATGGAAAAATATTTACTCTTCAGAGACAGATCAAGCGGGTTTCGTCAGTTCGACGACGACAGCAATAAAGAGGACGATAATATTGCTTCGAGCTCGGGTTCAGCCTCACAGTCTGGGTTGTCGCCATCACAGCTATATGTGTATGGGAAGCATCGAGCTTGGTTTGCCTGACACTATTCCCGAAAAAACGCAGATGGAATAGAGAAAAACATTTCTAATCATGGGATCAAAGAGGCTAGCGTTGATTGGTCTTTTCCATCAACACAAGTTTTGTCCTCAATTATTCCCTTTGATGCGGCTTATCGGTAATTAAGCCAACATTTGTCTCTGAACATTTCAACCGGCAAATTTTTCAGACGATTGTCAAGCAAAGAATTGCTGCCCGGTTTTTAACAACCAGCTCCCGTTTTACAAATTGCGATTTATTCCCCTGTTCGTCAACAGTGTCTGGAGCTGAGCAATCATGTATATTGTCTGACAAAGAAACACATTACTCTAGGGCAGCGCGTGTAACTAAGGCAACAACGGTTTCGGTAACCATTATGTGGCTGCGAGATCTCAGCTCATGTGGCTTTGTTGTCTGAATTTGGCGATAGAACCGTTTGTAAAGGAATCACTATGCGTAATTGATTGCTGCTTTATCTTTATTTATCTATGATGATGGTGTGGTGGTTGTCACGTGATCAGCTCGGAATCACTCCTAAAAAAGTGACAAGGGATTTGTTCATTATATCACAGATCATCTCATTGTATATATCATATGGTCTCCCATTACGACATCACAATGTCTAAAAACATATTTTAGTATTTGATTTGTTTATACCTGGAAAGTATTTCAAAACGTTTGTTGTGTTTTTACACGTGTCATAGTCATCAAGATGGTGACTTCTCACTGTCCTAAGAGTCACGTCGCTTTACAAACGACTAGCGGAAATAGGCGCTCATAGGCCCATGAAATGTGCTGGAGTTATGTCCCCTAATAAGATACGGTGATTGAGGCGCGAATTTAGAAGATATATTATTGGTTTTGTGTTGTGATCTTGGTAATAATGGTAGTGACCGGTAAGTAACAGACCATCCGTTCAGCAAATATCAGATTCGTGATAATAACGAACAGCACTGGGAGGTAGCCATGGAATGGCATCCGAATGTTAAAAGTCACGTGACGTAAAACGGATATCATAGTAATTCGCTTTTTGCACACGTTACGTCTGCCGCCCTAACCTCTTCGCTGAGGACGTGTCGCGAAACGCGGAAATATTATTGAATTTTTTGTTAAAAATGACTCTGAAAGGAGTATATATTAACCTAAGCCTCATTTTGGGTGAAAAAGCAGCGCTTTGAATGAATGTACATTTCCAAATGCTTCGCCTCAGCTAGCTGCCTTTGTATGTTGCGCAACAGAGGCAGAGGACCAGTCTATTATTGTTGCGGCTATGGCAAAGTGAGATGTTTTCAGCGATATGCCTGTCTTCAACAACAATCATGTGAGTGAGTTTGGTTTTACGCCGCAGTTATATTAGTGGACACCAGAAACAGGCTTCACATATTGTACATATGTGGGGAATCGAACCCGTGATTAGTGAACTACTAGGCTATCACATCACACCTTTAACGACACATAGACGTTATCAGTTCGATGTCTGTGGTTTGTTGTAATTTATCTGAATCATGATGCATCTTTTGCATGCATAACATACTTCTATGTTGCTTCCGTCATCCATTACATAATGATTTAAGATTGAAAAAGATCAGTCTTCACGCTGACATATTTAGTACACAGACAAACATTGCTGGGTCGAAGGTGGAGGAATTACGTAAAGACTTCGACTTAAAGACAGCAATATTATACGCAGAAGCACAACTTCCACTGCAAGATAACCGTGTTTGAGTGAGTGAGAGAGAGAGTTGATTATAGACCGTGCAGACCGTTCGATGTAACAAGGCTGTTGCGGGCAGCGCTAACTAACCTACTGCTTGACAAGTATTAGATGAGCCAGCGCGGTGAACGCGCTTGTGACAAGCAGGCGGGGCAAGTAATCTGGACGAATACACTTTGTTGGTACAGGTAGATTGGCTATTAAGCACATGCTATACATTCTGACCGTGGCGTGAAAGCAATACCGCTACTGTTTAACACGTGTCACGTAGAGAGAATTAGTTCAGCATGACCCCATCACCACACTTTCCGCTCGTGGGCGTTCCCATGCATGCAAACTGGGGTCATTTGCCAGGTCGTCTCTCATCTAATACTTGTCAAGCAGTACTTTAGTCATTGACTTTTCATAGTCCATACTCTTCAAAACAAAGTAGGGGAACCGAAACTTTCAATTTGAATATAAAGAGTAAGCGTTCACAGCCTTTTCAAAGACGGACATACCACATCATCGCCCCAAATCACAGCGCATGGATTTCACGTGTACAACACAATAGCCTCAACTGGTGATGCACTCTCAAAACATTCATCATTATCATATCAACATTGATTGACCCAGATATCTCAAAGTTGTTTCAATGGTGAATTAAAAATAAAGTTTCCCTACTTTATTTAAGAGAATATGTCGAGGTGATGTTAATTTATGCTAATGGCGAAAGACGTGGCGCTACGATCACTTTGTGGACAAGGCCTGGAGACGTGTCAGTCGTTGCTGCGATGAAGCTGTTTCCACAGTATATTGCGGACTACAGATTTGATCATTGAAAAACTCTTAAGGGGAACGTAGATCAAACTTATACTTGTTCTTTCGCGATTGTAGTCCTGTATAGAGTTGCATGATGACCATCGGCGATTGATTGACTGACTGACTAAGTGACTGACTGAGTGAGTGACTGACTGGTTGGTTGGTTGGTTTTTATGTCGCACCCAGTAATGCCCAATCTCTGTAAATATCTAGACAAGACAATATAGTGACCAACATCATGAGCATCGATATACGCAATTTGGGATAGTCAGCGAGCCTGACCACCCGATCCCGTTAGTCGCCTTTTATGACAAACATTGGTTCCTGAAGATCCAGTTTAACCCGGATCTTCACCGGTGTCTCCACGATTGATCCACGATTGATCCACGATTGGTCCACGATTCTGCTTTAGACATGGATTGACAATATCCTGATCATATTTGTTGGGCGATTGAGCCAAATTATTCCTTTACGTTGTATTAAAGGATGCCGATTTCTCATATGCATGAAAATAAAGAACCTACAATTCTAGAGACAACTGCAAAACGCTTTGCTGTATCAACATGCAACACAATGGTGTGCTGCTCGTGTTTCAGAGATCAGTGAATTTATCATTCCTCATTGACAGTTTGAAGTAGGTCTTTTAAGAATTCATAAGACACTTGAATGCGGGAACCAAAGTACTAGAATTATTTATTCACAAAAATAATTTGTGCTTATTTGCAGCATACCGTTCCGCAATGGAATTTGAGGACTTTGACTATCGAATTCCGATACACGAAAACCGACTTACTATTGTCAGTGTCAGGAACGCGAAACCAGACTTAAGGCAAATATAAAACATATTCTGCATTTTCATGTTTTCAATTTTTATCATAACGATGCATTCAAATTTTATTTATAAAACAAAATCAAAGGATGTATTAGTAGCCAAGCATGTAAACAATTTCTCAAGGAACGCTCGTTAGTGCACGGCAATTACGTCGTGCGTGCCTTACCTTGCAAACGGCCACAACTCCTTGCTGCGCGTTTTTCCAATATTTCCTCAACGGTGTTATAACCTGCAGGTCTGTATTTACCGCTTCAGTGTCGCTGCGTGGAGTTTTCAAGATATTGAGCCGTCACGTCATGCCTGTGAGGTATCTTAACGACGTGATGCGGCGAGTTTGTTGTAATTATATGATACTAATCTCCGGACGACTAACGATGATGGAATACCTGGTTTCTCAAAAATTGCCACCATTTGGACATGTGTTTTTTTACATCTTGAGGTAGAATTTCTAACTGTTTTTATGTGTTGGGGCGATCTGTGTACCCTGGAGCATGCTGGGTAACTGGGTCAGGAAACTGATTGACGTTAGATGTCTTCTGCATCATTAATCATACATGACTAAAAAAAATAGATATTCCAGCGACATTTTAAAAACAAACTTTCAAGTCACATGGTTATGTGAAATATGTTGCAATGTGGTAGTGTGGTAGTTAAAGCATTCGGTCGTTCTTCACTGTAAAGTCAATCCCGAATCCCTGTTACAATGAATTAAAGTCAAGGCTGGTTCCTCCTGTCGTGACATTTCTGAGACCCGTGGAGATCCAGGCTAGAATCGATGGATGGATTGCTGAAGACCAATTCTAACTCGGATCTTCACGTGGGGGAAAGATGAACATCGAATTTATCGCCTATATACATGTATCCATGTCTTACGCAAGCACAATTTGGCTGGAATTGGTGAGAATACCATAGTTAGACGACGCACAACAAACTTGAACTTTTCCCCCTTAGATGCATTTCTTTGGGAAAATACGGTAAACATCATAACTATGGACTTACATCGGTAATTCAATCTATAACAACGCGTTTGGAATGTTGTAAAAGTAAAGCCAACTGTGCGGCAGTTTGAACGTGGAACAAATGAAATATATCTAACACATCAGCGGGGAATTTGAAAATAATAACATTTCAGAGCCTTGCATCTTCGTGCCAGAGTCGTGCATTTTTTTGTAAAATTAAATACATTATTTTTACGATACTAGCGTATGAATTCCAAAATACCCTCGATAGATCAAAGCGTTTTATGCTTTGGGAGACAACCGATGGGTAATTCATGCAAATATGAAGCAAACCTTAAGTCCACCAAAACAAAAAGATTTTATTTGCAAAAAACAACACGCGACTGCGTTGATTCTGAGGTATATATAATTATAGTTCTCTTTACATTAAACAACTTTATGTTTTAAGACGTTAAATATTCATGAGCTTTGAATAAAATCGAAAAGCGATTGCTGTTCCGAGATGATACATTAATACATAGCAATGGGGTTCCTGATGACATGGACACATTTCAAGGATTCTTTTTGAACCAAAATCGCGATTTCAATTTTCTCTTCATATGCATACGACACATAAATTTACTTACATGTGTTGCGGGCAACCAACCAAGTGTTTAAAACATTCGCTCGGAAGGTCAGAGGCCCGAGTTCGATTCCTCACGTTGGCATAATTTGTGAAGACCATTTCCTGTATCCCTTGCGTAAAACAACACTCACTTGCATGCGTTGTTATGTCTTGGAAATAAATGATGACAACTTCTCTCTTTTTTACAAACCCTGGTTGTTGTTTTTTAACAAGATTTAACAAAAATAACGCCGAGATACCTTGCCTAAGAGGTCGTATGTTAAGGGGTAACGAATTGTTTGATCATTAAAATCAGTCCATGGTCAAGTGGACTGTGGTTAGGTTCCAAATGACGTCTAGAAAAGGCGTTTGATGTTACCTTGCCGCACGCTCGGCATTTATTACTCACGCAAAACACTGGGTAGAATGGAATCGTTATGTTGTATTTGAAGAGGGTACCCATGATAAACGGTATATGCACTATAAAGCAGGTACTGGTCCCGACTAGTGCAAGCCTAAACACAAGTGCGACTTCATATCCCACTCCACCTAAACCCGTGAAGATCCGGGTCGGAATTGATCTTCCGTAACCCATGCTTGTCGTAAGAGGTGACTATCGGGATCAGGTGGTCAGGCTCGGTGACTCGGTTTGACGCATGTCATCGATATAATGCTGAGTGCGGTGTAAAACTAAACTCACCTACCTTCCGATCACGATCCGTGACATAATTTGGTTCGAAGTAGACAGCAAACCACTATTCAGTATTTCACTGGACGCAGTCGATATGTTTCCTCGTCACCAGTTACGTGGTGTATCGCGTTCCACAAACTAGAGGATGTTGTGTAACTGTGATATATTTAATCCGATTAATCAGACATGCCGTTTCGGTCAGTACAGGTCGTCCGAAGATGCATTTGGGCATGGAGCGTCCACTTACTTCCGCTCCGAGGGGGCCATTAAAGCCACAGATGTTCATGATGTCAATCACGTTTTTTCTTGCTCAGGCCACGTTATTTAAAGAGCTGGAATATTACTGAGCGAGGTATTAAACAACAAACAAGCAAACAAACAAACCATACTTTGTTTTTTAAACCATCCATCAATGAAAGTCCTGCCAGCTGCAATAAGTTTGAGGACACAGGACACAGTAAAAGCTGTTGATTATAAAGTCAGTTAAACGTAACTTCCTGTATTTACTTCATGTGTCCTTGAATCGAAAATTTCGATCTACACAACAAGATAATACAACAATGTCCAGTCGAGATTGCACATGAGTATGATTTTACACCGCACTTGGTGTTGTTCCAGCGATATAAGGGTGGAGAAAACACGATCTTATTCAAAACATAACCAGTTTTGCAACAATTAACCAGATTAACGCTCCTTAGCGCTCGGAAAACGTATCTTTACAAAAAAAATAATATTACAAAACAAATGTTTTGGAGAGATGTGGGGTTATTTTGTATTTGTTTGTTTTCTGTTTTGTCTCCTCGTTTTGGTTTGGTGTCTTCATTACAGTTATCGTTCTCTTAAGAAAGCTCTTCGTTTACATTCGATGTAGAAATGTAGGATGTATGACATCCTGTGAAGTCTTCAGTGATGCCAAGCATGTAATCGGTTGACATTGTGATGATGGGCGTTCTGTGTGCAGCTTTCGTAAGTAGAGACCTTTTTCTTCTCTGTCAGTCAACCATAGGCAAGAATCAACATCTAATGTCAAGGTTTAAATTTGAATGAGAGATTGTTTTGTAATAGTGAGTCTTTGAGGAGGTGAATTTGATGTTTGTAAGGTATGACAACCTAGGATTCAAACGTGTGCAGAAGAAGAGTTTATGAGGTGTTGTGTTCTTAATAAAAGTGCGCATCGGAGGGTATTTTAAAGTCTATTGAGCAAATAGGTTTACACTGTAGCAGCAAGGGTCGTGCCGAATATGTGGAGAAAAAGTGATTGATGTCATGAATATCATCATCATCATTATTATCATCATCATCATCATCGTCATCATCATCATCATGAAGTTTAGTGGAACGCCCTGCAACTAATGAACATCATCATCATCGTCGTCGTCATCATCATCATCATCATCATCGTCACCACCAACATCATCATACTCATCCTCATCATCATCCTCTGTATCGTGGTCGTCATCATCATTGTAGGAATTTTAATTTTATTCCTGATTCTTCTACCAATTTTTTCCTTAGCGGTGTGCACTCTGCATACTTGTAGCTCTCAAAGGGAGATAATTCGATTTTTGTTTGCACACGTTTTCGATTCGCCATACTTCGGACCTTTGTTTCGACACTCCAGCATCTAACCGGTAAATTATCATTTTACACATGTCCAGTGATATAAGTTACATTTCCTTGTACCAGATGTTCCATTTCTAACTTTGAAAGTATAACTGTCATGGTAGAAGCATGAACTTGTACTCATATGTGACACTGACTGCTATTACTTAGTTGGATTTGATTGTATTGCAGTCAATCTTCGATCTTCGATTCCCCGCATGGGGACAATGTGTGAAACCCATTTTCTGATGTCCCCCGCCCTGATATTGCTGGAATATTGCTAAAAGCGGCGTAAAACTAAACTCACCCACTCACTCACTCACTCATCACTATCATTCCGCCATAATGATGTTGATCTAACTTTCACTTTTATTTGATAAACCAAATCACTTAAAAAGTGAAAACCTCTTCGAATCGTTTGTTTAACATTTCCCATAAAATACCTCCATACTCCATAACTTTAGCCCCACGCCTAATTTCACCTAGTCACGGTCTATTAACCCGCATAGATATTATCGTTTTCACAGAACGTTTCTTCCGAAATTTGGAATAAAACGTATCAACGACATGCAGAATGTTTTGCGTAAACGCTACAAACGTTTCTTCACGTTCATCCCTCTCCGATTCGTTCACACATAATGTTGTATACGGACGCCTTATTTGCATAAATGGACTATAATTCAAATTTTGACTGACTTGCATGGCAAAACCAAAACAGAGGACGAGCTCACAAAAATAACTAGATTCATCTCGATGAAGTTGAGGACCTGTGTTCTTGCATGGACAACCGATGCGCTACCGCTCACGTTCAACAGACACTGCCTAATGAATTTTTCATGAGCCTTACTCGTGAGAAATGAATTAACATTGAACATATACCGCATTTGCTAATTGCCTAAAGAGAACGGTTCTTTTTCCGCCAAACTCGTCCACTGTGAAATTCTTCATCCGGGCGTTTTTGCCGCCGAGCGAGTGAAAAGCGTTCAGCAGAGACGAGCATGGGGATTATACTAGCCGCCATCTTTAATACGCCTTCATCTCCGCACGGAGACGGTGTTTTTAAACCACCTTGTCATATTACAAGTTTGAAGTGAGTTTAGTCTTTCCACTGTGTCACGTCTCGAGAGGTGCATCGCAAGAGTCATGACTGTCAACCATTTATTGGCGTTTGGAGGGGGATATTGACAGCCGCGAGAATCACAGTTTGGTCGAGATTAGGAAACCCGTATAGTTCTAGTGGACGCTAGTGCCGTATGAAGCATCAAATCCATCGCAGTAACGGTCTGATCGTGTGATTATGTACCATAAAAACACCCACCATGTCTCAACCATCGCTTTGCCACTCCCGGGTGTCAAAAACACGTCCATCTTTTAAAACATCAGGCCACACTTCTGAGTATCCGTTCACTTCACAATCATCAGGTCAAAAATCAGCTCAACCCACCAAAGAGTCATTTTCCCAACAAACAACTTAACCTACCAACCATAAGACAGAATGTCACTTTCCCAACAATCGTCTCAACCAACCTTGTAGTCACTTGTGACATATACCAAACAACTTAACCCACCAGCCAAAGAGTCATTTTCCCAATAAACAACTCAACCCACCAGCCAAAGAGTCATTTTCCCAATAAACAACTCAACCCACCAGTCAAAGAGTCTTTTCCCAACAAAGAGCTCAGCCCACCAGCCAAAGAGTCATTTTCTCAACAAACAGCTCAGCGCACCAGCCAAAGAGTCATTTTCCCAACAAACAGCTCAGCGCACCAGCCAAAGAGTCATTTTCTCAACAAACAACGCAACCTGCCAAGCATAAAGTTCATTTCCAAACAAACAGAATGTCAGCTTCCCAAAAATCAGCTCAGCCTACGAACCATATATGGTCACTTTCCCAGCAAATAACTCAACCAAACATATGGTCGCTTTAGTCGCTTTCCAAACAATCCTCTCAACCAACCTAACATATAGTCACTTTCCCAACGATCTGTGTTGCTGTGTCTCCCAACCATCATTTATACAAGTGCTTGGAGTTTATGGACTCAAGACGGTACACACGTAAACGAGGACGCCGTCTCTCCCAACCATCATCATTTATACAAGTACTTGGAGTTTATGGACACAAGACGGTACACACGTAAACGAGGATGCTGTGTCTCCCAACCATCCTTTATACAAGTGCTTGGCGTTTATGGACTCAAGACGGTAAAAACGTAAACGAGGACGCCGTGTCTCCCAACCACCATCATTTATACAAGCACTTGACTCAAGACGGTAAAACCGTAAACGACAGATTCTGAAACAGGTAATTCATAGTCTTATGCGTCATCCAAGATGAATCAAATATTCTGCAAGGAGCGATACGATGTAATGAGGAGAAGGGAGGGGGTCGCGAGAGACAAATTATTCTTGAGCTTTTTCCGACATATGCAATTACGTTTAGCTACCATGAGTGACGGTAAATGTATTTGTCATCCATAATATATAAAGAGTTCAAGCTTTCATCTGACAATTTATCGCCATTATCCACGCAACTGAAACAAAAGAACAAAAGGAAACGCGCCAGACTTAAAAAAAACAATAATCACTCATGTTTCATATTTTTAGTTTAAAGTGAAGAGATTTGGGGACTTTTAATCTTTCTTTTTTCAAAGGGAGAAATAGTTTAATATTCTAATGGTAATATATCATCAACTGATGAAATATTTATCATTAGATTTTATCTGACTGAGTGGTTCATATTCCTTAAATGGTTTTCTGTACTTTTAAGCATCACTTAGACTCAACTGATTAACTCAAAGGTAAAGTATGTACAGTTGCAGCAAAATAAATAGCTGTGCTATTGTGTCACTGGCTTGCATGGTCCATCACTTGAGTATCTGGTCCAGACTTGATTGTTTGCAGTTCCGTTCGTCTGGCTACAGAACAGAGGCAATTCTTCTTTCTTTAATTGATGTGGCAAGATGTCGGTCACCATATCGCTGAACTAATATCAGCAATGATTTCTGCGTTTTCTCAAATCTTTCTCATTTCTCCACCCATTCTCCATCATTCCCTGAGACTGCACTAGGTACATACTGAAATGCCTAGAATCCAATGTAACCACCGTAAAACAAACAAGCGCAAGAGGGAATCACTATCGTCAATGAGCGAGACGCACGTATACCTTGCCCACATGAACACCCCGCGCCTACCTGCAACATGAGAAAGGAAGGTAAAGAGCCTGACTCTACAATCCACGACACCCAACACTCAGAGCGACGGTACTGCACCCCCAGACCAACCCAGCGCCACGAACACCATAGCCCCACCGCTCCAGTCAGCCATCGATACACTCTAACTCCACCCTGACTTCGGCCCCGACGAATACCCCAAAACCTGAGCCAGACTCTAGTAATAAGGAGTGTGAGAAAATTCTTCGACGGTTTATCAAAGGTAAATAACACCTAAGTTAAAGTGAGGATATCAGTTTTATACGCTTACATCGTCTTGGTCAGATGGGGGGAACTCAAGGGACAGAACATCAGCATCTTTGAGCAGTTGCCCGATGAAGTGAGCGCATATAGGAGGGAGGTCCTCATTCCACTACTTCCCTACTTAGTGATGCCAGGAGAGTTAATAAGAGAGCTCATATCAGCATAGAAACTTCAGTCTGTGTCTAGATTAGACCAATCATGTACAGTAAAAACTGTCAAAACCGAAAGCTGTCCATCCCGGCAAGCTATCACCATCGGCATAAAATCTCAGTCCCGTCCGTCATTTCCGGATCTAGTATGAAATGAGCGGCTCGAATATGTGTTCCTGTGGTAATCAGCGCTGAGTAATCCGGCACATTGCGAGGAGTCAGGATGTATGTTGTCACCAATCAATCCTGCGTTGAAACTGCATGGTTGCAGACAAAGACAATGCAGTCTTAGTTCGATATGGTTATACTTCTACTTGCAACTAGTGAGTCAGTCTACATATAACTAGTCAGTCTACATAGAACTAGTGAGTCAGTCTACATAGAACTAGTGAGTCAGTCTACATAGAACTAGTGAGTCAGTCTACATAGAACTAGTCAGTCTACATAGAACTAGTGAGTCTACATAGAACTAGTGAGTCAGTCTACATAGAACTAGTGAGTCAGTCTACATAGAACTAGTGAGTCAGTCTACATAGAACTAGTCAGTCTACATAGAACTAGTGAGTCTACTTATAACTAGTGAGTTGACCTGTAACTAGTGAGTCAGTCTACATAGAACTAGTGACTTGACGTATAACTAGTCAGTCTACATAGAACTAGTGAGTCAGTCTACATAGAACTAGTGACTTGACGTATAACTAGTGAGTCTACATAGAACTAGTGAGTCAGTCTACATAGAACTAGTGAGTCTACTTATAACTAGTGAGTTGACCTGTAACTAGTGAGTCAGTCTACATAGAACTAGTGACTTGACGTATAACTAGTCAGTCTACATAGAACTAGTGAGTCAGTCTACATAGAACTAGTGACTTGACGTATAACTAGTCAGTCTACATAGAACTAGTGAGTCAGTCTACATAGAACTAGTGAGTCTACATAGAACTAGTGAGTCAGTCTACATAGAACTAGTCAGTCTACATAGAACTAGTGAGTCTACTTATAACTAGTGAGTTGACCTGTAACTAGTGAGTCAGTCTACATAGAACTAGTGACTTGACGTATAACTAGTCAGTCTACATAGAACTAGTGAGTCAGTCTACATAGAACTAGTGACTTGACGTATAACTAGTCAGTCTACATAGAACTAGTGAGTCAGTCTACATAGAACTAGTCAGTCTACATAGAACTAGTGAGTCTACATAGAACTAGTGAGTCAGTCTACATAGAACTAGTGAGTCAGTCTACATAGAACTAGTGAGTCAGTCTACATAGAACTAGTCAGTCTACATAGAACTAGTGAGTCTACTTATAACTAGTGAGTTGACCTGTAACTAGTGAGTCAGTCTACATAGAACTAGTGACTTGACGTATAACTAGTCAGTCTACATAGAACTAGTGAGTCAGTCTACATAGAACTAGTGACTTGACGTATAACTAGTCAGTCTACATAGAACTAGTGAGTCAGTCTACATAGAACTAGTGAGTCTACTTATAACTAGTGAGTTGACCTGTAACTAGTGAGTCAGTCTACATAGAACTAGTGACTTGACGTATAACTAGTCAGTCTACATAGAACTAGTGAGTCAGTCTACATAGAACTAGTGACTTGACGTATAACTAGTCAGTCTACATAGAACTAGTGAGTCAGTCTACATAGAACTAGTGAGTCTACCTATAACTAGTGAGTCTACATATAACTAGTCAGTCTACATAGAACTAGTGAGTCTACATAGAACTAGTGAATCTACTTATAACTAGTGCGTTGACCTGTAACTAGTGAGTCAGTCTACATAGAACTAGTGACTTGACGTATAACTAGTCAGTCTACATAGAACTAGTGAGTCAGTCTACATAGAACTAGTGACTTGACGTATAACTAGTCAGTCTACATAGAACTAGTGAGTCAGTCTACATAGAACTAGTGACTTGACGTATAACTAGTCAGTCTACATAGAACTAGTGAGTCAGTCTACATAGAACTAGTGACTTGACGTATAACTAGTGAGTCTACATAGAACTAGTGAGTCAGTCTACATAGAACTAGTGAGTCTACTTATAACTAGTGAGTTGACCTGTAACTAGTGAGTCAGTCTACATAGAACTAGTGACTTGACGTATAACTAGTCAGTCTACATAGAACTAGTGAGTCAGTCTACATAGAACTAGTGACTTGACGTATAACTAGTCAGTCTACATAGAACTAGTGAGTCAGTCTACATAGAACTAGTGAGTCTACATATAACTAGTGAGTCTACATATAACTAGTCAGTCTACATAGAACTAGTGAGTCTACATAGAACTAGTGAATCTACTTATAACTAGTGCGTTGACCTGTAACTAGTGAGTCAGTCTACATAGAACTAGTGACTTGACGTATAACTAGTCAGTCTACATAGAACTAGTGAGTCAGTCTACATAGAACTAGTGACTTGACGTATAACTAGTCAGTCTACATAGAACTAGTGAGTCAGTCTACATAGAACTAGTGACTTGACGTATAACTAGTCAGTCTACATAGAACTAGTGAGTCAGTCTACATAGAACTAGTGACTTGACGTATAACTAGTGAGTCTACATAGAACTAGTGAGTCAGTCTACATAGAACTAGTGACTTGACGTATAACTAGTCAGTCTACATAGAACTAGTGAGTCAGTCTACATAGAACTAGTGACTTGACGTATAACTAGTGAGTCTACATAGAACTAGTGAGTCTACATAGAACTAGTGAGTCTACTTATAACTAGTGACGTGACGTATAACTAGTGAGTCTACATAGAACTAGTGAGTCTACTTATAACTAGTGACTTGACGTATAACTAGTGAGTCTACATAGAACTAGTGAGTCTACTTATAACTAGTGACTTGACGTATAACTAGTGAGTCTACATAGAACTAGTGAGTCTACGTATAACTAGTGCGTTGACCTGTAACTAGTGAGTTTACATATGACTAGTGAGTCTACACAGAACTAGTGAGTCATCATAGAACTAGTGAGTCTACGTATAACTAGTGAGTCTACATATAACTAGTGAGTCTACAGAGAACTAGTGAGTCAGTCTACATATAACTAGTGAGCTGACATATAACTAGTGAGTTGACATGTAACTAGTGAGTCTACATATAACTAGTGAGTCTACATAGAACTAGTGAGTTGACGTAACTAGTGAGTCTACATGTGACTAGTGAGTTGACGTAACTAGTGAGTCTACATGTAACTAGTGAGTCTACATATACCCAATGAGTTGACATGTAACTTGTAAGTTGACATATAACTAGTGAGTTGACTTGTAACTAGTGAGTCTACACATGACTAGTGAGTCAGTCTACTTATTTATAGTGAGTCTACATATAGCTTGTGAGTCTACATATAACTAGTGAGTCTACATAAAGCTAGTTAGTTGACAAGTAACTAGTGAGTTGACATAGAACCAGTGAGTCTACATAGAACTAGTGAGTCTACGTGTTACTAGTGAGTCTACATAGAACTAGTGAGTCTACGTGTTACTGGTGAGTCTACATAGAACTAGTGAGTCTACATATAACTAGTGAGTTGTTTAACTCTTGTTCTAAATATGGATGCTAACATCAAATCGTGTGCACTATGAAACAATAATATCTCTCCTTACTTCCCATGCTACTCTGGTGTCCGCCAAGGTGAAAACCTTTCGCCACTTTTGTTCTGTTTATTCACAAATGACCTAGACGAATTACTTACAAATGATGCATGTACAACTGTGAGTCCTCCTAACTACCCAGATGAACCAATGTGTATAATTTATCACACTACATTATGCAGATTTTTTTCTGATTCAGCAACGTACTCGTAACTCAGTCCATACATACTGTAACATATGGCATCTAGGACTAAAACTAGATAAAACAAAGGTACTTATGTTTCGGAGCGGTCCAGTAAAATAATGTAACGTCCTGTTATTGAAATACTTTGATTCACATTGTAAATGATTACATTTGTCCTGGAGTGACTTTCAATAGAAACCGAAAATTCAATAAAGCAATTTAAAAAAAACAGCGCATCTAAACGTATGTTTTGCATTTAAAAAAAAACAAGAAACTTTAATACACCTGAAAGGATAACTTCTCAGGTGGAATCAATCCCAAAAGATCAATTTTACCAACTTTGGAAAGTTGAGAAAGAAAGTAGTCCCAGAGGTTTTTTCTTACAAATACATTAAAAATCTCCTGATTTTAGAAAATTATCCCACCCTGTATATTTACCAATTTTAAAATACAGAACCTGTAACCATAACCTATCTGTTATGTGGGTATGTAGGTGGCCGTTGGTATGGAATTGATCTTGAAAATAGAACCTGCAATCTGGAAATCACCTGCTGTAGCAGACAAATTTCATTATTTATTTAAATGTGAAGTTTTTACTGAACAAAGAAAGAAATACATTCCCATTAAATACTTATCTTTCCCTAATCGGATAACTTATGAAAACATATTCCCTGAGCAACACGTTGCTCAATCAATTCAGAAAATACCAAAATCTAGTTGATACAAGTGTGCCAAAAAAAATAAATGATTATATTGTACACTATATCTATTATATTGTAAACTATATCTATTATATTGTAAACTATATCTATTATATTGTACACTATATCTATTATATTGTAAACTATATCTATTATATTGTAAACTATATCTATTATATTGTACACTATATCTATTATATTGTAAACTATATCTATTATATTGTAAACTATATCTATTATATTGTACACTATATCTATTATATTGTACACTATAACTATGTTGTATGTATACTGTAAATCTATAACTGTACTTTCTGCCAACTTGCCTTTGTGTATATCTATTGTAAATATTTCTCTAGTACCACCAAGAGTGCATATTTTAGAATGAAAGAGTATGGGTTTGATTTACGCGATTGTTCAGTCGTTCATTCCGGCCACCGCGATTTTGCCATTCTCGCTCACTTTTGACAGATAATCAGGACTGGTTATTGTTTGGCTTTGACGTTTTGCGCTTCGCGGATTGCAGATACATACACCTGAAACAAGCGGCAGTGAATATGCATGGGTTAATCATCCTTACATTGTAGTTATTTACATAACCACAGCGAGGGCTTGCGTATAATTATAAGGCAAGGTGAGGATTACTAAAATAAGTACAGTCATATTTTTTACATAGAAATAATTGCCCTAGGCCAGTTAATAAGTTATGGCAAGAAAACACCACAAACAGTGGACATAACTTGCCCATGTGGTTTAAGTCTTCTGACCACACTAGGGAGAATGTCTGTAAAGAGGCAAGTGATTTACTCGCGTGAATTAATTCGCGCTTACGATTTTTTTCACTCACATGACGACGTGTATGTATGACCGCTTGTACTGGCCCAGACTTAAGCTGGTTTAATAGTGCAAGCTCACACAGATACCAAGCCGCAGTTAGGCATAAATACCCAACTCAGACACATTACAATGACCCCAAGCCGGCCAGTCGACTATTGCCAGGGGTGGATCAACAAGTATTATACTTTAAAGTTTGTTTTTTTTTTTGTTTTGTTTTGTTTTGTTTTGTTTTTTGTTTTAGGGCGGACGCTCTAACCATTACACCACTCTGGCGACTGATATACTGTGTGTTTTGTTTGTTTCAATCGTTTTATGTGTTTCCCATGAGGTATTATCACTCAAAAATATCAGCACAATTGATAGGGTTGACGAAGTGAAATTACGTTTAACGTCGTCTTAAAGCTTAAAGCACTTATATACGTTTTGTGCTTCGCGGATAAGAAATACAAAAAACTGAAACAGGCTGCACTGAATTTGTCTTCTGGGGGTCTTCAAACTCAAAACACTTAATATATGTATATACGTGTTTGTGATTATTTACATGTTTGTGTATATAGCATCGAACCTCATAATTCCACTCCACTTGTCCGAAATTTTGAGATGGACTGTCAATTAATCATTTCTTAAAGGCAGTACAACTTGGAGTAACATTATATACATTATGTACATGTGGTGTGGTTACCTGTCCACATCGTCCCTGGACATTTGCCGGACATCTGTTAGTGCTGACCTTTCTTGAGCATCTTTGGCAACTTGGCATGCTTATGTCGAGTGACAACTGACGTCGACTCCAGGCCTCGTTAAGATTCAAATGGACAAAACTCAGAAAAGAGCAGTCGTCACAAATGTATAAGCTAGAGTTTCAACCGCCAAGCTGTGCGAGTGGGTGAATGAATTGGGTTTTATGGCGTTTTTAGGAATATTAAGGAATACTCCGGCAATATCATGGTACAGGGTATCAGCGATGGGCCCGTGTGGCTTTTTTCCGAACCCTGTGGGGTTTATCGAAACCTGACCTACTGCACACCAACCGCCAATGAATATTGATGGGCTGTCCCATGCCGGATCGGGTACTGTTGAAACAAGCATGGGTTGCTGAAGACCATTTCTTTAAAACGAGGATCAAGGGTAAGTCGCTGACGGAAATTTAAGGAGCGTTTGGAAGATTACTGATAGTAAGGGTTAAGATCCGGGTTAGAATTGGTCTTCAGTAACCCATGGTTGTCGTAAGAAGCGGTTAGAGGGATCGGGTGGTCATGCTTGCTAACTTGGTTGACACCAGTCATCTGTCTCATGTACAATGATGCTGATGCTCTTGATCACTGGATCGTTTGGTCCAGGCTCGATCGTTTACAGATCGCCGCCATATAAGTGGAACATTTTCGTAAAACCTACCTTACTTACTCACCCAAGTACAACGGCACCATAAAAGGATAGTGTCCACATCCTGCTGCTGAACAATATGAGACAAAGAGGTAGCCAAGTCTTTAAAGCGTTCGCCCATCACGCTGAAGGCCCGGGTTCGATTCCAAACATAGGTACATTTATGTGAGCAAATAACTGGTGTTTCCCGTCGTGATGTTGCTGGAATATTGCCCAAAGCGGCGTAATACTCACTGGCTTTCAGAGCAGTGTTGGAACACGGATCCATATCGGGAAGAAACAAGAGGCCATGAACTGGAAACACTTAAGGCCTAACTAAAACCAAGACATTTGAAACAACCAGATCCATTAAGAATGTTTTTGCAAACTCTTCGACAGTAATGTCATATGCGCATCGATTAAGACCTCGGGGAAGAAATATGAACGGCGAATATTACACAAGTGTATCAAAACATTGCTTGAGTATTTGAAACATAAACAAGATAAGGTGGTCCATCCATAAGGGCAACGGTCAAGTTCACATCAGTCATGTTTCCTGACTTGTCAAAGTAAATGCTGGGCCGAGATATCCGTTTTGATCATATCTAACCCATGGTCGCCACAACCTGTTTTCGAATTTGAAAAAAAGCGCAGTGGCGTGGGCGGCGATTTAAGATTTGTTTGCCGTGGTGAACGGCTGGTTGGCAGACGAAGTTTTGACCTTTCTACAGAGCAGGGAAATTGATCCGGAGAAGAGATTGAAAGTGTATTGAACTCTAGGGGAACCACGCTGGATTCAATTTCAGGTTGCAGTATTTCAGCTTATTCTTGGTTCAAAACTGTTGGTACCTTTGTGTGCGTTTACGTCTATAATCTATCTTGCAAGGGGTTTAGGGTGTATATAGTGAGCGAGTATGGTTTTACGCCGCTTTTAGCAATATTCCAGCAATTTCACAGAGGGAGCACCAGAAATGGGTTTCACACATTGTACCCATGTGGGGAATCGAACCCGCACCTTCAGCATGAGGAGCGGACGCTTTAACCACTAGGCTACCCTGCCGCACAGGATGCATATAAAAGGTAGAAAACACGTTCCAAGAAAAAACGATTTTCCGCTACAAGCAGTCTATTTTAGTATCATGTTTTATCTAGTTTAACGCCGCTCTCACCAATATTCCAGCTATATAGAGGCGGTCTGCATATAATCGCCGCTTGGCTTCACGTTGGTTGAGGGAGGCAGGGTATTGATGGTGTGTAGTTAAGCCTGAGCACTGGGCATTGAGTGGCTGAGTTTAGTTTCAAGCCGCTTTCAGAAGAGTTCCTACAATATCATGACTTGGGACACCAGAAATGTGCTTCACACTTTGTACTCACGAGGACAATTGAATCTGAGTGAACGCTTTAAGCACGAGGCTGCCCCGCCGCCAAAAGAATTGTAGATATATGTTTTTTCTCATAATATTTTGTCTTGACGTCTTTCTATTTTCTTACAGTATTCACTTACAGCTCAGCCACCGCGACTTCAACCGGTCTACTCCCATTTGTCAGACACCCGATTTTGAGACAGTGGAGTAGGTAATTACATGGAAAACAAATCATACTCCCCTATCTGATAGAATGAATTATTCTTAGCTAATTAGGGTTTAACCGTGTTATCACAACTGGAGACTCTTGAGAACGTTTATTCCCTGGTATAATGCGTGAATCTAAACTAAACTATTCCCCAAATTGTCTTGTCTATATCTTCAGTAGGTTTCATCTGGTTTCGAAACCTGTGAAGGTCCGGGGTAGAACAAGCCTTCAGCAGCCATACTTGCCATATAAAGACGACTATCCTTGTCGTAAGAGGCGACTAACGGGATTGGGTGGTCAGGCTGTCTGACATGGTTGGCACATGCTATCAGTTCCCAATTGCGCAGATCTATGCTCACGCTGTTGATCACTGGATTGTCTGGTCCAGACTCGATTATTTACAGGTCGCCGCCATATAGCTGGAATATTGCTGTGTGCGGCTTAAAACTCAACTCACTCACTCATCCAGTTTCGAAATTGTTTCGAGAATGAATACATTTGGTACATTTGAATTCAAGATTAAATCACCATTGCATTTTGATATCAATTAATTGATTGGTTTGGTTATCATATTACTGTGTGATTAAATAAGTAGATAGATAAAATGACCGATAGTATATATTGTTAGATATGAGTTGGCTTAATGGTTAAAGCGTTCTCCCGCAAAACGAAAGCCCTGGTTCGATTCCCACATGAGTGCAATGTGTGACGCCCGTTTCTGGTGTAACATATGCACTGTACGTTCAATATTACGGGAATATTGGAAACCTGTTTAAAACCATTCCATTTCACAAACATGTCAGATTTTTTTTTAAATCCCCTATCTTCATTAGTTCATTGCGTCCCATATGGCCTTCCCACGAGTCCGTGAGTGCAATGAACTTGCGGTTCAGCCAACCACATAATATAACTGATGAATTCATACCCCCTCACAGATATCGCTGCGTCATGAAAAAGCTTGTCAGTTATGCAGAATACACTCTGAAGTAATTATATTTTCCTCATCAGTATTCAAATTTAAATCAATCAGTCATTTCTGCTTTGTTTCCAATCTCTTATTGACAATACCAGGGCTGTTTATGAGCATGGCTCTATTAAAATGAATTCCAAAATGGCGGTGTTGCTTCAGTTTCCAAACAACAAATCCCGTTTTTTGTTTTGGCCTTTTTATATCTCCATCATATCTGTTAAAACTGGAAGTCAAGAACTAAAAAGGGTATTTTTGTAGCCAATAATGATAATTAAGGCCTGTGCTTAATCCGAGACGGTCAGACAAGTGTTTTTACACTGGCAGTTAAGAAGCTGGAAAAGGCTTCAATCTCGTAGATTTACGACAGTATTGAGCAGTAATCTCGACCATCTCATTTCGGCTTTCCAAAGAAAAATACCGACCTGTCGTCGGCACGTGGACCCTGTGTTTTCGCCGCCCGTTTTTAACGTGAGAAATCTGACAGTTACCGCTAACTATGTTTATCAGTCGAAGAAATAATCAAACTGAACAGCCAAAGATTTAGAGAAGCTTTTTCTCGAATTAAATTTCCGGTATGACGTTTCGGTGTGAGATCGTCCACGGGCGAATCTACGTTGGTTGAGGGAGGCAGGGTATTGATGGTGTGTAGTTAAGCCTGAGCACTGGGCATTGAGTGGCTGAGTTTAGTTTCAAGCCGCTTTCAGAAGAGTTCCTACAATATCATGACTTGGGACACCAAAAATCTGCTTCACACTTTGTACCCACGAGGACAATTGAATCTGAGTGAACGCTGTAAGCACGAGGCTGCCCCGCCGCCAAAAGAATTTATATATATATGTTTTTTTCTCATAATATTTTGTCTTGACGTATTTCTATTTTCTTACAGTATTCACGTACAGTGTGAGTTCATATGAATATGAATTCAACCGAAGAGAGAGAGATAAGGGGTCACATGTAACACTTATTCTATTTAGGATTACACTTTCCAGCACAAATTGTAATCCGCACCTCGGCAGTTAGGTGCATAATCGGCAGCACACAAGGTCAGCCGTCTAACCCGCTCAGCCACCGCGACTTCCACCGGTGTGCTCCCATTTGTAAGACACCCGACTGTGAGACAGTGGAGTAGGTAATTAACGTGGAAAACAAATCATACTCCCCTATGGATTATTCTTAGCTAATTAGGGTTTAGCCGTGTTACTGAACCTTGTGAACAGAACAGAACACACATTTTATTCTAAACAATCACATATAGTGACACAGGGAACATACGGCATATTGATGTATATTAAAATATTAGGATGTTTACAGAAACATTAGGAAAGAAATTGATGTCTAATGGCATTTGGTGCTTGACAGTAAAATGTAACGTGGAGTTATCACAGACAGACGATGTATAATATTGGCGGATTCTTTCACATCTTTCAATGTCATAACGTCATGTTTCAATGTCATAACGTCATGTTTCAATGGGCAACCAGTGGTTTGAAGTTTTAAATTTGTTACCCAGAGCCTATAGTAATCAGGTAATTGTAACAAATAAGGTTTTAAAAAAGCAAATGATACGACACTTGATAACAATGGAAATTTAAAATCAGCATTTGAAGAATATGAACTGTACATAACATTGTAAAACCATGGTATTCAATTTGCTATCACACCACAACATTTTAGTCCAGTTTGATATAAGTCTTACGTTTACAGATATTCTGATGGGGCATCTACCTAATTCACCGTAAATCATAAATTCTGATAGCAGTTATTGTTTTAATCATCATTAATATTCATATACGTATCAACCATTGACTGTTCTTTTTGATCACCATTATATGGCAGACCTCCAGCAAGCACCAGTGTCGGCCTGGCTGTTCCATATCTTTGATAATCCATTTCAATATTTTTGTATCTGTCGATGTTCTTTATTGAAAACGAACAATACCTTCTGTATTAATTTCCTCATTAATGAACCAGGGCTCCTCTGGGTATTCTTCAGCAACCAGGCTGTACCCAGTTTCTTTGTAGGGATGTGTAAGCACCACCTATGTGTACTCAACCATTAATTAATGGCTAATTAATGAATCTCACAACAGGGAGTTCACACAAATGGGAGGTCACCCTATAACAAGCTTCCACCAGCTATCATGCGGTTAGGTGCCTGACTCTGAGGGTGTGGATTCGAATCCCACAAAGAACTAGACCCCAAACGTACTAGAATCTGTATTTTATTAAAAAGGCGTGACCCTAAATGTAACATATGTTACATATGACCACTTTCTATATGACATTGTGTGATCAGGGACCACATGAAAGCACAAATATTCCTTTTCGGCAAAAACTAAAGTGTGGTTGTCATCCCATATTTTCTCCTCGGTATACATGGAAATAAGAACACCATCATCATAATTTCGATATGGTTATTATGATCTAATGATTTATAAACAATATGTCTTCTTCTTGAGAACCTATTATTCAGAATGTGTGACAGTAATAGGACTGAAGACGAATACCATAACATTCCCGTCTACAGGCGTTATGATCTAAAATTCACTATATCTCATTTGGATATACGGCCTAGCCACCAGTTAGGAAATCTGCATTCTGCGGAACTCAGTTACTTTTATAAACCGTGTTCTATGAAGGCGTATAACTCGCCGAATATGTTAATTTCACTTGTGCTACGGACCTTTAGCATTCAATTCAGGGTCGGCTTGTAGAAAGCGATCTTAGCGCTAAGACCGTTTTAAGGCTATTTGAGAGTATGGGATCAGGGTAGCGCTACCATCATCGTAGCTCTTAGATCGTTATGTGAAAGTGGACCCTGATAGCGCTACCATCACCTTAGCGCTACCATCACATTAGCGCTACGTCCATGATGGGAGTTACAATCACCTTAGCGCTACCATCACCTTAGCGCTACGATCACCTTAGCGCTACGATCACCTTAGCGCTACGATCACCTTAGCGCTACGATCACCTTAGCGCTACGATCACCTTAGCGCTACCATCACCTTAGCGTTACGATCACCTTAGCGCTACGATCACCTTAGCGCTACAATCACCTTAGCGCTACGATCACCTTAGCGCTACGTCCATGATGGGAGTTACAATTACCTTAGCGTTACGATCACCTTAGCGCTACGATCGCCTTAGCGCTACCATCACCTTAGCGTTACGATCACCTTAGCGCTACGATCACCTTAGCGCTACCATCACCTTAGCGCTACGATCACCTTAGCGCTACGATCGCCTTAGCGCTACCATCACATTAGCGCTACCATCGCCTTAGCGCTACGATCACCTTAGCGCTACCATCGCTTTGTACAACGATAGCTTACCATGACCTATAAACCAAAGAAGCATAGCATAGCATTATTAGATTGATCGTAGCGCTCAGATCGCTATGTGAATTTGGGACCTGAATATACATTCTTCAATGGACCACTGATAATCACTAATGACACCCGGTGTTCGCGAAAAGACACACGGCATGAACACGGCACACAACAATACTATAACCCCCTTCTATAACACACGTGTCAAATTGGTTCTCTGCATCCCCGTATCACCTTAGCCTTTTCCGGTCAGGACTATACTTAGACGATGTTTTGAAGCAGTTTTTCTGAAACTGTCACGTTACAAAACGCTGACTTTGACTGTAACTTCTGGTGACAGATGCAAGACAGGAGGCAGCCGCGAAAGACTGAACGAAAGGAACTGTTTAAATCGATAACCCCGCTCGTTCGTTCATCACCGAGACATTATGGAAGCAAGGCTTTGACCAAGACTGACGGGAGGTTTCAGCCTCGTCAGCAGTTTTTCAGTTTTATCGCGGCAGACTGACCTCTGACTGTAGGCGCAATAACTGGCCCGCTGATTGAGAGTGAAGGAGACATTTACGCGCCTGTGGCAGTTTTACTGAAGGAGATATTTACTGATTCTCACTTTGGGAATCGAACCAGCTTCTACAGCTAACTAATGAACGCTCACACAGTGTAGACTTACTCCATGATCCGGATCCACAATGCGTTCGTAGCGTTACGTCCTTTCGTAACTCTATAGTTTATCATAGGCTTACGAATGCCGTATCGCTGAAAACGCTTTGAGGATCGGGACTCATATCCAGAAGCTAATTTGCATTTTAGCTTTCCTTCTGTGTATAAACGATGAAGCTAATCAGATTTCCATTCTAATTAATGCCTTGAGTGTTATTCAGATGTTTCAACATTTTTCAAGGTTATACTACTGAGGCAGTGAAAAGAAGAGAATGTATTTTTACACATCAAACTGACCTATCTACCTTCTTAATTGAACGGCACAGCGATTGTAAAACAGAGATAAATTAGATAGATTCTACTTTTTCACTTTTCAGTCTGTTTTGTCAACATACGTTAAGTATTTAATGATAGATGTTTGTATTAATAAAGAAAGAACAAACAGTTGAAAAACGCATGCAATTTGTATTAATACATCGTGTAGGGTGTGATAAACTGCCACGTCTCGTTGACCAGAGCTGGAAGTACTTGGTGGGCCGAAAGAATCTCTGAGTAACAGAATGACGCGAAAGTAACTGCGTGGTTGCCCCTGTATTAACTGATGATTATCAAGTGCTCATTACAACACGGATTAGTGGGATCGCACCCTGCCACCAGTAAATAAACCCGCAACTGCATACTGACTTTGGTGAGTGCAGTTTGTACTTTACTTTAAATGTGAAATCCCAAATATGACATATGTTGCATTTGACCACTTTCTAAATGGCATCGTGTAATCACATTCTTCCAATGATCCAGTGAGTTCATCCATCTTGCAGTGATCATGTGACTTCATACTATCACGCGATGGTCCTGTGAGTTCCTCCATCCTGCAATGGTCCAATAAGTTCATGCCATCTTGCAATAGTCCTGCGAGAGCATCCATCTCGGTTCTGTAAGTGTCGTCTAGTCATGTGAGTGATTCCTATCATTAGATGGTTCTCTGAGTGCATACCATTTTTGAATGGTTCTGTGAGTGCGACCAATATTTTTATGTCCCATGAGTTCACCCAGTCATACCATGGTTCTGTGCTTGAATTCTAACTCTGTTTGTTCCTGATGCCTGTCATAATAGATTCTGTGAGTGAATCCCATCACTGAATGTTCTGTGAGTGAATGCCATCACTGAATGTTCTGTGAGTGGATCCCATCATTGGATGTACTGTGAGTGGATCCCATCACTGAATGTTCTGTGAGTGGATCCCATGACTGAACGTTCTGTGAGTGGATCCCATAATTGATTGTTCTGTGAGTGAATCCCATCACTGAATGTTCTGTGAGTGAATGCCATCACTGAAGGTTCTGTGAGTGGATCCCATCATTGGATGTTCTGTGAGTGGATCCCAATACTGAACGTTCTGTGAGTGGATCCCATGACTGAACGTTCTGTGAGTGGATCCCATGATTGCTTGTTCTGTCAGTGGATTGCATCACTGAGTGTTCTGCGAGCGGTGCATCGATTACTGGATGTCCACCTTCTTTGAATGTTCACCCGGTGTATTCTTTCATTGAACGTCCACCCGTTGCTTACCTTCACTGAATGCCCAACGGGTGCATCACTTCACTGAAAGTCCACCGGGTGGATCCCTTTACTGATTTTCACTGAATGTCCACGGGGTGCATCCTTTCACTGAATGCCCACTGGGTGCATCTCTTCACTGAATGCCCACTGGGTGTATCCCTTCGTTGAATTCCACCAGGTGCAATCCCTTCACTGAGATACTTCCCATCACTGAATGTCCACTAGATGCCCCCTTCACTGAAACTCCACTAGGTGTATACCTTTACTGAATATCCACCGGGTGCTTCCAGTCATTGAATTCCACCGGGTGCATCCCTTCACTGAGTGTCCACCAATTACTTCTCATCATTTATTATCCAATTGGTGCTTCCTATCATTGAAAGTCCAAAAGGTATACTAGTATACCTTTTATAGAACGTCCACCGGTGGCTTCCAGTGATTGAATTCCACTGAGTGCATCCCTTCACCGAATGTCCACAGGGTGAATCCCTTCACTGAATATCTACAGGGTGCATCCCTTCCTTGGATGCCCCCTGAGTGCATCATATTTTGAAATAACCCTCCTAGTGCATCCCCTTTCTGATTGACCTTAGATCCCGTCACGTCATTGCATTTTCGGTACGTAAGGCCAAGAGACTGTCACAGGTTGCAAGGGAAGCAATATACAGTGAAGCAAGCGGACAGTCTTCTCTTTTGGACATATCCGGACACGTCTTTAGGACAGACATGGCCACCTCTACAGTGTTTTCTATGGGACGGGGCAATACATTTGTGAAATGACAACCTTCAACATGTCTGTGTCTCAGACAGCCAGCATGTTATTAGACCACGCACCGCAAAGCGAGAAATGGGCAATGGCTCTCTGGCAGTAGTAACCAATCAATAGAGAAGCCACTCAGTCTTCATGGAATCGACATGCGACGTGATCGTTTTCTTGCCACAGAACATACGTACATTTCTGGCTCTTCTTCTGTGGCCAGAGTGGGGAGGACATTTGTGACTCTTCCCCTGTGACTTTAGGCAGAGAGGTCATTTCTGGCTCTTCTTCAGGGCCCGAGGTGGGGAGAAATTTCCGACTCTTCTTCAGGGTCTGAGGTGGGAAGAACATTTCTGGCTCTTCTTCAGGGCCCGAGGTGGGGAGAACATTTCTGGCTCTTCTTCTGTTGCCCGAGTGGGAGAGGTTGCAGCTGTTCGTGTATGTGGACCCGTGGTGCTGCAATTCGTTTCGTGGGTGCTACGATTTTATAGTCGTAAGTTCCCCGATTCGTCATTGTATTGCCGTTGGGATGGCCATGTGGTTACAGTGTTTGGTCATCATGGGTACTCAGTCATTACTTAAATGTAACAGTACACGCAAGAACACCGTATTTGGAGGATTCGAATTCAAAGCGAACTGTGGAATGGCTAAACCGATCCCGTGCAGGTCTAGCGTCAGGCATAAGGAAAACAAGCATCTTCTTTTCATGTCTGTGTATGTCATGGTTCGAGGCATCGAACCCGGACCCTGGACTTTCAGGGTAAATTATCTGTCCACTACACCATGTAGGCAGAGTGAAACAAATCCAAAGCATGCACACTTAAAATGATGATTTGAATGAAACCACCGTGCAATGTCTTGGGTCATTGTTACAAACATTTCGTTGAGCTGAGATCTCATTAATTAGGTTCTTGATATATGTATATAATACAAGATTAGAATGGAATTTAACGGATGGAGAGAAAGACTGGGGGATGTTTGGGAGGACTTTCAGGACTGAGTCATGATCTGTTTTGCAGGTAAGGGTGACGGAGTGACAGAGTTAGTGAGGTAGTGATGAAATGAACATGCAAAAGCAATTACTAAGTTTGGGTAGTTAACTGATAGTGTGTCTTTGCATGTGTGTGTGCACGTGCGTGTGGGTGTGATGAGCATGATCGAGTTTGAGTGTCTGCATGTTTGTGTCTGTGTGTTTGTGTCTGTGCGTGATGTCCAGTGAAGGAAAGTCTGAAAGAATGGGTGTTAAATCCGATAGCTGACTGGGAATTGGATCGGACAGCCTAGCAAAAGGATTGATGTGCGTTTTGTTGCTAGCAGCATACAGTTAAAAAATTACGTACGTGATCAAGTTTAACAATATCCCAGTAATATCCATGGAAATCTGAAACCATTTCAGAACATTACAAATTGAAGTCATTATGTGACAGGAAAACCGGAAGTAACACAGGTCATAGATGGTATTAATCATAACTTTGCTAGTCGGATTTTTAATAATCGCAGAATAAATGCGAATGGCGAACTAACGAGAATTTCGTACTTGGACTCTCAATGACAGCCGTTCATCGAATGGGTGCATCTTTGCACAATTTGAGACGCCCAAGGAAAATGACTTCATTAACAAACAACATAAAGTATTTTCCAGATGTGCCCAATGTGACGATTAAGATTCAAGTAACAGCAGTTTGCAAAAGACTGGATGGATATCTGCTTCTTCTTAATCAAAGCGAACCGTGAAGATCCCGGGGTAGAAATGGCCTTCAGGAACCCATGCTTGCCATTAAAAGCGACAATGCTTGTCGTAAGAGGCGACTAACGGGATCGGGTGGTCAAGTGTGCATGACGTGATTGGTACATGTCATCGGTTCCCATTTGCGCAGATCAGTGCTCATGTTGATAATCACTGGATTTTCTGGTCCAGACTCGATTATTTACAGACCGCTGCCATATAGCTGGAATGTTTCTGGGCGCGGCGTAAAACTAAACTCACTCACTCACTCACTCACTCACTCTAAATCAAAGCCCTTATACAGCCTCACACATCAAGCCGGACACTGCGTTGTTCTCTAGACCAGAACCTTCTCCGACAAACTCACTGTAAAGTAACTATGGCTGAACAGAGTTAGACTTGCAGGAGCATATACTAGTATATGGAATGCTCGGTAAACATTTCGGACAAATGTCAAATCCCATCCCTCCAAAATCGCCTTTGACTGTTAACACATACACCTTATGTATGTACTTTGTGACATGCTGTGACATGCCAATGCGCCAGTCAACAGTCAGCCTTTCACCGCTATACAAAATGAAATGATTGGATTACATTAATTATCATGTAACACAGATTCAAAGTGAAGGTTCACATAAAACATATAATGCTACGTTCAGGGCAAATTAAAAGAACGTGGTTCGTGGATTCGAAATTAATGTATAAATGTCAACAATAAGAAATACTGATGAAACGAGGGATTTTGTGTTACTTTTACCATATATGAATATATATTTGTATAACCTACTGTTTTGTGTTCAGATTAATATTTTGTTTCGACATTTGGACCTGATTTTTTTAACCGAAAATGATTGAGAAAGCTCTACCCGTGAAGATTAAGGGTTAGGACTGATCTTCAGTAACCCATGCTTATCATTAGAGACAGCTAACGGGATCGGGTGGTCATCCTCTTGGTTGACACATGTCATCGTATCGCAGTTGCGTGGATTGATGCCCATGCTGCTGATCACTGGATTGTCTGGTCCTGACTCGACTATTTACAGACCGTAGCCATATGGCTGGAATATTGCTGAGTGCGGCGTAAAACACAACCAAACGAAACCAAACCTTAATTACACTCACTCCATTCAAAAAAAGAGTCTAACCTGACCTCACGTAAAAAAATTCTTCATATTGATCAGAATCAATAGTCTCGCAGGAAATCTCGCTATCGAGCAGAATCTTGGTTTTGTAATAAAACTGTCAGCAACTAGTCGCCCAGACAAAAGAAAATTGAAAAATGAAAAACTCTTGGTCAAAATGACTGGTCTCGTTTTTCACTTATATAAATATATAGAGAGAGACAGTATTTACGTTCAGCAGTGTACAGTTGTGTATGTATAGGTGAGTGAGTGAGTTTAGTTTCATGCTGCTCTCAGCAATATTCCAGCTATATGGCGGCGGTCTGTAAATAATCGAGACAGAACCGGACAATGTAGTGATTGACAAGATATTTGGTCTGGACTATTGGGATACGATGACATGTGTCTACCATGTCTGCAAATCATATCATCCAACCCCGTTAGTCGCTTCTAAAGACAAACCAAGACTGCAGAGGGTCAATTCTAAACCGAACTGTCATGGTGAACGTTGCTGATCAAATGCATGGGTGTCGATCTACGCAATTCGGATACGATGATTTGTGATGTTAGTCAAGTCAGCACGCCTGATGACGTGATCCCGTTAGTACAGCTTAATGTGTAGGGTTTGGTATAAAGATGGTATACATAACGACGGTGTGGTAAAACACGTATTGATATAAGGATGGCGTGGTATAACATACCGACATAACGACGGTGTGGTATATCACGTATTGATATAAGGATGGCGTGGTATAACATACCGACATAACGACGGTGTGGTATAACACGTATTGATATAAGGATGGCGTGGTATAACATACCGACATAACGACGGTGTGGTATAACACGTATTGATATAAGGATGGCGTGGTATAACATACCGACATAACGACGGTGTGGTATATCACGTATTGATATAAGGATGACGTGTTATGACATACCGACATAACGACGATGTATGTCGAAGAAAGGCTGGTCCTTGGGTTTTTTATTATTTAGTCATCATTTTGCGGATGTGTCGAACATGGGATACCTTGAAATATAGAGGTCACTCCAACTTCGATTTAACTGTTTGACTGCAGTTTTGGTACTTTTATTTCTGTGAACCGCTTACCATTCTCAGGTCAGGAAACACCAAAAAGCTGGTTAGCATCACGAATGTAGACAAGATTGCCAGATGATTTCAGTCAGACCAGGTAGTGAGCACAGGCAGCTCTTCACAAGTTACAGACACAAATTGAGTCAAACCCCTTTGTAGTTACCACGTCGGTGATTAGTAGTCGGGACAACAGAAATATGTTGTGCACGCACACGCTGGACAGATTCATAATGCTACCTGTGTTATACTAAACTACATGTTGCAACTTATGTTTTCCTAAAACATCTCCATAGTGCTACTTATGTTATTATTATGTTTTATTTGTCGTTTTAAAGCATTGGTTCGCAACGCCGGAGGCCCGGGTTCGATTCCTTACAATGTGTGAAGTCCATTTCTGGTGTTTTCCTCCTTGGTATTGCTGGAATAGAGTTATAAACGAGGTAAAACTATATGACAGCTGCCTGTAGGTAATCGGGACTGGGTCAGACAATCCAGTGATCATCAGCATGAGCATCGATCTACACAGTGTAGATCAAGTCAGCCTCTAACGACAAGCATGTTTTGCTGAAGACACATTCTGCCCTGGACCTTCAGTTGTTATATAAGTGCTGCTTATTAGTTTTCCTATTTGCATCATACTAAACACATTGGTTGTGCTACTAAATGTGTTATACTAAATGCATTATTTTTGCTGCTTGTGTTATACTAAACCAGAGGCAAACTGCAGCGCAAATCGAGTTGCACAGCATAGCGAATATGACCAGTCTTCTTATATGCTAGCAAAGCGAGCAAAGGTTGGCAACGTACTTTCCTCGCTTCGGATCGAAAAATATTTTTCATGCCAAAATAAAATATCGCCACCAGCAAAGGTACACTCCCAATTCCTCACTTGGCTGTTCTCTCACATTTCATACCCCATGTTTAGTAATTACTCATGTGAAAATACTTTTTATTTAACATTTTAAGCGCCAGTCGTGGTATTCAGATCGTTCTTCGCCTCCATTATCCCTGACAGCAACATTTGATTATTTATCTTATTTTCATATTGATTCGGTGAGTGAGTGAGTTTAGTTTTACGCGGCACTGTGATTTAGAGACAGAAGAATCGGGGGAATCGAAATGACGCATGTTTTCCTTTGACCAATCAAAAATAAACCTATTATTGGAAACAAAAATACCGATATTATTTTGTTTCGTGGTTAGGACACATCAACTAAGCAGCGGACATATGTTTACGTCAGATATACCTCGTGACCACTATAATCAACTCAAAAACACATGTGCCTTAATCACTGTGAAAGAGCTTTTTTGTTGATCAAAGGATGAGTTTTGTTTCACTTTTATGCTATTTAAAATTCCGTGTTAGAAATCTTAGTGGATTTCACCATTAGAGTGAGTGGGTGAATTTAGTGTCACTCCGCACTCAGCAATATTCCAGCGATATGGCTGCGGTCTGTAAATAATCGAGTGATCAACAGCATGAGCATTGATCTACGTAACTGGGATACGGTGACATCTGTAAACCAAGTCAGCCAGCCTGACAACCCGATCCCGTTTTCTCCATCACAGCTGCCAAAACCCACAACTGTCCAGTCCGGCAAGTTGACAACACCGGTATAAAACCTCAGTCTCGCCCGTGGCTAGTGCATTTTTCATCATTGAAATGCTCTCCAATCCGGAAGCTGTCCATTCGGGATCTCGGCATGAAATGAACCACCCGAATATGTCTTCAGTACTGACAGTAATCAGCACTGTCTAATCCGACAAGGAGTCGGTGGGATGTGTATTGTCAGCAATTAATCCTACCTTAAAACTAAATGGTTGCCGACAAAGATAACCTAATCTTAGTTCAATGTGAGTATGACTGAACATATGATAAATGATTTGATACTTCCTTTGTCAATGTGTGCAGAACTGAGAGAACCACATGATACAACGATGGCATAAGAATGTGACAAATCTAGTTCAGTTCTAATCGTAGGTAACCGGTTCACCCCTATATTCCGGCATGCTGTCTAAAACGGATTATTTCGGGTTTCGACAAATTCCACTGTACACCAAAATATAAGTACAAATGTGTTCCAGTTACTTTAATGCCAGATCTTCTGAGGCAGATATTGCATTTAATAGGAATCATTACCTGTTGTGTATGATTGTATTAAACATTTGGTTACGAAAGCCTACAATGACAAATTGAAACAAACCGTCATTAAATTCATTACAGTCCACAAATCAATTTATGTGTGCCCCTGAATAGGGGTGCACGGCGTTACCGGTATACGGGTATACCGCAACACGCTTTTAAACGATACGTATACTGGGTAAAGAACATAAATGAAGTTTTTGTTATAATCTTTCAATTAACATCTACACATATTTTTTATTCACAACAGATGTTTTCCTTCGTTGTTCAGTGACAAAACTCTGTAATGCTGTAATACTATAAATTGTACGAATGGGAATATGGCATCCATGACTACGCTTCCTAATTTTGAGATTGCTGTTATCAGAAGTAAAAGAAATATGTTTAGGGTCTTATAATGTAGAAAATAGGATTGACATGCACAATTAGCGCCACTTGCTGTCAAACACTTAATGCCATGCGTATATCGCAATTTGGGTACTAACATCGCAATACATTTGGAGTGCCAGTTTGATGCCAGTACATAGCCCTACCCCTGAACACACGATTTGTTCATAATGCTCCCATACACAATAATATTCACTCGGGATGATATTCAGCAAACCTATGCTTGTTGTATGAGGTGATTGACGGAATCGGGTGGTCAGGTTCGCTGACTTCCTGTCATCGTATCTGTCATCGAACTGCGTAGTTCGATGTAATGCTTTTGATGGCTGGATTATCTGATCAAGATGCGGCTGTTTACAATAAGTGAGTGAGCTTTGTTTTACGCCGCACTCATTCAATGTTCCGGCTATATGGGGGCGATCTGTAAATAACCCAGTGACCAATAGCATGAGCATCGACCTGCGCAATTGGGAACCGATGAAGTGTCAACCCAAGCTATGCTAAACATGTGTGGCGCTCAACAAACACCCAAATATAAGTGGTATGTACTGCTGTGGAATTTAAAAGAAATCACGTGTATAGAGATGGTTATAATGATTATAGGAGGTGAAGGGTCATGATTGTGAAAGTGGTGATGATGGTGGTTTTGTTGGTTGTTATTGTTGTTGTCGTCGTCGTCGTCGTCGTCGTCGTTGTTGTTGTTGTTGTTGTTGTTGTTTTGGTGCTGTTGCTGTTACCAAGAAAATGAGTACAAAGATGGTTGTGGTTTAGGCCGAGGTGGTCATAATTTTGATATAAGTAATGATGATGATTATTTACAGATCGCCGCCATATATCTGAAATATTGCTGACTCACTCACTCACTCCATGCCAATTCTAATCCGGAGTTCAGAGTTATTCAAGGGACCAGCAGCTGTCAGATTTTAATTAGAAATTTATCTAGTATTTACAAACCGTTTCCACACGAGGTCATTAGTATTTACTCATACAGTAGGAACTTCTACTCCTTATAACATATTTATAACGTAACCAACAAACACAATTGATACTGAAAATAACAAGTGCACTGGGGATAATGATGAAACGATGATGATGATGATGATGATGATGATGATGATGATGATGATGATGATGATGGTGGTGGTGGTGGTGCTAATAACATGAGAGGCACGCTCGGGATGATGGTCTGTCGGTGGAGTAGATGCCAGACGTTTTATTGTCACGATATTTTATAGTAATATATTTCACATCCGTCCTCAAATCATCCTCTGATGATATCCACATCAAGGGATTATCATGACTACCTCACATTAGCTAAACTAACTGACGCAACTGACGACTGTAGGAAGCGATCGTACAACAGCACATGTCGATGGTGGGTTTTGATTGATAAAGTCTTAATAACGTAATATAAAGCTGTCTATCTTAATAGACTTCTCAGCGAGTCACGTTTTCATTATATAGATGACATGAATACCATATTCAGTGTGGATCTAACCACATTTCGTAATGTCGATTAAATCCATAGGAGTTAGTTACATTGTTCGTCTGTTGATCAATACTGCTTCATTTTATACTGCATATTTCAGCATCTCACTTTTACTGTGCTTTCCACTTCAGCTTCTAACTGTAACTACACTTGTCGCTTCAGCATCTCGCTCTTACTGGTTTACCACTTCAGCATCTCGTTGTAACTACACTTGTCGCTTCAGCATCTCGCTCTTACTGGTTTACCACTTCAGCATCTCGTAACTATACACTTGTCGCTTCAGCATCTCACTCTTACTGTGTTTATCACAGTAGCATCTCTCTCTAACTATACACTTGTCGCTTAAGCATCTTGCTCTTACTGTTTACCACTTCAGCATCTCGTTGTAACTACACTTGCCGCTTCAGCATCTCACTCTTACTGTGTTTACCACTTTAGCATCTCACTGTAAGTATGCACTTGTCGCTTCAGCATCTTGCTCTTACTGGTTTACCACTTCAGCTTTTCACTGTAACTACACACTTGTCGCTTCAGCATCTCACTCTTACTGTGTGTACCACATTAGCATCTCTCTGTAACTATACACTTGTCGCTTAAGCATCGTGCTCTTACTGTTTACCACTTCAGCATCTCGTTGTAACTACACTTGTCGCTTCAGCGTATATCTGTTACAGTACCTAAAACCTTCATAGTATCACCCTAACTTCATATACCCAAAGAAGATGAAGATACGGGTTAGAACTGGTCTTCAGTAACCCAAACTTGCCATGAGGAAAGGCGAAGTGACTGGGTGGTCAGACACGTGACCTTCGCAAAGTATCACCACTGCGTAGATCGATGTTCATGACGTAAGTCACTGGGTTTTCTGGTCCATATATTTACAGTCCGTCGTCATATAGTATGAATATTGCTTAAAGAGACGTTAAACAACAAACAAACATATACTGGACAAATTAAGTTAGGGATATTGGTATTGTTATGACTGAGATTTTATCAGTGTGTCAATGAATAAATGTATCATTATTCAATTTTTCTTCTTAATTTATATATCCATAACTATTTTTGCCCAGTATGTGATTTTGCACCATCAACATTTAACAGTTTATCAACTTGTTCATACTACATGTAAACCTAGCACTTTTCCATTTGACAGTGACCACCCCAATTTGTCTCCCAAAGATGATATTTCACCATGAGGCTCTGTTAAGTAACAGCACCACCTTTGCAGAACTACCCAAACTGTCCAACAGTTTCAAGACTGGACCCATATTCACTAAGCGATGGCGTCCCTACGCAGTCGTAAGTCCAAGTTAAACGATGATCGTTGCAATCCTCTTGGCGCTGCGATGTTTTTTGCGGAGTAACACAGCGATCGTATCGCTACGCAGTCGTAAGTCCACATTAAAACACGATAGAGGGATCCTCTTAGCGCTACGATCTCTCTGCGGAGCGAGAAACAAAGCCTCCGAGCGACTTCACCGACGGTGGGAGGCCTAGTGGTTCAAGCGTTCGATCGCAACACCGAAGGTCTGGGTTCGATTTCCCATGGCGTGCCGTGCCTATATGTGGTGTCTTCCGCCGTGATATTTCTGGAAAATTCTGAGAGCGCCGCAGAACCATAATCATTCACTCATAGCGGTACGCAGTCCATGTTACGCATGAGAGTTACGCTCCTCAGCGCTGCGCTCGCTCTGTGGAGGGGGGCCCCAAAGCTTGCGACTGCAATACTATACAGCTCACACAGATGTCTAACCTGACCGGACAATTACATTGAATTACGTGCCATTATACAACGTACCCATTCACCTTCTAGGAGTACGAATTAATCAGAGAATGTTGAACTTCACACGTTTTGCCTGATAACATAGCCCCACAATAATTAGTTCTAAGTTTCCGAGCAGACAAAAAACACATTTCAGTGACTTAATATTTAATACTTCGTGACCTGCCTTCCTTACGCAAGGGAAGACTTCCGGATAAGGTAAACATCAGGTCGGGTGGAAATGATGCTGCTAAAGTAGATTAATTAATATCTTATTAGACTGTGACTGAAGGCCGTAAAACCATTCTCACAAACACACCAGGGGACAATCGTGTACTGACGTTCAGTCTGTTGATGTGTCAGCGCAGTAGTGCAGTGGTAAGGCGTCTGCCTATCAAGCTCGAAGGCCAGGGTTCGATCCCCGGAGGCGGCACGTAGGTTCGAGTCCTGAGGTGGGCACATTTGCGTAGTATCCTTGGATACCACATTGTCTCAGTTCACCCAGCTGTAAAATGGGTACCCGTGAGGCTATGCTGGCAATGTCAGTTTAGAAGATGGTTGTAGAGAGGAAATGTCAAGGATCAAAAAGGCACTTTCCAAAGTGTATGTTTTAATAAACACTGGATGTACAATTTGGAAAACTCCTACGCATTTCTAAATTAAATATAAAGATATGAACACTTATGATATATGTTACTTGTCGTGTACATGTATGTTTATACATGTATATACAGATTACTATACGAGGATGTGTTTCGTGGTTAATTTACGGAAAGAATATTAAATTGTTTTGCATTTCCAGAGCTGGGGTAATCATATAAAGTATTGCACGAGTTTCGTAAAATACATGAGTCTCATGAATCAGTACATCCATGAAGATGCGCATGAGAGTCTTTTCTTCAATAACCCATGCATGTCATACGAGGTTCTTCAGTAACTCATGCATGTCATACGAGGTTCTTCACTAACCCATGCATGTCATACTAGGTTCTTCAGTAACACATGCATGTCATGAGAGGCGACTAACGGGAGGTCACGCTCGCTGACTTGGTTGACACATATCAGCGTATCCAAATTGCGAATGTCGATGCTCATGATTTTGATCATTGGATTATTCTGTCCAGTCTCGATTACATACAGACCAACGTTTAGGGCTTTAGGGTTAGGGTAAGGTTTAGGTTAGGGTAGGATTTAGGGTTTGCGCTAGGGTTATGGTGACGTGACGCAACCGTACCTAAAAAAGTATTCTGTATCTGTACCTTAAAGTATCTGTACGTATGTTTTAATCCTCTTGAGCTCCCCTATGCTAAAGTCATCTCACAACGACTGTCTCCGTAGACAATGCCAATTGTCAAATGACATCAACAATATTCAGGCATGTAGACGTTGTTCCTGTGATGACGTCATTCCTACCAAACTTAAGAATACAATTGGACTCGAATAACATTAACAACACAATATGGATGACGTAACAATCAGCTGGAGAAAGAAGCGATAATTGCCGTTGTGGACATTGATTTTTTTCGAAGACTGTTATTTCGAAAGTAGGATTATCATTGTCATAAGTTAAACACATTACAAACGGATACTGTGAATTGAAAAAGAAAATATGAAACAATCTTTAAGAAATTCATTAAGGTTTTATCATATTTTGAAAAATGAGAATGATGAAGAATTGCCCAAATGCGTGAGTCAGTGTAATTATGCCATGAATACATAGAACGTAATTATCTGTGGTTTCCGATAGCAAATGATCATATCTCGTTATTCTGTCATTGATTCCTGAACGGCCACAGTCGAACGCGGGCGAGGGCTGACGACTACAGCAAGGTGTGCAGCTACGATCCTCGATCGTCAAGCGAACATCCGCACCCTATTACCGAGGCGCCGGAGTGCATCTAACATGTTCCGGATGTTTGTTAACTAACATCTTTTAGTTTTGAACCTCACTGTTAAATATATATTGGACCTATAACGGTGAACTATCACGAGCTCACTCCTCTACAAATAAAGGGGTGAGGCAAGGAGTGGGCTGATTCACTGAGACGTAGTTTACCTATGCAGTGTTTGTTGTTTGACGCCGCACACAGCTATATAACGACGGCATATGAATACCAAAATCGGACCTGATAGTCCAGTGGTTGATATAATGAGCACCGATCTACGCCTGCAGGATATGATGTCAAGCTGTCAGCCTAAGCTTCAAAACTGAACTAAGTTTCCCATTCACAAGTGAATTAGTAGGAAGCTCCTTACATGCCGACCCGTGAAGGTCCCCTGCGCCGGGGTAGAATGGGCCTTCAGCAACCCAAGCTTGTCATTAGAATTAGAAATTTATCTAGTATTTACAAACCGTTTCCACACGAGGTCATTAGTATTTACACATACAGTAGGAACTTCTACTCCTTATAACATAGTTATAACGTAACCAACAAACACAATTGATACAGAAAATAACAAGTGCACTGGGGATAATGATGACATCATGATGATTATGATGATGATGATGATGATGATGATGATCATGATCATGATCATGATGATGATCATGATCATGATCATCACACCTCAGCTGAAATTATCGTGGAAGAAGACAAGGGTGGGAAAGCGTGCAGTAGATGAAGATGATACCGGCTGATTTTGTTATTTAGCGTAAATATAATGACAACATTTAAATACTATTTCATAACACCTTGATAATAATCTTTAATAACGGGCGTTTCAGACCATAAACAACGTGAATAAAGAAAGTGGCAAATCAGATGGACAGGTGTTTGTAGGAATAACAAAGCTGTTTCACAGTAAACAAAACATAAACTAATGGTAATGTATTATATAGCTTGAAAATTGCCCAAAAAGACTTGTAACAATAACAAAATCCTCAGTTATTATTCTGTAGCAGTAAACAATTTAAATTTATTTTGAAAACACTGCGTAAGAATGGTTAAGTTACTCTCTTCAAATGTATGATATTTTGAAACAATTTGAAAATTCCCCGCATTCCCTTTTTCCGAACGTTTATTCTTTGGGATGAAAAAAATCATTACAATTTAAATACACACACCTCTGAGGTGTTGTTTCAAACTTTACCAGATATTTGAATGTAAATTCTGAAAATGTCGGGAAGTTCAATTCTTTTAAAGCGTCCGTCTAACTTGACGATCAAACAAAGAAAGTGACAGCAGGCTGTCAACTGGCACCTTGTATCCTCATTAATATATGCTTGGAACAAATCTTTTGTCTTCCACGGCAAATACATTATTATTTCTAAACAAACATCCTTAATGAGCACGACACGAACAACATGGCGGATTAAAGCGTTATGCTGCTTGTTGAGGAGGAATTCACATGACGGTCTGCAGAACGGTCAAGTATGAGAATGCATGTACCTCTTGTTAAGTCAAACTTGTTGGTTATATTAAATCACTGCACTCTAGTTACATCTGAAACGGCAGTTCAATAACATCTCACCAGCCCCAACAGTAATATGGCGTCAATTCATGGCCCTCGATTCATCTTCTTTGAGAATAATATTAACAGTTCGGTGGAGAGGCCGCTATGTCTTTCCAGACGAAAAAAAACCGCTCGACATGTTGATATGATTTTATTATCATAAATCATGAGAGGGTCGGTTTTAAACATATTGGGTTTGGGGATTTTTTTAGATTTGCCACGCGTCTGTCTAAATGAGTGGGTTTTACTGTCGTCCTTACTATTACCGGGGTCATAAATACACGATTAGGGCGCTGTCGCTGCCACAACGCCCGAGAAGAGTATGTAATCACCAGGTGTGTTGGGAATAGCCGAACAGTTTTATCTACATAAACACGGCCGGGCAAGCTGCGACACGACCAGGCTTGTTTGACATACAAAATCTACACCGTGTGATGTTCGCGAATGTGCACGAAGGATGTTAGAAATGTAGTAAATATTACCAACGACCCTTCAACTGCCAGGCGAGATCGCATTGCCAAATGATCAGTTGATCAATGTTCTCTGGCGATGAGCAAACCTCTACAGGGCCTCCACTTGAATAAATGCCAGGCATATCGTCACGGGAAATGTTACGTAACGTGCAATCCACTGCATGCAAATAGCGGTCATACACATGCTTTTTGCTAATTCACTGAGTGTGTACCTGGTCAGTTCCAATCGAGAGATGTAGCCGCGTCTAGATGACGCATTTGGGACCATTGGCCATCTAAATGCTTAAAAATTCAATTTATTTCTCACTTTATGTCGCAGTGGCCGTATTTTTCACTTGACCTACATATCAGCCGGCAAGGTTCCAATTATAGATAATGTTTTCTAAACGACCGATTCTGGTACGCGAACTTATATCTAGTGGATCTTTCGACCCTGGTTTTAATTTTAATTTGCACGATAACATAAAATGTGAATATGTTTTTGTTATTTCGTTTTTGTAGATTGTTCAATATTTGAATAAACATGTCAAATAAAGCAGGCACACTGACATTCATATGTTATAGGTTGTTTGCTGCTAGCATAATCCCTATCCATAATGTCTCATGAAACGAATGATTTGATTGGCTGAAGGTTGATTGACGAATGAAATTGGGGTGACTCCGCCTCTCTAGTGTTGGAAGATGGCGCCTCCCTCTAGCTTCCTCTGGCAGCCCAGTGATTCGATGGATATCTGAGTGAAACAGGGTGAGCCAACTTTTAACCGTATCTACCTCGTAAGTTGCTATGTGTGCTAGAGGTTCCAAATCTCTAGTACCTCAGGGACGTGAACTGAACCGCCATGTTGAGAGAGCCCGATATAAGGCGATGTGATCAGAGAGCAGTTACGATGTGAAATTCGTGAGACCCACGGTTTAACTAGAAACGCGGGTGACGTATCTTTCTACCTCATGCTTCGCTCATGGCCGCTGCATTTTCCGACTCGTTCGGTGAGCAGCTGTCCTGTCCCCTATGTTTGAGCAGATTCGACGATCCACGAGTGTTACCATGTCTCCATACATTTTGCATGAAGTGTTTGGAGACCGAGCTCCGCGATTCTGGGGGAGGGGGAGGGGGTGGCCTAGGCATAAACTTCGGTTGCCCCACCTGCCAACAAATGGTGTCCCTAAATTCAGCCGGACTAGAAAGTCTCCCTTCCAACTTCTTCATCAACAACATTATCGATGTGATGGTATCCCACGAAGACGAGTTCGAAAATGGCAAGCAGGAGAGGGACAGGGGACTGACAAGATGGTGCAGTTCATGTGATGAGGGAAGCCAAGCTTCATCTTTGTGCAAGAATTGTAATGAGTATTTATGTGATAATTGTGTCAAAGCTCACCAGCGTGTAAGGCTGACTAAAGATCATTACATTGAAAGACTGCCAAAGATGAGATACACACCACCCTCTCTCTCTCATCCAGATCCGTCACCTACCCATTTTTCTGACAGTGGTCGGTCCCTTACCAGTTGTGATAGCCACGAACATGAAGTATTAAGACTATTCTGTGACACCTGTGCCCTAGCCATCTGTAGGGAATGTACCATGTCAGAGCACATGGGTCACAGTTTTATCTACCTCCAAGATGCTATTGATAATTCCAAGACAATCACATTGAAACTTTTGGCTGATGCCAAGGCAGGGATCAAAGCATTAGAAGAAAGCATCCATTTAACCCAGGGAATGGCTGAACGAGTTGAGGTTCGGGCACAAGCAGTAGCGACAGAGGTTAGAGCAACAACACGTAGACATATGACTGCTTTGGAAGAGAGGGAGAGGGAGTTGCTGCGACGGGTAGAGAAAATACGCCAAGTAAAAGCCAAATCACTTCATTTACAAGTCGATGATTTGAAACATGGACTTTCATCACTCAGTCAAACTGTGGATGAAGTTGAAGTCCTACTGAATACGGGTACTGACATTGACATTTTGAAAACGAAGGATCGTATGGTTTCTGAAATACAGAACATGCGGCGCCTCAGGGGCCATATGCAGCCGCATGAAGATGATAACATTTTATTCACTCCCCCAGATGCAGCCTTGTACAATGCCATCAGTAAAATGGGCTTTATTAGTAGCAGTGCTTATGCACCCAATTCCTGTGCAACCGGCGATGGCTTGAAACGAGCTTTAAAAGGAAAACTAGCTTTGTTCATGGTACACACCAAAGATCACCACGGAGAGGGGCGTGTGATGGGAGGGGACCCACTGGAGATCATCATACAAAGTCCAGAGGGAGCTCTTTATCGAACAGAGGTCATCGATCGTCAAAACGGTTCCTATGCTGTCACATATCGCCCACAAACAGAAGGGCAGCATATCATCTCTGTCACAATCCGTGGCAAGCACATCAGGGAAAGTCCATTCACAGTGAACGTGAGGAGTGGACGAAACTATGCGGCAATTGGCCGTAGCATTTTCCAGTTTGGTGGTGAAGGGGATGGAGATGGGAAACTGTGTCGCCCTTGGGGTGTATGCTGCGACAGGGATGGTTATGTCATCGTTGCAGACCGTAGCAACAACAGAGTGCAAGTGTTCACTCCAGACGGAGCATTCCATCACAAGTTCGGATCTCCGGGCTCCAGAAACGGCCAGTTTGACCGCCCAGCAGGTGTCTGTGTGGATCTTCAAGGACGTATAATCGTTGCAGATAAAGACAACCATCGTGTGCAGCTCTTCACATTTGATGGCAATTTCGTGTTGAAGTTCGGCGAAAAAGGTAATAAAAACGGGCAGTTTAACTATCCCTGGGACGTGGCAGTCAACTCAGAGGGTAAAATACTGGTGTCTGACACACGCAACCACCGTGTACAGTTGTTTACTCCTGATGGCCAGTACCTGAACAAGTATGGTTTTGAGGGCCCACTTTGGAAGCACTTCGATTCCCCACGTGGTGTGTGTTTCAATAATGACGGACACATCGTTGTGACAGATTTCAACAACCATCGTCTACTCGTCATTCACTCTGATTTCCAGTCAGCACGTTTCCTTGGCACAGAGGGCAGTGGGAATGGCCAGTTCCTTCGTCCGCAAGGGGTTGCTGTCGATCAAGAAGGAAACATCATCGTGGCAGATTCAAGGAATCACCGAATCCAAGTGTTTCAACCCAACGGCAACTTCCTGTGCAAGTACGGCACCCAAGGCTCCGGGCCAGGCCAAATGGATCGTCCTTCAGGTCTGTGTGTCTCACCAGATGGGTATGTGATAGTTGTGGACTTTGGGAATAACCGTGTAGAGGTTTTTTGACGGCTTCACAACAGAAGACCTTGAGGGTCAAGCCAGGCAGGGTCAAGCCCACGAGGGTCAGCTGCATCCACTTGCGCTCAGACATGCTTCTCAGGTGACTTAATCGTGAAGCCAAAGGCATCGTCAGCTCAGGGATTTTCTATATATACTTAGTTACAGAGTGTCTGTCAGTGTGCTTATATGATTTTATCAACTTTACCCAAGATAATGTGTAGAGGAAATTGTCAGTTCTTTCCACCATCCTTCCTATGGCACTCAATATCACATTTAATGAATCGTCAATTGAGATAACAAAATGACAAGTTTCAATTGAAGAAATTCATTCACACAAATGTTGGGTAGACTTGATAAGTGAGTTATATTTATTAGCTACAGATTGTTTGCTATGTGTTTTCAGATGCCTTCTGGGTATCCAAGTGTCACACTGTGACTTTAATTCCTTCGATGTCTTTATTTTGTAAGACATTAATATTGCCTGTTAATGTTTTCGAATATAGAAGTGTGTGCTGGGCCAATGTTTCCGCTCAGCTTAATGCCATCAAAGTATAAACGTTAGTCTGAACTGCCCATCATTCCCTGGCCGAATGTCTAGATTGTGCAAGACTGTTTAAATATCTGTTTAGTGCAAACCAGTCTACCTCTCGCTGTCACTGCTAGCTCTAAGCAATAGGAAGTGCTGGTGGCCCAATCCTCCAATAAATATAAAATTCTGATCTCACATCTCAGGCAGCACGAGTCTGTACTCACATCCAGCAGTTTTGTCATAAGATGTGAGTTGACTTATGAGTTGAGGATAAGACATGGAAATCATTTTTAACTAAAATCTGTGTTTCATCAACAAACTGAATGTTTTCAAGCTCTTTAATAACTGCTTTACAAACTGTATGTTAAATTTGCTTTCAAAATCAACTTGCTGGAGTTACCTCCCTTTACCAACAACCTTGAGCTTTTTCATTATCAGTAAGCTTCAAGTAGTCAATGCATGGAAGTATTTTTGAGCCATTCATGCCTTTTCATAACATCTGAAGGGAAGAGACCAAATTTGCAAATCAAAAGATTTTTTCAGAGATCATGATTCAAAACTACTTGTAAACATGAAAGTTGTTATTTTGATTATATTTTTAATAAGAGATGCTAGTTAGTTAAATATGCCAGTGCTGGAAATTACAGTTTGACTGTCCAACATTTGCTGTTTCCTGGTCTGGTCTTCCAAAGTCTTGCACAATATTGACAGAGCCTTCAGTCGTAGCTGCTCATTCTCTAGGCCAACCAAGCCAAAATAAGCGATAAAGTGTTTATTTTGGTACTACCTCATGTCAGTCTGTGTTACTATGGTTACGGACAACAGAATTCAGTCTGTAATGCGGTACTTGCAGAAAACTATATCTACTTACTTTCATTTTTGATAAGATGAAAACAATGTAATTATGCATGAGAGCGCTGTAGATGTTTCAAGTAATGAAGACGTGCAGTCGTTGATGTGAAATTTGAATTAATGCCGATATTTTGTCTTGGAAATGTTTTGGTGTGGTTTGGAAGCTTATTGTAACCATGGTTTCAAATTTTTGGATGGTACCTCTCTCCTCAATGAGGAATATTTTATGTGTTCAAGTCTCTGTTCATTGTGACATTTAATGTTCTGTTCACTTAAGTTAAACAACATATTACATTTGAAATTTCAAAATTTCATCAAAATATTTTAAATCAAATAATGTAATTCACAAGGTAATTGTCAAAGGAAACTTAAATTTACGTTCTGACATTTATTTTCAGAGAATGTTAGTGAGACAAGTCAGATCTATATTTTACATGGTTAATTTTTTGGACTTTTTATGATAATATTTTTCTTTGAAAGATACATGACAGTTAGATTCTGGACTTGTTGGGGTGGAATCTAAGATTTTCGGAGATTTTTACCATTTTGTTCAAATGTCTAAACCTTTTAAATTTAAGAGAATGACAGTTCTTGTCCAATTCTTTATGCCCTCTTAATTTGAGAACCACACTTCATACTGGTCAGTCACTGGTCAGTAGCAGGATGAAGTCTTTGTTGGCATATCTTCAAAACATAACCTGGGTCTTTCATGGATCGATGTGGGATAATTAGAGACATTATAGTCCACTGCAGACAAAAGTAAATGCTTTACTCTGGGATTTAACTTCATTTGTTCAGAGACTGGCATTTGGGCATAAATATGCAACAAATAAACAATTCCAAAATTGAAATGTTCAAAAAAATTGCTACAGTATCAGTGTTTACGAATGGTGTTTCAAAGTAACAGGACATTGGGTCCTTTAAGTTTCAGATGTCTGTCTGACCCACTGAAAATTCACAGGACCCACAGAATAAAATTGAACACACATTTCAGATTTAACATTTCTCATAATTGGCATTGAAATTATTAACATTATATGATGACAAACATTATAAACTTAAATTTATAAACAGTGAACAAGTATCACATGCCACAAATAGCAACTTCAGCAAAAGTCATTGTAATATATTCCGTCAGACACTGGGGCCAGCAGGTTGGGGACTTTTGTCTGACCATTGGCAAATCTGCCAGATTTGTCAGAGGGTCAGACACTATTCGTGAACACTGCAGTATCCATGTCTAATGTAGTGACTTGGACTTGTATTCCACTAAGGTCAGAACTTAAGAAGAACAAGGAGATTTATATCATAGTCACATAATACACTATGTTAAAGCCTCTCAGAATGTAAAATAGTAGGAATTTTATAAAAGTCCAATTTTTAACAAAACAACCCTTTTTCCCACTTTCCTTGTCAAGGGGTCTCAGTTTTGAATCCCAGATAAATCCTTTATGACAGAAAAGTAAAAACTAATTTTGTTTAATCTTCAGTCATGTTTTACAAAATTTATTGATTTACTGATGGCGTTAACAAATAGTAATTTATTGAAATTGGAGTGTTTGGAATTTCTTTCACCATTTCCTAAGGAAATCCATATCTGCTTTAATATCATATTTGAAAAGTTCTTGTGTTTATAGAAAGTTTTATCAGAACTTGTTTCTACTTTCACACTGAAAATTTATGTCTGAAAGCATGATTGCTAGATGAGACATTGCTAAAATGTAAAGAGATTTTAGTGAATCATTTTTGCTTTTGGGAATTATTTTAATTCAAAGCATTCAAACTAAACTGTTTGAGTTCATACATTTTTATTTACATGATATGGCGCCACATTGATCTATTTTTTACGGTAATGATTAACTTGTTAATTTCAAAATTGATAACCCACTCAAATTAGCATTTGAATACTATTTAATTTTCATCTGAAAAAGCCCAACCTCTTCAGGAAATCGTTATTTTTCAGCCACATTTGAAACAATTTCGTCCAAATTTTCAAACTTCAATATGGTTTTATTTCAGTCATTAAGTTGTTTGAGTTCCAACAATCTGATTCCTGAACCAGATCATCAGGGAATTATCTCCTAACTCAGCAAAGAATACAAACATTAACTTTCCCGGTTAACTTTCAGGGCTCACTTGCCTCCATCTTGGGATCTGTAACCTCAGACAAGGATGAAAGATGGAGAACAACTAGCCTTTGATCTAGCCAGCTTGAGAAAGAGCATTGGTTACATCACTTTATCTAAGCAGGCCTAATTGAGTTTGAGATGGCTACAGTTTGATTTAATTAGGGGCCTCTCCTTTCTTTCTTGACATCCAATTTAAGTGTCATTGGGGCCTGGGGCATCTGTGTATCTTATGTAACGGGGTAATAATGTATTGGAACAGAATGCTTGTTTTCTCTTTATGGGCCCTTGGTGGAAGGGTGCTTTTGACCAATCCATCTGTCTTAACTGCAGGATTAAAGCCAATCTATGCCTTTGTATGCCTTTATATGTGGTTGAAATCCCAGATTAAAGGCATCAAATTTGAGCCTCACTTGTTTGGTATGGGTTGTATTCATTGAAATTCAAAACATGGAAATTAGTTAGCTTTTGTTCTTTCTGGTCAGTCCATGTAATTTTTCATGATTTTTTTGTGTCGGTTTTAAGTGGAAGTGTTGACTAATGAAGGTTTTTGGTTTTGTTATTTTGTTTTAAAAAAATAAATCATGTTATGGTCAGCTTTAATCACTGAAAGTAACAACAGGGAAAAAGGATATTAGAGCTGTTGATTGGACAGAACATTAAATGTCATTGTGAAGGAACGCTATTAATGACAAAACAAATATACCTCATTATCGCGTGGCATTTCATGTTTGCATTACAAACAACCGATGTGTACAGCTTATTTGTGTGTTGTGTGTGGAGGCAGTGCTTGTTTATTTTGATACACTATACACCTGACTAGCCTTGAGAAGGCGTAAAACTGGAGTTATTTTCACACGATATTTATACCTGTGAAATGGGTTTTGTTGACGCTAGTCGAACTGGTAAATACTGTCAATGCTTGTTGATGTTAATAAATTAGAACTTTGTCCTGTACAACTGCGCACTGTGATTCGACATTGCAAAAATTCATGGGGGAGATATATTAAGAAGCTTCTTTTTAGAAAAAAAAAATATTTAAAAAAAATCTGTAGATTTTATGTTATGATTTCATGTAAATTATAAATGACTACCTCAGTTACAAGTTGATATTTATCGTTTAGTGAAGCTTTTATCTGCCTTGCACACGTCTCATATCCAATGCTGCTTTAGCTCCTATGCTCTGTTTGTTATGAACAAACAAGTGTGTTCATATTGTATGCTTTCTTGTACATGTAGTAGGCTAAAGTGATATTATTCCTGTATTACATAGCTCATTCTTTCAGAAAGTCGGAAGATGAAATCAGCTTGTTATTGGTAAATTTATGTTGAAACATGTTTAACATGTAAAACAAGTGACACTGAAAACCTCGAGTTTTAATCAAGATTTATACAATGGTACCTCAACATTCTTTGGCCACTGCCATCTAGATAGCAAAACTTTTGTATATAGATATTTTTGCTTTTTGCAATGTGTAGGTAGGTCCGGAAAATGATTAACTATTCGGGTATATGCTTTGATAATACCTATTTCATATATAGGGTTGTCCTCACTGAAATGAAGATATTGCGCTTTATATATTTGGCTTTTGCCTCGTGACCATTTCTACCTCACTAACTGATGGGATGGGGGTGGAAGGGGAGGGTGAGTCTGAGGGGTGGGTCATAGACCGCTGTTAGCATAGTGCGAGTTGTTGGCCAGCGCTGTCCCTATGCAAGTGTATTGTTTAGCTTTCTCGGGCTCTGGGTTTGGGCGAGAGAGGTTGTTCTGTACTTTGTACAGTCGCCTGTTTTGTTGAGTGACAGAGATAGTGGGTCCACGTTTTGTGCATATATGTTAATGTAGATTAGGATTTTCTGTGTTCTGCAGAGGCTGTGCTGATCTCAAAGAGAGAGAATTTGGTTATTGTTGACCTTGTTACCATGGTTACCTCAATTACTTGACCTTGTTGCTATGGTTACCTCAACTTTTGCATCTGAAGTCCTGAAAGGCAAACTTCAAGTGAATGGCATTTGTTGATTGTGACCGTGAATACCTCAAAGGTTGTCTCTTCACTAATCGACATTAGGTATAGTCTGTTTCCTCCACCATATCTACTCTTTATGCTGGTCCTTCCTGGTATCACTTGTTTTAGCTTTAAGTCTTTAATGTACTTTTGGTTGATTTTCAAAAGACGTTCAACTCCATATTTCATATCTTTGGTCAAAGACACTATTTTTTTCATTTTTCGTTATTTTATGTGGAGGTTTTTTCAAGGTATGCTTATTCAGAAAATTACTTTGAACTTTTTAATGTTAACCTTGAACTTTGTAATGCTCACCTTGAACTTTGCAGTGTTCCCCTTGAACTTTCTAATGTTCACCTTGTACTTTGTAATGTTTACCTTGAAGACTAAAAGGTGAACATCTCTGCCTAGATTGCACCAATCTACCTTTACTAACCAGCCAGTAATGGCACCAACACTGAATTGTTTCTACATGCCAACTGCTTTTGTTGACCTGCCGTTGATGTGATTACTGTTAAAGCTTGGTGCCTCCTTACCTGGCTCAATAATTCATAATACTTTATTAAGGATCTGCTACCTCCTCGTCAGCCAGTAACAGGCTTTCCATGTGTGTGTTTGAATTTCGCTACTCAGGATAGTCATTACTCATATACTCAAGTCGGACGATGTACCTCTGTGTTGATTGATGACGTGCACCTGCATCGTCACATCCCTGCCTCTTCTCTGATTGTCACTAACGTCTGTGGTCAAGTTTATTAGTGTTGTATGTCATTTTCATTTAGCGGGCATGTATTCTTATAATGTATAGGTTTAGCACTGGAGTACGGTATGATGCGTCAAATAATAGGTCATTAAGCTGTTCGATTTGAACTACTAAAAAGTAAAACCATATTGAGTATTTTGAAGTTTGTGAACCGATATTTGATGTATCATTGACTTTGAAGAAAAATGCCTTGTATTTTAGCAATTTGTAATACATGTCATGGTGTGATAACTATTAGTGAGCTATTTCGAGATGTTCCATGGGGTTTTATTTGTGACAACTTCGTGTATTGCAAAGGCACGCTATTGAAACTGTGTCGTCTTGACATTGCGTCAACACAGAGTAGCTTATTGATAAGTGGCTTATAAACTGTTGCCAGACACTGTAGCGTTGTCTTGTTTTCTCTCCATTTAGCCCCGCTTTGGAACCTCGAAATTAGATTTTCATTCGAAACTAAGTGGTTGCAGCATTATTATATTGTAATTTGGTGAACAGTCTGTATGCATCGGCATTGATTTGTCTGCGAATTAAGCATGGAATAATTCCATGACAACCATCATCTTTGTCACCATGGTAACTGTCTATGTTATGTAATCATACGAACTGCACTGCGCATTGTCAAATGCAGACAAGTCTTGAAAAATTGATAATGCAATTTTCTTACATCGAATTACAATGTTAGACCACTAACTCTAATAGCAATTTTGTAGTGAAGACGCTGTCCAATATCTTGTTGAGTTTCCAGTAAGATGTCTGAATACTTCATGATGGAGACATAATCTGCTCACAGGCAGCTAAATGGCAGGGCCGTGTTTTCAATATGGCCAATGCCAGGGCAGGTTACTGGTAGAAGAAAGACAACAAGCATACTCCCTCTTAATGGGGTAATATGATAGGGCTATCATCTTACTGAAAAAAATGTTATCAAATATTTCTCTTTACTACCATCACAGGAGCAGAAGGGAGTGTTTCACACAGTTTATTGTCCTTCAGAATGTTTCTCAATATGAGAAAAATATGGCTTCATGTTCAGTATAGATTGTAAGGGAATGTGTTTGAAGAATGCTCCTTATTGTTTGATTTGTTTATATGTTTGACTCCCATGTTTGACTGTTAATAGACGTGGAACCTTGTTAGTAATATTTTTGTCAAGGATCAAACTTAAAAACCTGTTTTTGTCATTTACGATCATAAGCACAGCTGTTCTGAAATTCTGAACCAAAGGATGTTTGTGACCATAATGTTTAAAACTTATGGTAATTTTTGGTTCAAGATCAGGTATCTCATGAATCAAACCTGAGTGTTATGGACAGTGTCCGGATTGTCAAGGTTCCACTTTAGTTTGTCTAGTTTGTTGTGACATCACTTTCATGACAGTTTTTCCTACTCTGGGCAGCATATGGGAATAGCGTGGATGTTTGTTTCCGAAGCTTATTATCCAAAGTCTAATCCCATCTGATCATTTCACCATATCGGTTGTGTAAAATACTTTATTTTCACGTGGAGCTTCAGACCTCCAAGCCTATTGTGGCCGACCAGGCAGTAGGTCAAGGCCAACAAAGGATGGTGCCTTTAGGAGCTGATCAGGCCATCGGTCTTCAATAGTTGATTGAGGGTCAATGTCATGGCTTTCAAAGGCTGGACAAGGGATAGTCATTTCATTGGACTTAGCTTTTGTCCATGAATAGGCGAGCAAAACCAGTGAGGCGTAAGAGCTGGGAAATAACAGCAAGAAAGCTAGCTTAAGAAATGTAGCAGCAGATTTGGGGCTAATGTCACTCGTTCCTCCTGTATATTTCTGTTTATTATCGTTGATGTAGACCTGTCACATATCATTGTAAAATACGTTTTTTATCACTTGGTTCATATTTCCACTATCATTAAAGTCGCAAATCTGGATTTAAAAAAATATTAGTGCTTTTATTCAGTTTTACTTGAAAGAAATAATCATGGTATTGGCTCATCATTGAGACTGAACAACAAAGTGGCTTTAACTGAGAATTTGTGTAATTGTTAATGTTGTGTATGTTTTTTTGGAATTTTTATGATTGTAACATGTCATGTATATTTTTGTCCTTACCTAAGAATATAATACTTAGTGAACAGAGATACCAGTTTTCCTTTTTCCTAAATGTATTTTATACTGACCCAATCATGTCTATGTTTTTTGAGAAGAGAAAATGGAAACATGGAGGCAAAATCTAGGCAAATCAGAATCCATAAATGAAATTTCCAAACTGAAAATTTGGTTCCATTTACACACAACAAAGATGTTTTGATTATGAAAGTTGTCATATGGTACCTGTTAGTATGTATGTTAAGTTGGTGGGTGTGTGGTCGGTATTATTTCAAACGGTCATAGAATATCAGAATTTTTAAAGGCACTGTCTTTTGGAAGCCGTGACCTTGAGGCTGGTTTGGACAGCTCATGGATCATCATCACTGCATCAAGGATGTGTGGGCATGTTTCTCCATCTCAGTAAGAGCACAATGTGGCTTGTTCTATTTTGTGACTTATAATGGGTGGCCGAGAATCGCGTCAGGTTTGATTCTCCACAGGGCAAAATGTGTAAAGCCCATTTCTGGTGTCTCCTGCTATATTATTGCTTGAATATTACTAATAGCAGAGTAAAGCTTAACTCAATCACATTATAAGTGGTGATGTTAGGCACCCTTCAAAATTCAAGCTAGTCCGTGAGCTTTAGGCTTCAAAAATGTGTGGAGGATTTGAAAAATCCAAGATGGCCGTCATCATTGATTTGGAGAATTCAGGAGGTATTCTGAACAAGTTTAGGTTTCATTTTTCTACAAATGAACTGAACAGAACTGACTGAAAATTGAAACAGTAGATGTTTAGGTCTCATTCAGGCAGGACCACCTGTATACATGTACTTAAGAATGAGGAAGGGTTATACAAGTGGTATGCTGATATTTCAAAAGTATATTTCAGGTGCACAGGTTAGAGAAAATGGTGCTTGTGAGATATTGCAGATATAATGAGAGCACTCTTTGGTCAGAAAACTGTCCATTTTCCATCTCGGAGGAATGTTACGAATTTTTGAAATGCATAGCAGCTTCACAGATATTGGCACTGTGTACTCTTACCTGTTGGGGAAACATTGCATACATACCGTGAAATCATTGCGATGGTACTCTCTAGGAATTGTGCCCTTTTTTAATCCACTGTCATGTCTGTCAATATGTGTCATGTCATGATTTGTTTTCTCGGGTCAGTCAACTGCAAGTTGACTTATTTTATTGCATCATCTTGCATCAACAAAATTCAAATAAAATGGACCGTTGCTTTAGTGATTTTGTGCCAGGTGTTCACTGTTGTTCGAAAACTTTAAGGCCATAATTTGTTCTATTTAGATTATGGTCTAATTCGTAAAGAGAAAAGTATCTTTATCTAGACCAAGTTATAACTGTGTCTTCTGTACACAGTGCTGATTAATCTTCAAAATATTCCCATTTTCATTTGGTATTCTGTTTGAAAGGAGTTACAAATAAGTGTTATTAAAATTTGGTTTTATGACAGTATTTTTTAGTTTTCTTTCTTTAGTTATGTTTTTGGAAGGAGTAGGGGATGTGTTTTTTTTGTTTCAGTCTGAAAATATTTTCAAATATTTTCTCAGAAATCTTCATCACTTGCATATCAAATATCATTTGTACTCAATATGGATCATTTATCCTATCTCATTTAGCAGTGTTTACAATTCAAGTTATGGCCTTTTTGTATTGCTACCAATTGTACATATTGAAATGAAATCAGTAAATCTATTAAAATTAACCTGAATAGTTTACATTGAAGGTGATTATGGAAAACAATAAATTAGTATTTAGCTGAGATGTACTATGATAATATTTTCTAGTTTCTTTAATCACAAGCTTGTATCTTTACAGAGAATGACTATAGCAGAATCACTCTATTACCTCTGGAACTTTGTTGATATTCTGTCAAGGATCCTGGATAAAAATTCTTTGAAGCATTTGTCCTTTTATATTGTTAATCAACACAATTTTTTGTACTCTTTTTGAATTAGACTTGTATATTTTGTGTCCTATTTTCTGTTATTTTGTGACCTTGTCTTGGATGCGTCTGTAGTTTTCAGTGTATACAACTTGTTAATGTTTTTTAAGGTCAGTATAATTACATATATTCTACTTCTTTGACATAGCAACCAGCTTAAATGCACACTGGCATAGATTTATTGTAGCTTTATCATAGCTTTTACATGCTCAGTTAGTTGATAAAAGCGTTTAATAGCCATTTGGCCTAGCCGTTATCATACACCTTGTACCAAGGATGCTGATTGGAATTTTCGGTATTGTTCGATCTGTGGTTCGTTATTCAGTCAGCGGCAGCAAGTTTATGAATCATTGGCCCTCAAGAGAAAAGGCTGTAAGCCATTTTTTTCTCTCTAAATTTTAGCAAGTGCTTTCAATATTGCCCGTTTTTCTTTCGGTTGAAACATATGGTATGAAACTTGCTAATGAGCAATAGTTATGTTTGGAAACATAATTGCTAGATACATATATATTTGGTCAAACCATCATTGAAGCACTGCCTTTCATGTATAATCATGGTTAGTGCCCAGTGTTTAAAATGTTCTATTTATCAACGGTTGTTGTGCTCATTGTTGCTCCAATGTTGAAATTAGGCCTGACCTCTGTCTGTGGTGTAGAAGACTGGAATCAAACATGGCTTCATGACATTAACCAGGATACCAAGTGGCGGTCAAGTTGAGAGCAAGTGTTCTTTAATATTTTTGTCTGATGTACTTGATTTTAAGACCATCTTGTAATATAACATAAAATAGGGGTTTGCAATCAGGCCAAAATGTCAAACCTGCACTGGAAGAGCAAAAACAAAAAAGCCAGTATCTGGTGTTTATTGTCGTATCCTGATTTGATTGTTACCGAATGAAATCTTGTATCATAGTGATCAGTGTCACAATGCCACAGTGTTCCATATCAGCTTTTGACAACCACGCAGTCTTTTGTCAAACACCACTGTTAACAGCAACAGTTAAACCTCAATATTGCCCCTCAATATACCTCCAAACTGGTTATACCGCCATGACTATAGTGAATGTCATGGACATTACCAGGTAGCACTTGTCATCATAATTCTGATTTTAGGACTTAAAGTTATCTGAAATTCTTTGATACATCAGTTGTATGGTTTTATATTTTAGGCATTTATGTTTAATTTGGCACCAGAGTAGCACTGCTGAAGATTGCAGTTATAATGACCTCAAATATGAATTGAGACATTCTTGAACAACAACCAAAGTTCGTCCTGTTTGCAAGGTATAAATACCAAGATATTTTGAAGTATTATTTTAAGTATGTTTCAAAATACAATTTCACACCAACCATAACACTTAAGATAATATTTTTTGTTCTGAGCTTACTTTTGACTACTGATGTGTATACAGAATTTTGTAATGAGTGACCTATTTGCTTGAAAACTGACAGAGAATGCATTTATTCAAGATAAACACTATATATTTGTCATCAGATTCAAGTCTCAGTGAAGGAACTTTGATGGAACTAAAGCTGTTTCGTTAATATTTACCAGGCTACTGGGGTTTTTTTTGTTGTTTTCAAGCAAAGAGTTGTCAGTGCTTTGTGATCATTTTGGGTCGTCATGTCCTTTCAGATGGATCAAATGAATATTGTTTACAGATTAGGTGCCATCTCTGATGATGGGTGTTCAAATCCTGGAGGAACCTTAACCCCCTAAAATTATAGAAACTGTATTTTGCTGACTCTGATCCCAAATGTAACATGTTGTCTTTGACCACTGTCTAAATGGCATTGTGTACTGATACATACAGATTTGTGACTTTGTAAGTTGTATGGCACTTGTTCGAGAAGGTTGGTTGTTACAGTGAACAGGTACCTGTATTGTGTGCTTGCAAAGATTGTTTAGACAGAGGCAGGGTGTGTGACAACATTGGTGTGCCCGGTGGCCTGAGGTCAAGGCTGTTAATGGAATGGAAAGTGGTGATGTATTTTCCAACAAATGTCTGGAGTTGTCACCATTTTTCTGCTGTAAAAACAGGCAATGAAGACCACAATTCTTGAAGATGATTTTACATATTGTCATAATTTGTCTGCTACTGTTGCTGGCAAAATCTCGAGTGATTTCATGGTCGTTGCAACAAAATGGTGATTGCAAACTTGTAAAGTGTGTTTGTATAGCTACACAGAAAAAGAAGAATTTTAAAGATAGAATTTTATGTCCTTTTACAGAATTCTTGACAGAAAAATGATGCCATGTGATTGTCTCTTTGTATGATGCAATCATGAATTTTTGTTCATTTACTCCAGATATAAAATGATGATTTCTGTGGACCCAATTCTTATTCATTTGACTGATTCTAATGAAGATGTCATTTCAAGATATTTAAACATGATTAAAATGGCATCTTGAATTTAATGGTCCATAGTTGATGCTTGCAGTCCGTAGTGTGTTTAATTGGTATTATATTATTTTAAATAGCAGTTAAATGAAATATATTATTTATCCTAAGCTAATTTTGAGATTTATCACACAGCTACTCACAGCTCAATCAATGTAAATTGCTTTCAATATTCTGTAGTTATCACAATGGGGTTTAGTGTTTTGAAGATCCTTTTGCATGATCTATAGTAAAGTGTAGGACTTACCAAGTACAAGTCTTATCCTATTTTTGTTTATGTAGTCCATTATTGTAGATGTGTTATTTAGGAATGATGATGAACCACTTACATCATCAGGAGATTAATTATTGAAAACATTTGAGAATCTAGAAGTTATCATTGTCCAATGACTTGAAAACTTGTTTGTATACATGTCATATGTTGTGTGATTGACATGTGTCACAAATGATTGATTAGATATTTGTTTATTTCTCACCTCGCCATTTGTAATTTATTCAGCTTTGATTAAATTGCTACGTCATATGCGCTTCTGTATAACATTGTTATTGGCGGAGCTGTGTTTTGTAGACTTGCTTAAATATTTCTGATATTTTTTCTTTTTTGCAAGAAATCATTTTAGAAATTCATTTTTGATTTTTCAGTAAAAATTCTTGTGGAGTACTCATATACACAGTGATAATGAAACTATTTACAGTGATATTTGTTAATTACAATCATATCTGGTTTAACTTTACGTAAGAGCTGTGTAGGTGCCCATGATTTTTATGTGGCTGTAATTCTCTGTGCAGAGTTATGTCCCTTGGGCAAGCCAGGAACCTATGATTGTGTGTTTGAAACCCGGGATAGTGAGGATCATATTTATGCTAATATTATGCATATTTAAACCCTCCCCCACATAAACATGAAATGCAGTGATGTAACAATTCATTATTACAAACTGCATTTCTCCAATCTCGCTTCTAAAATTTCAGAAACTTAACCATAACAAATTTACACCAAATTATTTTTTTATGTTAATGTTTTTGTCACTCATGAAACAAAATCTCCTAAGAATTAATTTTTAAAATTCATTCACTGATAGCAGGATAAGACTTCTTGAAAGACAGGAATATTTGAGTTGGTCTACAAAGACTTCCGCCGAGTATACTCAGGGTGGAAAGCGTATGTGATTGTTGGTACTACAAGATGACATGTTTGTATATGTGCAGCTATCTATGTATAGTAGTGTAGGACCACCCCAGGTGGTCAGCCTGTTGAATCCACTGCCTTGTCTGGACCACCACCAGCCCTGCTTGCTACACTGTGGGGGTGTTGCTGCAGCTCTCGCTTGCGACAGCGCTTCATCACTTGCTTCACTTGTGAGGGAGCTTGGTCACTGACAGGCAGTTTGTGTTTGTTCATGATTTCCGCATGATAATAAATACTTGCTAAGCAGTTATTCCTGTCTTTTGGTTATTGTTCATGAATATATTGGTCAGTACTCAGTGTGCAAAATAGTTTCCACATTTTGCTAGCCAGTCCGACTAGCAATGCTTAGAAACTAAGAAAGATTATAAAAAGATTAAATACCATCATTAACAGGCTATAATCTTGGCTGATTTGAAAGTTTATTATAAATAAAAAGTTGGAGTGAGAGATACATTTTTAAAACTTCCCTATGAAAATTCACTTGTCAGTTTGGCCTGACTGGATTTTTACCAGCCATGAGCTATTGGGCGAGTGGCTATTTTGCACACTAGTACTGCTAAAGATATGCTAAGACTTGTATCCCCCTTAAATTAAATATTTCTTTGAGTGTTCAGACACAGTTGAAAAAAACATATTAAATCTCATCCTTATGAGATAAATTTATAGTTGGGTTCTATGATTTGACTAGAATGTAATTTAAGGGTAGATATGGTTGGAAGTCTTTCCGTTTCAGTCTGTGGTTCTACTGACTCCATAAGTATGACTGTGTCAGGCTATGCTACTGTACCATAGTGCAGTTTGGTAGCGTAATGGTTGAAGCATCGGCACATCGCACAGACAACATGGTTTGATTCCCCACATGGGTAAAATCTGTGAAGCCCATTTCTGTTGTTCCCAGCTATGGTATATTGCTATAATGCACACTCTCCAGGAGTACATCTACTGTACTGTTTCAGTGAATACCACCACTGTTTTCATCATTTCGGTTTCAGTTTGTTCTACTACAAATTGCTTCAGTACTGCTGGTGAGTCAGTATCAGTACTACTCCATCAATACTGCTAACATGTCATCGATACTGTAGATGTTACCTTCAGTATCATTTCTGAAATAATCATTAAGGGCAGAGTGAGTGTGTTCAGTTTTACGCCGTTTTCAGCAATATTCCAGCAATATCACAGCAGGGGACACCAGAAAATGGTCTTCACACATTGTACATATGTGGGGAATCAAACCCAGGTCTTCGGCCCCTCTGTTTCTTTGCCCCCTCCCAATTATGGATGGAGATTCCAGCAATACTGCTAATGTGAAATTCATAGTTTCTCTTTTGTTGCAAACAGCTGGAAAATTACTGATTCTGCATAATACAAATGTTCATTATTTGTCAGTAGAACACTCACTCACTCACTCACTCACTCACCTATTTTCTGAATCTTAAATGAGTCAGGGCTGGACAAGTTAGTCGCTGCTGTGAGTTAAGGGCAAAAAGAGACAAATTAGTGTCAAGTGAAGTCACAGGTGTTCAACCAATCAGATTTAGTATCCAGGTATGTGTTGATGGTCACATAATGACAGCCAGGTCTTGCAGTAAATGTTCTGGTGTCATTGGGGCTCAACAACTGGAAGATAGTTAACACTGCGAAGGTGCTGTGATGGTGCAACTTATGTCCACATTGCAACCTTGTTGTTTCTTCAGGGCATGGTATATCAGATCTTATGCAGCATGTTACTTGGCAAAATCTGTCACTTCCTGAATAGTTGACAGATCATGTTACCGTGCTTACTTGACAGAGCATGTAGCACTGACTACTAGTTACTTTACAGTAGTCACAAAGTGCTTACTCTAGAGCATTGTCACATGGTGCTTGCATTACAGACCATGTTTCATGGTACTTACTTTACAGAATGTGTCACGTGGTGCTTACTTTACAGAACATGTCACATGGTACTTACTTTACATAACGGCACATGGTACTTACTTTACATAACGGCACATGGTACTTTACAGAACATGTCACATGGTACTTTACATAACGTCACATGGTACTTTACAGAACATGTCACATGGTACTTACTTTACATAACGTCACATGGTACTTTACAGAACATGTCACATGGTACTTACTTTACAGAACATGTCACATGGTACTTACTTTACAGAGCAGGTCACATGGTACTTACTTTACATAACGTCACATGGTACTTTACAGAGCAGGTCACATGGTACTTACTTTACATAACGTCACATGGTACTTTACAGAACATGTCACATGGTACTTTACAGAACGTGTTACATGGTGCTTACTTTACAGAGCAGGTCATATGAGTGAGTGAGATTAGTTTTATTCTGCAATCGAGTATCGAATAGTCAAGTCTAAATAAGACAACCCAGTGATCAACAGAATGAACATCAAGTCAGCAAGCCTCACCACCAGATCCCGTCAGTCGCCTGTCATGACAAGCATGGGTTACTGATGACCAGTTCTAACCCGTATCTTCACAAGTCACATGTCACATGACCTAAAGCTGCATGTATTGGGGATACAAAGAATTGCTATAATTCATGATATATCCGTCACTGTATATAACCACAAAAGATTAGCTTCATGTGACAATTCCACTAATGCACCATTTTAGAACGGCTATCGAAAACATTACTTTCACAAATAATGGTTCATGCGCATGATTTTAGAAATAGAATTTGTTTGCAACTACACACGTAGTACACCGGAAACACTGTTCGTTGACGCAGAAATTAAAATGTGTACCAAGTTTTGAACCGCATCGTCGAGCGATTTCTAAAATGTGCATGTGAGTTCAAACACATAAACTAATTTCAAAGTACTTATTAACGCCGCCATAATCCAACAAAACGTGGACTTATCGCTCATACCGACGAAAACATCTAGTCTGAAAGTGAAGTAGCCCAGGGCGCGTGTACTATTATTCCCAAAATAGCCGCTTTGTAGTCCATCCCTTTCGAAGAAATACACAGAACATATCCTGATACTGCGAAAGTTCTGTCATTGGAACGAATATCTGGCATATCGATAGGCATCCTTTGTGTTTTCTTAATATGCCTCTTGGTTATTGAGAATTTCAAGTTTGGCCAATTAAGACCATTTGGCCTGGAAACAAGCTTAAAGAACACACGAAACAATCCGCGCATCAAAGACATGCGAGACGCTAAGCACCCGGTTGAGCCGCTAGCCAGAAGCAATAACTCCCAATAACTTCCAAAAAGCACAAGCTTCATTACAATCTTCCGCTCTCGACATTGATTTACACATATTTTTGTGTTATTAAATATTCACTCAAAGGCTGTGGCCATGGAGGTTAGAAGGGAGATGTGAAAAACGGAATCGACAGAACAAACGAACAAATATCGTAATTAGGTTTGATGTAGCGATTTGAAGAAACATTTTGAGCCAGACCCCGGTAATTCAGAGTCTCTGCTATGCGGACGCTTGATTATTATAACTTCCATACATAAACCCTGACAATCCAGATATTTGTTTATCCGGACAATTTGACTGGGAAATGTTCATGAATGAAGCGTGTCGTCAAAACTTCTCAGCAGCCATCTTGTCAGAAACCGCTTGACCAATTACAGTAACGTCTAACGAGTCTTGAGACCATCGATGGCACTCTGAGTCAATTTTCAAAATGGCACTTATGGCCATTTTTGAAAAAATATGTATGGCCCTATATAAATGCCATTTTTAATACTATGTCCACAAATTGAGTGTTTTGTTTAGTTTTTGTGGGATTCAACGTGTATTTAGCGTCTAGTTTTCGTGCTTTTTAAATTCGGAAAATATGCAGTTTTAGCCGTTACACTTCTCCGATATTGTCACACTTAATAAGTTGAACTTCGGCTTGTCTCTTTTTCTTTAAATGTTCTTTAGTGTTCTCGTCAATACAATTAGGGTTAAATAATTGTTACTTAAGGTGCTCGCTCTACATCCACGTTAGCGACACTTCTGTGCACAATTTTTATTGCTTGTTAACTCACCTATGGCAAAAGTTCACCCCATGGGTGTTCCATATTTGAATTTTCCCTTCCCTGTTTACCCCCAAAGATCCTGGTTAGAATTGATCTTCACCAACTCATGCTTGTCGGAAGAGACGACTAACGGGTGGTAAGGTTCGCTGACTGATTTGATGCTTGTCATATGATCAATCGCGTTGATAGATCTTCATGAGAACCACACACTAAATTGTCTGGTCCAGGCTCGATTATTTACAGATGTATTGGTGGTGTGAGACGTTAAACGATAAATACATAAACAAACGACAAAACACCCCCTGCAAACTAAATTCTAGACTGCTTAGTCTCTGAATATATATTTTTGATAGTAGTGAGTGAGTTTAGTTTTACGCCGCAGTCAGCAATATTCCAGCTATATGGCGGCGGTCTGTAAATAATCGAGTCTGGACCAGACAGTCCAGTGACCATCACCATGAGCATCGATCTGTGTAATTAGGAACCGATGACATGTGTCATCCAAGTCAGCGAGCCTGACCACCCGATCCCGTTAGTCGCCTCTTAGGACAAGCAGAGTCGCCTTTTATGGCAAGCATTTGTTGCTGAAGGCCATTTTTACCCCGAGACCTTCACGGGTATTTTGACAGTAACAATCTAACCCATATAAATTGAAAAGGAGCCCCGTGGAGACCAGAGATTCTGGACTTTAGGAAATCTACACTTCATTTAAGCTTTATCAGTGCAGAGATTGCTTGGAAGTGGTTCAGGGACTATGAGACAGACTAACTAAGCTCGTACAATGCGACAATCGAACCAGGTTGTCACTGCCGACGAATTGCTCAATGGCGTTTCATGACATCCCGAGGACATGAACAGTCGCTCATAATATCAGTCACTGGATTGTCCATTATCCATTTTATACACACCGTCGTCGCACCGTTGGACTACTGCTTAGGAAGACAAACGACAATCTATCGATTGTTCCAGATTCCGACCTCCTCCAGCCTGATGAGAATGTGCACAGAAAAAGTTCCGTTTGACGCTCGCAGAAACCATTCTCATTTGGAACAACTTAAGGCTCCCTCGAAGCTATTTGTAGCTTAATAATTTCGTAATGTTTCGGATCCTTCAGCACTGTTTTCCGTGAACACTTTTTAACACCCACGCGTACTTGTGTTCGGCTTCGGACTGACGATTCTTCATGCAATCACGATTATTCTCGTTCCTTCGCTTCAGAACTGAATTGAAGTCAATCAGTTCACAATACGTTGTCGTGTTGATCGTTTAGTGCTGAAAATAATGTTTTCAAGTCCTTAAATGGCGCTACATAATGGGAAGAGGGGTATTTTATAGATGTCAGTTTCTGTTATAGGTCGTTTCGGAAGATGTCCCTGCTCCTTCGGCAATTAATAAAAGCTTGAGCGCATTGCTTCCGGGCGTAATGGAAGGGGAAAGAGGGATATGTTAAAGATTCTGTAAGGAATATGACGTGTTGGCGTATATTCTTACTCCACCATCAACGAAAAGCGCACGAGAACATTACATCCAGGGAAAATGAGACGGGGGATATTTTATAGATGTAAACATCTGTAACAAGAGGAACGCGACGCATCGGAGTATATTCTGCACCAAATATATATCAGCACGGAAGCATCTAGTACACTAGCGTATCTAGTAAAGATAGGAACCTTTGTCCATTTACTATCATTGCCCGATTGCCTATCCGGGGAGATCCGGGTTATAACTGATCTTCAGTAACCCTTGTCGTAGGAGGCGACTTACGGTTGTCACATGTCATCGTATACAATTCAAGTTAAGTATTTCGATGTTCATGCAGTTGATCACTGGATTGTCTAGTCCAGACTCCAGGCTACTGTGTGTCCATTGTCTCTACTAATCAATACCAGCCAACTACTGGCCTCCCATCTTTGCTATCTTATCATTTTTGTTGTTGTTGTTGTTGTTGTTGTTGTTGTTGTTGTTGTTGTTGTTGTTTCACATGCACTTATTTACTTGCTTATAGTTATTAACTAAATGAGCAGGTTTAGTTTTACGCCGCTTTTAGCTAACATCAAGGAATATGACGGCGGTGGACACCAGAAATAGACTTAACACATTGTGCTCATGTGGGGAATGGACCCCGGTTCTCCAGCGTAGCGAGCGAACGCTTTAACCACTAGGCTACTCCACCGACCTGAAGAAATCCAGACGGATGTCCCTTATGGTTTCAGCATTATAGAAAAGGTACGCGTAGTCTCTAGATATAGGTGGTGGCAAATAGTCCCACTGAAAAATAACCCCAGTGAGTCGGGGTTCAGAACCTGAAGAAACTCATCAACGTTTTAGCATTGGTGGGAGGGGCTAGACAGTAGGGAAGATAATGTGGCTCAGGAACTGTGAGACAGACAAGGGGAATGGTAACCTTGCTTCAAGGCTTTACTGAATGCTCAGTACATGTACAGTGTATACTAGAGGCAACGCAATGCTGTCCTTCGAAGAAGAAAGTCTAGATTAACGGACAGTACCAACGCCTGTTATTTATTTTTTTTTTTGGAATGGTTGAATGGTTGAAGCGTGACATAACAAAGCGGAAAACTCGCTGGTGTCATCCTGCAATTTCAGAGAACAGTATTAAAGGAATATGTAGTTTAACATAATCAAAAAATAAAGTAAGGTTATTAAAGCAGCTCAAGAATATGCAGTTACAAATATATTTGTTTAAATATAACAATTAAGTTACAACACGTAAAAATATTCAGTCGAGAAGTTTGGAAACCCGTCTACAACCAGGACACTTCCTTGCTCACTTTATATATTTTTGAAGAGCCAAACCATCCAGGATTCCATAAAAAGAATTTAAAAAATTTCTTGGATATCTCTGCGAAGCCCTTCTGTGATATTTTTAAAATAAATGACAAAATTATATTCGAATAGGCGCCAGAGAAATTCGATTTGGCTAGTTAACAAACGCAGGCAGAAATTGTATTTAAGTTTAATTTCAGATATTCTCTTAATTTCAGATTATCAACAAATATACGTCAAGGATGATTTTTTCAAAAGGTTATCCGTCGATTTAAAAACAAATGACTGCAGTGCCTTCACAAGAAATGTTCCAACCGAATGGCCAAATGTATGACTATTCGATTATTTTCAGTTATTAATTTTCACTGTATTGCACTTGAGGTTTCTGAAGACTCACAATACATCTCCGGGCGTTTATCGTAAATTTGGTTGAAATCTTAAACAGAAATTTTATTACTTTTCACGTATTAATGTCTGTACTTTATGATAAACAATAAATGTCAAACGTCAAATCTGAGAGATATATTAAAAGAGTATTTTTCAGTGAACCCTGGTTATTTAAAACTCATATGGCGGACAGTGTTGGCAGTGAGTCTTTGAGAAAAGTAATAATCACGAGTAAATTCTGCGGTAGTGTTTCTTAAGAAAGCTGCATGTGTCGTCTTGGACGGTGTAACGTCGTTTCTAAAATGACGTTGGTGATAGTTTTGGTTTCCTTGGTAACACACCAGTGAACATTAATTGCAGACAGAAATTATTAAATGTTGATTATTGATATCAACGAATATGTACATTAAATTCAGTGTAAAAATTGCAATTGTGCTGCGAACCAACCGATAAGAATCGGTTGAGTCATGTAAGCAGGTTTTGTGTTGTCATGGATACCAGTAAGTATGCCCCTTTGGCATGTAATCAATCGATAGTTGTGAGGTCTTTCAGGCAGAGCATCGAAGTAATGTTATCAAATCATGGTTTGGAGAAACTAATATTCTAGCGAGGTCTTGTCCGACGTATATGAAATACAATTTTAGCCGGAAGACAATTCGCCTGTAAAACAATTTAAACCAAGCAGTTCAAGAAATCCGATTGGATATATTCTTCTTTATCACAACGATGTACGGCACCGGTAATACCAATATTTGAGGAAACCCTTTATCCAATGCACCATGAAATAAGTTAAGCCCGTTTGCCATATGTTTCTTGTCAAATAAATATTTTATTATATCATTTCATGTTTAATATTCGAACCAAAAACGTATATTTTTGCTTATGTAGTGACAATCGTACTGAAACTCAAATCGATTTTGTAATGAAATTGGAAATTGGCCACGTCAGTAATTCTTCCTCTACTTTTTAGACTTTCATATGCTTGATTGCCTCATATGACTCAGTCCACGCGTAAACCTGGAGAACATACTGTGGTGTGTACGTCTTGTTTCCAAACTGGTGCCAGTTCATGTCTCACATATAGCAGATCAGATCAATTTCTCGTGTAGAGAGATATTACCCGACGCAAGGCGGTTTTCATGCACCATCACGAACGGTGGTTAACGTAACAAGGAAAATCCCGATGCACGTAACATACTCCGATGCACGTAACATACTCCGATGCACGTAACATACTCCGATGCATGTAACATGTGATACTAATCGACCATGCTGTCTTCATAACTCACACCCTAATACCAATCAATACTCAATATACGGAACGGCTGAGAGACAGAAAGAGAGAGAGGGTGCTACCCATCAGGATGGTTTGACATATTTTATCCATGGATATCGGGATTCGAACTTAAAGGAGCAAGTTATTACAAATATTGAAATATTTGCACATATCTGACAACTTCGTAAAATGTTACAGGGTTTTTATTTATTATAGTTTTGGGGAGGAGGGTTGGGGGAGGGGTGTCAAGATGGGTAATTGTCCTACTGGTTACAAGAAAGGTTTGGGGGAGGGGTGTGGGGCGATGGCCAGACGGGGAAACGTTATGTGGGTAATTGTCCTAGTGGGGAATGATCTTGATGGGGAAATATAGAAATGTCCTACACTCGTATATTCTTACTCCTTCATCCCCACGTCCACTCTCGCCCGATGACGGAGTAAGAATAAAGGTATATACTCCGAAATGTTGTGTTCTTCAAATAACGAGCTGACCTTCACAATTTGTAGATAGCATCTGTACAATTTCCCAGATAACAATAATTCCCCACTAGAGTTACTTGTTTACAATATGTAATAACGAGGGTTGAACAAGCAACATTACAGATCACAACATTCCGAGAAATAATTTCTAGGATCGAAAAGCAGAATCTTCTTAAGATAGCTTTGTAAATACTGACGTTGCGAAATCGATGAATACACTATTATTTATTCCCGTGGTAATTACATTTTGATGCATAAATATAGTTGGTTTTTGCGAAAATGTGTCTATTGTATTAATACTATACCCCTACGACCCCTCTTCCCCTAAATGACATTTTGTAATTAAATTTAAATTACTGTAAGTTTGAAATGTTGTTTACCAGATAACATTCCCTTCTTGTGTACTGTCGAATATACTGTCCGTGTTGGAGGTCGACACATTTATATTGGAGAAAGAATTACCGAGTGTGCTTGTGGTTTGTTAACGTCAGTAAATCAGGCAGTATTTAATCATCAGTGGACCAGCCAGGTTTGCTCTTTGTTTGACGTCTATTATATAAGACAGACAGGAAGTTACGTCATCGGTACCGCGGCTGACTGCGTGTCAAACAGAACGTAATTAGGTCTGCGCCAGGGAGCTTAGCTCAAGCCTTCATTATTACATAAGTTTACTGGGATGTAGGTGTCCAATAACGCCCAGCGTTGTTTGTAAGGATGCTGGGATTTGTTACGGGGTTCTGATCACCGTTGGGAAGAGAAACCCCATGGATTGATTCCTTTGGAGATAACTTAGAGTCTGTTTTTCATTTTTTTAGTCTGCTCTTCATTCTGAACACCCAAACAACCATAACGTAACCTCGCTACATCTCAAGAGCACGCCCCGATATTACACAAACAAACATCTCCATTTGAAGTTAGCTTACATTCAAGTGAAATAAATTGACTTCATGAAAATCGGGATTTTTATTCTTGCGCGGTTTTTGTTTATTTCGGACAAAACACAAGCTGACACAGACTTTGCTTGATTGAACTAAATATATTACATGTCACACCCATGTGCATGTTTAGATTGTTTAAGCGGAAGCCTAACAAGATGAAATGATAAATTTACCTCTACATAAAATCTATTCTTTTTCTAAAGTGATCGATAGGGTTTTACAGCTATTTACCTCATGCATGTTTAGTATAGAATGTATAGATTTATTAAAATAATTAATACGCACACGTATATTCTGCATATTTCGTTACACGTGAAAATATCAGGGTGGGAATTATCCTGGGTGGGAATTGTCCTGTTCCCACACATAAACTGTGCATACTCTCTCTTTCTTTTTTTCTCTGTGTGTGTGCATGTGTGTGATTGTGTGTGTGTGAGACAGACAGACAGACAGACAGACAGACAGACAGACAGACAGACAGACAGACAGACAGACAGACAGACAGACAGACAGACAGACAGACGAGCATTGAAGTGTTCTCGAACACTAGTTTTAAGACGGATCTTCACAGGTTCAGATTGTTTTTAAACATCCCCTACAGGACCCCAGTTATGTTGGGTCCAGTCTATACTAACCCTTAACCCTTTGAGAGTAACCACAAACCCTTTTAAACGGAAGAGGAGCCCAAGGGATACCAGAGATTCAGAACATGGGGAAATCTAGACTTGGTTCATTTAAGGCTTTAGCATGACAGGGAGGGCTAAGCAGCAGAGAAATTAATGTACGGAACTCATTGATGTGCCCACCAATATTAAACTGAATAAAATTTAGTAAATGTCAGCAAATTCTTACAAATGTATCAGTGCAGATGCCACTTTTTGTCAGTTTACATTGTTGTATGTGAATTATGTATTAAAATCCGTACATCTAAGTTTTTCTTAACATTCGTTATAAAAAAATAAAAGTAGGACTTTCTTTCCGGTGGGCTTTTTACCTAGGCAAATTTTGTACTTTTTTACTGGTACTTTTTTTCCGAGGATTTTTTCCCGAAGACCAATAATGTGGTTCAGGGACTGTTAGAAGGACTAGGTCCCGTCTCTCAAATGGCAATGTAAAACGTTGGGCACAAGCTGAAGCAGGGAACTAGTATACCACAAGCAATTAGATCCTGTGGACATATTGTTCCTTGGGTCTATGCATAGTCTGAAAGAAAGAAGATAGAGTTTTCTTCTTTTTGTCACTATGGCCGCTATTTCGACAAAAGTGTGGCGACACGAGATACAAATTATTTTCCTGGCGAAAAAAAGACAACCTTTCAAGCTTTTATAAAAAAAAACTCATTTTCTGTCAATTGCAATGGCTTGGAACTTGGTCGCAATCCATCGAGACTGTTAATGACACTCGAGAGACATTGTAACGTTTATAAAACATTAATGAAGGGTTTCTAACCCCCGCGGACAATAATTCATTGAGCACAGCCTTCATTTTTCAGAGGAAAGACAAGCACCATTAATTCCACACAAGATTCCAGTATTGTTTGAACGTGTGCCAAGACATAATATTTGATAGAAGTCATATACTTATATGGATAGATATCGAACAATACTCACAAGGAGAGGACCCAGTTGTCTAAGGGATGTTCGGTTAAAATGTACCGGCAAAATAGTCCTATATTTGCCTATGTGAAAAAGGTCCACTTTTCATTTTCTAACCAAAAACAAATATGGAAAAGCAATGGTTTTTTGCATTTATTTTTTGTCACAAAATAAGTGTCCTCTCATAAGAACTACAGCATTTAAAGATTAACTACATGCTGTACCCTACGTCTGCTTATGTAATAAATTCTATTTATGTATTGATGTATATATGTATTTGTTTGTTTGTTTGCCACTCATTGACATACATCTTTCACACCCACATTACTTGTCACCTGTCAACTCTGTTTTTGTTTGTTTGTTTGCCACTCATTTACATACATCTTTCACACGTACATTACTTGTCACCTGTCAACTCTGCAGCTGGAGTCTCTGGAGTCTGTTCTCGGTAGTCATGCTTCTGCGTACGTGTGCAACACTTAAGCGGAGTTGGGCAACCATCAAGCAACAGCTGAGGTTTACCTTTCTGACTAAGTACAAAGTAAACTGTCCTAAGCTCGGTATAACTTCTGAAGACTGCATTATGTCTTACATATAAGAGGCAGGCAATACTATTCTTACTCATTCGTGTATGTCTCACCTTTACTCAAATATACCATTACCTTAGTCTGTCGTACAGACCCTGAAGTATATATATCCAAGAAAGCCCACGCAAGTCTAGAAAATGTGGCAAGTATAGATTTCCTTAGCTGAAAATTAAGAAAGTTTCAGGGCTCCATTTCATTATATTATTTTCTTTTGTCACTATGATCGTTTTTTCAGTAGAATATGTTCATTTCAGAGACTAGCTGTTAGTCTACCATTACCTCCGCTCCAATATACTAAGCTTGCCTTGTTTTTATAGTGTTTTTTTCTTCTATCATATGAAAGCAAGAACATTGATCATATGAATGCAAGAACATTGACTGACTACAATATTCCCAATAAATCCGTATTAGTCAAAGCTGTCAAAACCGGCATCTGTCCAATCCGAATTGTCATCACTGGCATAAAATGTGAGTACCATCCATGGCTTGTACATTTATCATCAGCTCTACAATCCGGCATATTGTCTTAACCGGAGTATTTCTTCAGTCCCACTGATTGCCTTTTTAGTCAGCTTCCACTGTAGTTAATTTGGCATGTAGTTCAAATGGTACATAGTAAAATGCTACTGATATTTATGATGGCTACAATCTTCTATTCCTTCTGGAATCATTAGATGGTCATCTAGACAGTGTTGTTGTTTTTTGACATTTTACATATGACCACCCAAGACCAGCCTCAAACCACCCTTGCTGGCTACATGACTTCCAACATTGACTACAGTGTAAGAGATCAAGCACGATTTGAAATATAACTGTCATTAAACGTGATTCCTTCATGTTTTGGATGTTGTGGCTTATTAAATCTCCGACTCCAAATAAACATCTAAATCAGTAAAAAACACTTTTTGTCTTGTGCTATTTTACCAAGGATATTTATCAAAATAATCGTCCAAGGTAGCTGTAAAGGATTACGTCCCTTGGCTTGAAAGAAACCTAGGATCGTCAGTTCGAACCCACTGTTTCACGGTTAGATTTCTAGGTCAGTCTTGAGTTTCAGCGAAATGGTAAAATTCTAAAACCTTTTGCATGAATCTGACAGGATTCAATATATACTATTTACTGGGCGGTAGCATGTGTTTGAATTCGAATAGCTATAGATGTGTACAAATGGATATGATTTATTATCCCTGCCTTTGTTCCGCTTTGTATTTGAAACGTAAACGCTTCTAATATTTAAAAAAAAGTTTTAAAAATATAACAGAATGGACGTTTAAAGAAAAAGTTAATAAAACCACAACAGACAGATTACACGAGTCATACTTGGCATATAATCACAATTCTTACGAAGCATTTCATTTGATGTGAAGAGGTCTAGTTTCCACACGACTTGAAGAATTATCTTTGAACGTTCACGTGTCTAAAGAGAGCCACGGTTTCACATTCTTCCCTCGTTAGAATGTTATCTAAGGCTGTTGCACTGAATCGACTACTTCTCTAACCATTGAAAACTGTTTTGAACAGCCTCTCGTGTTTCGAATGCCAGTGTGATAGAATATCAACGGTGCGAGCTAAAGAAAAACGGAGTCGTTTGTGTAAAACGAGAATTACCCTTGTTGAGTCGGTAACTGAAAAATGTGTTTCGACCTTTTTAATCAAAATCTCAAAGCAAGACGAGAACAACTGTTTTGATGAAATGTTAAATGCAAACAGCTGTCAGTTTCTGTTTTAGATTTTTTCAGCAAATACAGCAAGCCCATATTAATCGGATAACCTATTAACATCTCGATTAGTTGAGGTTCTGAATCATTGTGCATTCTATTTAACAACACTAAAGGAAGTCTGAGTCAAATTATAAAACGAAAAAAGATTTAAATGCATATTATATTTCGCATCCGTTTTAATAATGCGTGTTTTCGATATGCTGAATGGGCGATAACTTTGTCTGAACTCATGATGGAGAATGGAAGGTAAAAGGAATGTGTGTCGGGCGCTTCGGGACCGTTTCTGTAGAGTCTGTGAAACACGTATCTAGTTCACCCAATGCCTTGTGCTGGGCCGCAAGCCAGCATCAGGCGAACCGCTGTCACAATGCTATTAGTCACGAACCCGGATCTTCACGGGTGTTACGGTGAACGCATGTCGCAGAGGTGTCGGTCGAGTCCAGCGTCAAGCATGGTAAGCTGGTGATCTATTGACGCGTTTTCAGTGAGTGATTTAGTTTTACACCACAATCAGCAATATTCCAGCTATATGGCTATAATAGAGCCTGGACCAGACAATCTACTGATATGTGGGTTACTGAAGATCAATTCCAAACCGGATCTTCACGGGTCAACGCGTTTTGTATTCATTGTTTATTGTATACTACGTGTTGTTTTAATGTCCGTTTCCGACAGGCTGTAGTTCTCCACCTTAACTTCATCACGCACGCACACATGCGCGCACACACACACGTACACACATACAAAGGGAGTGAGAGAGAGTCATACATTCTACCTACAACCATGGCGTAGCAAGTCTCGTACGTCCTCCTTGAGAAAAACAGAAAGTGGTATTTGAAAGAAAATTCAAATAGTAAAACAATGACCACCTGCTTTGGCGTCTGGTTGTCGCGACCCTCTGGAACAAACGCTGGAATCAGTTAACGTACACATTTCAAAAGATACTTATTTTACTGTCACCTGTAAACCTATAGCGTCTCCCCATCATTTGTCATGTTATGTGGATACACACTCTATATACTCTATATAACGTAGCTTCTCTTAAACTTGATGAACGCATGTCAAGTAAATATATGTTTTTACATTATGTTTTATAAGCTGAGCTGAGCTGAGCTGAAGTGAAATAGATTTAACGTCGAATACTTCACTCATATGGCGACGCGCATGCATGTGTATGTGTAGCTGCTTGTATTCGCCTAGACGTAAGCTGGTTTTATAGCTCACTGAGATACCATGCCACAGTTAAGCATGAATACCGCACTCAAACCCATTATACTGACTAGGAGCCGACCAGTCGATGTTGTACCCGTTGAGCGCCAGATAGGGACCAACACGTAATATATTATAACGTCTTTTGGTATGACGCGGCCGGGGATCGAACCCGCGACCTTCCGCTCTCCTAACGGACGCTCTAACCACTACACCACGGAGGCCAGCGAAAGGTAGATGGGACTTTTGTTTTGCTTGTTTGTTCGTTTGTGTCTTGATGCACTCAATACTCCAGTAATTAATATGAAAGCGGTCAATGTACCTGAACTGCGCAGACAATCCAGTGATTGATATCATGAGCATCGAACATGCGGCGACAATCATTACGGAGATCTGTATACCTGATCACTCGACTATGCCCCTCAACAAACAAATGTGGGTTGCTAGAGATCAGTTCTAACCCCGATCTTCAGTGGTAGGGAGATTGACAATCAGATAGTAGATTGTGGTAGATGAAAGGAGGAGGTAAATGCGCTGCTTTTCGATTCTGCTGCGCTTTCATTTGCAATATCATGGCGGCGGAAATCGGAAATGGGCTTTACAATGTTCACAAGACGGGAAACAAACCCATATCCTAACGGACTAAAGCGTTAACCACTTAGCCACCACACATTTGCAAGACCCCTGAAGATCCGGGCAAGTGTGTGCATTGGTTCTGGCATTAATCTGGAGGTGCCAGCAATCCACCAATCGGGAGGCTGGTAGTGATCCACCAATCGGGAGGTGTCTGCAGTCCACCAATCGCCAATCGGGAGGTGCCAGTAATCCACCAATCGGGAGACTGGCAGTAATCCACCAATCGGGAGGTAGTCAAGCATCAGGAGACACAAGGATGAACTGATACCGTTTTGCCCATTCCCCACTCTCTTTTATTCCAGCACTAGGGCGACGGTCGGTAAATAAACGAGTCTGGTCTAGAAAATCCAAGATCGATGGATTGTCGTTTAACGTTGCCCACAATAGTAGTCCAGGGATGCGACGCCGGTCTGTATAAACTGGATGCTAAACAATCCAGTGACTGATATCATGAGCGACTATTCATTCCATGATGCGCCATCAAGTAATTCTCCGAGCTGACAACCCAGTTCGATAAATCGCCTCGTACGAGTCCAGTTTGCAGGGATGTTTTCTGATTGCAGGATCACTCAGCAAAAATGATTCCAGCTATATGGCGTCGGTCTCTAAATGATTGAGTTTGGACTAGAAAATCCAGTGATCAACAACATGATCAAATGGGAAACGATGGCTTGTCAACCAAGTCACTGAGCCTGATCACACGATCCCGTTAATCTTACGACAAGCACAGGTTACTGGAGATGAATTCTAACCCAGATCTTCACGGGTTGACGAGCAACTGATTTGATGGAGATTATATGCTTGCGTCAGGTTATAGTTGTAGCACGCTTCGGATAAAATAAATCCAACTGTGTTTGCGTGTGGTTGTTTAACGATTACTTAAATTACCAAAGACAGTTTCCCAGTTTCGCTTCCGATTATATAAACCACAGAGCCAGACGACGACATACACCAGGTGGCAGACCATCCTTCTTTATAACGCTAATGAACGTCTTTATACCCCCAATGTAGGCTCAAAATTACTTTTTTCGAAACAACTGTTGCATAATAAAGTATAATAATTCCGTTTTCTCATAAATTCCCGTTGATAATCATAATAATCAAACTACACAAAACCTGTGCCGCATTTTATTTTGATCTGTAAAACATAACATGATATAAAAGACATATGCCCAAATAATCCAGGTACTCGCGAATCCATAAACCCTGAAACACGATACCATGATAAATATGTCGAAACTCTTTGAGAACTTGATAATTACATAATTATGAGAAAATCGACGAGACGACTATATAGATTAGCTACAGCATGTCTGCGTCGCAACCGCAATCACCGCCATCATCGTCGACGGCACCACTCCAGTTTCAGCCGGAGGCTTCATGGCGTACGTAATTTGCCTATGTAAGCTATAACGCGGAACACAGGCCACAGCGTACGAGGAGCATGGCTTGATTAAACAATCACATTGTATAGGTCGAGCTGTACGTACTTTGGTAACATGTGAAATTTAGACCTGCTGTCTGCCGCTTTATCTTATTAACATGCTCTTGCGTCGATGTCGCGGCGATGTTTGTCGACGACAGTGGATATGAACGTGGAAATTTATGTTGATAGTGGTTAATGTATTGATTCACGTGCGCAAAGAGTTTACAAACTCATCTAAAAAAGTTAAGATGGATCAAAGTTGATCTTTATTCATTTTTTTTACTTCTCTGGCAGATATTTTGAGTTCAACAGGTTTCTCTGAGGTCATCTCAGGTTATTGTCGTGTATCACGAGTAATCAATATTCCAGCCATATGGACATCGGTCTGTAAATAATCGAGTCTGGACCACACAATCCAGTGATCAACAGCATGAGCATCGATCTGCGCAATTGGGAACTGGAACATATTACGTAAACTTAAAATAATGGAAGTATGATAAAGATGCGCGATGATCTTGGTTAAAATTGGTCTCCAGCAAACCCTGCTTGTCGTAAGAGGCAACAAATGGGGTTGGGTGGTCAGGCTCGCTAACTTGGTTGACAAACGTCATCGTATTCCAGTTGCAGAGATCGAAGCTCATGGCGTTGATCACTGGATTGTCTGGACAACACACGCTTAATTACAGACCGCCGCCATATTGCTGAAATATTGCTCAGTGTGGCGTAAAACAAAGAAACACTAAAGCTACGCATCGCCTAATACTGGGTTTCTGTAAAGCAAACGGACCCCCTCCCTCACACCCCTCCCCCAAATATGACGGGATTCTTCCCATGCTCTGTGCTGAGCATCTCTAAACACAGAGATTCGTTTCTAATGTTGTCATTGTAACGAAACTGGAGATACACTACTTCGGTTTCATGTACAGCTCATTTCACTTTAAACTTTGCAACGATATATTTGATTTTGAAAGAAAGCGTGCTAAACGTTACATTTGAAACCTGCTGGGCATCTGGTTCCAGATTCAGTATAGCGTGATTACATCTGGAGGTGTCTCATCTCTAATTAAAAAACAACAGAACATAAATACAAAGGTCGCTCTAACGAATGGAAGAATGAAATTGGGGATTGTGTGGGAGAGACAAACACATAGGGGGTTGGGGTGAGGTGGAATGAGGGAGATAGTGAGTGAGTCGAGAGAGAGAGAGAGAGAGAGAGAGAGATGGTGGTTGGAGGAAAAATAAAGGCAACAGCTTATTTTCCAAAAATACCATTAATAATGTCATCTGTGTCCAAGGAAATCACATAAGAACTTTCTCGAGTTAAGTCACAACATGAATGAAAATGGTAAGGAATTATCTATATACGATTAGCATCTATTTTCCAAAAATACCATTAATAATGTCATCTGTGTCCAAGGAAATCACATAAGAACTTTCTCGAGTTAAGTCACAACATGAATAAAAATGGTAAGGAATTATCTATATACGATTAGCACCTTGTCATGCTGTCGAAAGGTAAATGACTTTGCAACCAGCAGGATACTGACTATGATCAACAGAGATTTGATATACCATGTGACATATTGCCCACAATCTCCTCTACATCATTTTATGGGTCAGATAAAGTGAAAAAATATCGAATGTGAGACAAGCATGAAACACTGCGTCAATCCCACCTGTGTGTAGTGCTGACGTTGGGCATCATTTATACTTTGAGGGATATTAGTGTGCATTAATTTCATATGCTTGAAAACATTTACGATACTTAACTTTCTTTAAGCGTGTATCAAGAAAATACGTAACCACCTGAAAATCAAAATGGCCGCCACATTCCAAAATGGCCGTATAATGGAGGTGGGACAGTTAAAGAACGTACGTAATGGCCAAAGGTGGGACTTTTCTGCTTTCGAACCTGTATTTCTTCGCAGATCTTTTTGTATATATGAAGAAACAAATGAGAAGACATCGATAACAAAGTTTAAGACATTTCAGAAATATGTTTAACCTTCGTTAAGATGGGGCAGTGGGGTAGCCCAGAAATTAAACCGTTCAATCGATCCGCTCGACGCCGGAGATCCGTTTTCGATTCCCAACATGGGTACTATGTGTTAGGCACATTTCTGGTGTCCCTTATTCTGATATTGCTGGAATATTGCTTAAAGCGGCGTAAAACTAAACTCACTCACTTAATAGTCAACTATTATTAAACTGGAAGTCAGAGAACAAGAACGAACTGATACTGAAAAAGAAAACAAATTGATGATCTTATTGTGAGCAACTGGTATGAACGAACAATGGTTTCAAAGAATATCTGGAGCCGTATTTACAAACTTCAGCATATTTGTAAGTCACTGAGAGAATGAGTTGCGTCTTATAGCGTTGTAACAATTTCACGCCGAAGAAGACCATAAATGGGCTTCAAACATTGTGTCAACCATTGTTTTCACCACTAGGCTACCCTAACCGCCCCGCCGTACCTGTAAATCATCGTACGACCTTCACGTAGATGAGGACTATTCTGACACAGTGAGTGTTAAATGGTTTTGTGTTTTAACGTTTTTGGACTAAGTCATGTTATCGCACGCTACGATGTTTCATAAATGACTCTCATTCTATGGCGAGGGATTTTTTGTACCGGTTATGGTGTATATTATGTGCATTACCATCATTCCATTCTAAACGTACCAAAGAAAGGTCTCAATCTGTTTATGCAGCATACCGCTGAAACAAATAGGAAATGGTTGAGTGAGTGAGTGAGTTTAGTTTTACGACGCACTCAGCAATGTTCCAGCTACATGGCGGCGGTCTGCAAGTAATCGAGTCTGGACCAGACAATCCAGTGATCAACAACATGAGCATCGATCTGCGCAATTTGGAACCGATGACTCGTGTCAACCAAGTCACCGAGCCTGACCTCGCGATCCCGTTAGTCGCCTCTTACAACAAGGATAGTCGCCTTTTATGGCAAGCATGGGTTGCTAAAGACCTATTCTACCCCGCGACCTTCACGGGTCAACAAGAAATTGGTATTTTATGGTTGGGTATTTGTTGCGATTATCACGGGTGTGTTTCTTACCTCAGCTTTGTGGTGTTTCGGCATCCATGTTCAGCCTACATGGGAACGGTATTATAGCCTAGACTAGTGGTTTAAGTCTTCGCTCGTCACGCCAAAGATCCAGGTTCGATTCCCCACATGGGTACAATCTATGAAGTCCTCTTTTCTGTTGTCTCCTGACGTGATATTGCTGGAATATTTCTAGAAGCGGCGTAAAATTATACTCACTCGCTCATAATCTTTTGGCCAGATACAATTTTCATTCGAAAATGTAGATTCTTTCGCTAAGCTGGATACGTCTGGGCGTTGCAATTGTTTGCAAATTCTAATGGTGAAATTTACAGTAAACGTCAAAAGACATGTTAACCTCCTTCCTTAATGACGGAAGTACATATCGCAGCGATCGTAGTGATGCGTGGATGTCCACTTCGTGGTCTGTCGACGGTGACCCCAGTCCATCTGTGGCGATGAATAAGTCGTAATAAACGTAATGTGGCGGCATCCGAGGGCTTTGGCAACATCATTGCATGTTGACTCTCACTGCACCATGTTGATGGCTCTGTCTCGCTCTACAGATGTTAATATTGGTATATTTGTCGTACCTGTAGATCCTATCATGCATTCTAGTCTGTTTATGCCCTATAGAATCAATCCACAAGTGAAGTGGATGTGAATCCTGCTTGAATATTGCTACGATTTACCGATTGATGTTGCAATGCGTAAGAAGAAAATGGGAAAATGTTACTTTGCAGCAAAAACTTTACAAAGATAATTTTAGGTGTTCAAAAACACGTTTTCACAATATCAAAAACACGCTTTACTAATTTTCACAGGTTTTATAAGACTGAAATCATAGGAGTGATTCTTTTACAGTTTTACACTCTCTTCAACACAAGTATCCTGTTTTAATCGTTGGAAAATGGTGACAGTTTATTAAGGTGACGTTTACTTTTGTCTAAAAGCAGAAGTTTTTTTCAACCTTTCTTTTGGACAACTAAATTACTGTCATTGATTTATTTCGGCATGGACGAAAATAGGACAATTTAGTTCTTCTAAAAAGGACGCATTTCACCTATATGAATGCATTTGCGAATGTGTTTCGTGATTTGCATAAAGCTGGGTTGTTTAGCTGTCTTGTAAAGTAATGCCTTCTAAGATATCTGTGATGGATTTGCAGTAATTCATAAAGGTAGGATGGTAAGGTTTCTTTCGGCGTTTAGTATATTGTCGGCGAAAAGTATGCAGTTCGTTTTCACGCTATACACACATGCCCTTTAGTTGATTTTGTTATATTTGACTAAAGTTTATATACAAAAAAAGCAGAAAACGTGCGTCAGTGAAATAATGAAGGTTTCAGAATTTGAACCTATGAAAAAAATAAGCTTGCTTCATATCGGGTTGTCGTTTTAGAGCCAGGACTTTAATGATGGAAGTTGTGTGTTGCAGAGACTGTGAGACTGACCGATAAACCTTTCATCTATTGTAAGTTTATTGTTTTATGTAAGCACAGTACTGCGATTTCTGTTTCTCCGTGCAAGGAGCGCCCTTTTCATATACGCAGGCTTTATCTTGGTAGCTTCTGCGCAGTGTGAGCTTTTTGCTGTGTGGAAACAAATGAGGTAAGAACAAAATAAGACATTTTTGCATGAGTAATTAAAATGTGTGATGTTTATTGTGCCCTTGCATATGCATATTTACAAGGACATATTTTTCAGTTCTAAAATACTTCACAAAGTAAAGACTTTATGGAGAGATCTAAGGTTAAATCAACTACCATCAGATACCGACTGAGATAGTAATAATGATAATAAAAACCAATTATATAACGCTGAACTCCACTGGCACAGAACATAGTGGACATTTTAACCCTCTTTACCCAAAGCTGCATGTGAGGCGCTAAGAGGTATATGACTTATCCCACCGGGTGCCCATTTTAGTGAACAGAGGCAATTTGTACCAAACTCTCTCGCGAGGAGACCCCATGCGCTACGTGTGCTTAGTTGTGGGGCAGGACGGAAGTCCTGGAAACTCTCAGGAGACAAGCTGCCACACACGGTCCCCCATTCAATAGCTCTTCGCACCCATTCAAGAAATTCTCACACCCACCTTTGCTTAACCTTCACTGATTTGTGACCTGAGCTTTGTGCTTAAGGCCACGCACCACCACTATGACCATTATTAATCAGAATATATGTTGAAAATAAAATAACTTCGTATTTATAAAATTATTCTCATAAAACACGGTTGTACATGCTCCACAGTCCACCATACAGGACAACCCCACCACTGTGAAACATCTGTCAAGATAATCGTTGAAGGATTTCCTTTCACACATTATAAACGGGATAGGACAAAAAATGTATCCAAGAGCGTCAGTTCAAAAATACGGTTGAAACGGTACAGCGTAAAAATTTACATTAACGACGAGTTTGGATCGTCCATGGCTCCAAGCTTTCCTACCACGTTTGTCTGTCCGTTAGGCGAGCGCCAGAATAATCGAAACTAGTCCAGCTACGCAGTTCTCTATTCGCAAATGTCACAAGGTGAACTTCGACTGGATTCCTCATTTTTTCGCCCTCTAGTAATTTCTTCCCGAGGCGAGGTAATTTTTTACCGTTCTGTGACGTCACCGCGCGAGACCCAGGGCAGTTTCCATTTGCAGACACCATCAGAGTTAAGAGAGGCTAAATGTTGAGATTCCATAGTACAGCAAGACAATTTAATAATCAGCTTCACCAAGGATCACGATCTGGGCGGACGTGGCTGGGCATGAAGAAAAATCGCAACAACGTGACGCAAATCAAAGACTTTAAAAATGAAAAGAACTGCAATCTAATTTTAAAGGTTAATTTCAGAGAAAACATTTTAAATGTTGTGAAAATGTTGCGAAGAGGTCGTACAACCGTGCAGGCGTTGTGATTTAAAAATCGTGACCGTTAAGTAGAGATGACGAAGCAGTAGTCGTTGGCGTTGGTGTTTGCTATGAGGAACAGCGTTGACGTTGGTGTTTGCTATGAGGAACAGCGTTGACGTTGGTGTTTGCTATGAGGAACAGCGTTGACGTTGGTGTTTGCTATGAGAAACAGCGTTGACGTTGGTGTTTGCTATGAGAAACAGCGTTGACGTTGGTTGATTGTTTCTCACTAAACTGTCAGCTGTATATTGAGTTGGTTGGTTTGTTCTTTAATGCCGCAATCACTAATATTTCAGCTATATTGTGGTGGTCTGGGCCAGACATTCAAATGATCAACAGCATGAGCATCGGTCTATGCAACTGGGACATGAAGACATGTGTCAACCAAGTCAGCGAGCCTGACCACCCGATCCCAGTAGTCCCCTCTTACGACAAGCATGAGATGCTGAAGATCAATTCTAGCCCGGATCTTCACGGATTTAACAGTTCATAATGGAATCTGGACACATGATTGATACAACTGATTTAACGTTACATGTTCCTGATGTTTCTGACCGATGGGCTGAAAGTCGATGGATGACAACCAACCCCTCTTGCAATACCCCTCAATGACATGCCAGCTTTCTGCATAGCAATAACTTGCCAGCTGTCAATAGAAGAGGCCTCGTATTTGCTTCTTAGCAATGACGCTGGTAGTTATTTTAGTTTATCTAGCTGTAAGATCAGTTTGCTGAAATTTCTTGTTGGTTTATTGTTGGGTACTTTGATACACCAATTGCACGTGATTGTCACCTTTGATCGCAGCACATGCATATGTTAAATCAATGCACATGTATGTACTTCCGGCTACATGGGCGGGGGGAGGGGAGGGGAGGGGGTAGGGGGGAAAGCGCGTACAATAAAATGTGCTGCGATGCCCTTGTCCATGTGTATGCTTAAAACCTTATTCTAAATCCCTTTCTAGACTCAACAACAAAGGTCTAGATGAAGCTCAAAAACTGACATTTTCGCTGGATACTGTATACTGTTCAATATTTAAGTAACAAAACACTAACACAAATGTCGTCTATGGAATGAACGCCCAAAGGTTGTATTCATTTGATACAATAGCCATTATTTTCAATCAAAACCTACGTCCTACCTTTGCCATTTCAAACCTACACTTCATGGCTCAATTGACACAACACCTGAGTTGTTTCCCTTGTGAAAACGTGACATCCAATCAGATCGCAGTTCTATTTTCGAATGGCCTTACAATGATGGCTACGATTGCAGACGACTTGGTCGATCTCAGAAGAATGGACTTAACACTTTCATTCCGGACAAGCAAAGTAAATGACAGATTACCACAACAAAAGTACTTATTACTGCTACAATGACAATGGAGGCTTGTGGACAGAACAGTACGAAGTAACGATTCATACCATGGTAACCTGAAACGCTGACCATTGGTCGTCTAAAAATAGAACTCCACCTCTACCACTGGTGGAGAGCTAGGTCCTTAGGGTTAAAATGCACACAGAAACGTTTCCACACAGATGTATAAATGCCAGTGATAGCGGCGAATGAGAGCATTTGCTTCTTGAAAATATTTGTCCAAGAAATTCAAGAGTAAAAGCCTGTGGTCAGAGCCCGTTTGTAAAACGTCTTCAGATTAGAGTGTCGACATATGTCTTGGTTCTACTATAGTTTAGTAAGGTAAGGTAGACTTGAAATAGATTGAGCGAAAGGCTGGACTTTGATATAGGGTTGTCGACAATTGCCTCGAGAAGACGATTTTGATACAAGTTGTAAAAAAATTACTATCTTGTCGTTCTGGGAAAAAAAATACTTTGAAATCTTCTAATTACTTATTTAAGATATCACATTTACTCTAGGGGGTAAAACTACATAAATCTTTAACTAGCATCGTTATAAGTGGAACCCCGACATTAAAACTACTCATTTTCGACATTTTATTACTTTAAATCGACCTTTTTGACAAAAGTTCACAATTCTCTCCCGTGAACGAAATTTCAACCACAGGGGCGCGCCTCCGTGACGTAATGTGACGTAAAACCTGCAATCGTGACAGTTGTTGTCAAAGTGAAAGCTTTATGTTTTCACAATCTTTTGTCATTTAATCGTGTTACCTGTTTTGCCTACCTTCCGAGTTACAACTTCATAGACGATTGTGCCAAAATCACTTGTCAGAATGGTTATAAACCGTTATGTTACAAGCTGTATTATGCAACATCATTTTGGTCCTGATTCAAAAACATATTTAACCACTTATTTAACGAGTAGTAAGTAGTGCTGACTTTGTAACTTGTTGAAAACAAACCATAATCTAAATGACTCTTAAGGTGATTTTTTAAAAACATGTCGGCGCCCAGTCTGAGAATAAATGCTGTTCAGATTCCTTTTCACCGAGGTACAAAATCTCAACTACTTTCTACTGGTAGTAAAATATGCATTGACGGACAAAAGGATTTTGCATGACATTGCAATTTCACTCTTGGATGCGAGGTGGGTGTCAATGAGTACAAAACCCTAAAGTTTATTCGTTCTTGAAGGTTTAATATGAAGGTGTGTCAAAACGATTTAGTGTGTGTTCAAGACCTATGACAAGCTATAATTTCATATTAAGTATTGAAAATTAACTTTAGCTGGTGATTACTTGTTCATGGAATGTTTTGTCTAGTTCTACAATATCCAAACAATGACAATATCCCAGTGATATCACCAATATATTTCAGATCCAACAGCTGTATCTTCAGTGACGTCATTGACGTTTAACGCATGGGTTCCAGTGATGGGTGAACGGGATTATTAAAGTTAAATCAAAGCAGAAATTGAAAATTTAATTGAAGTAGTTTTTTATGCAAATACTGTTGCTTGTCACCGACGCCTGTGGTGGTGGTATTGTTCCCGTTTTTTCTGGGCGTCATATATACAAACCTTTAACAGTTCCATATTATCACACTTTTTGCCTTCAGTGTTTATGCGATTCCTTCCAACTGTCGTAGAAATTCTCGTCTTGGCTATCCCAAATTTCTCCACAGCTACTATGACGTAATCGAGATGAAAAGGGTTCCGTCTTAAGCTCTTCTTGATTGGGAACAGATGGAAGTCTAATGGAGCCAGATGAGGAGAATACGATGGGTACTGAAGCAGTTCAAAGCGACACGCGTAGACAGTCGCCATGGTAATGATGCCACGTATGCGATAACCTTTCACACTGATGGAATAGTCGTTGTCTCCTTTGGTAATAATGAACTCAAATATTTCCACTGGTTTGGCTGGTTTTGCCTTGATAAACCCGGACTTCATCCATTACTACAGGAACATGTCCGAGCCAGCTTCAGTCAGAGCTGTACCCGTGAAGACCTGGGTTAGAGACTGTTCTTCAGTAACCCATGGTTGCCACAAGAAACGGCGGGATCGGTTGGTCAGGCTTGACCGCCCTGAAGATGGTCATTAGGGATTTACAAGAATGCAAAAGTGCTGATGAAAACGAAAATCGTTAAGAATCCCATAGAACGACTAAATATCTCTGAATTATTTGAACGAGTCAGATTTTAGACCTTTCAAGTTTTAATGTACACGACTTCGCTTTGCCTTCATTCCGTCTCTGCCAGACACTGCAGAGCGAAAGGAATCGTTCCCTTAAAAGTGGATATGATTAGCAAGAGCAAACGTCATAAAAACATTTCTCTGAAATAGTCCCAGAAATACAGAAAAATCTAAAGGACAGATATGATAACAGGTACGATGTTAAATGTGTCATTTAAATTTCGTGTTATATTGCAAAGCCATCATAAATATATTAGATGTACTTTCTTTCACCAGGTATTTCAAATTGTTCCTGTAATGTTCACCCTGCAACGCACGCATCCTCCCCATCCCTGGTACCCATCCACTCACCTAAACCTCACCCCATCCCTCCCCGCAACAACCACCATTTATTGCAAATCAATGAGTATAGTTATCTGGGTCCCATACACGAACATAGTCCGTCAGATATTCGAGAAAACAGATGTTGAAACGCCGAATTTCCTCTGACAAGTCCTTTGGTCAGACATAAGGAAGCCGGTAATATCGGACAACGGAAAATGAATTAATATACTTTTTTTTAGTAAGACCTCGAGTAAAGGCCCTAGGTAAGCGATGTTCTCCGTTACAGGTGATAGCTGTATTGTACAGAACATGCCATCGACATCTCGTGTTATAATCTAATAATCGCTCGTTCTCTCCATATTCAGCTATCTGCACGAGACATGGTTTAATGTCGCGTCAATAGACTTTTATCAGATTAAATATTGCCCTCAGCGCACTCAAGAACACCATGATATTATTTATTAAGTCTATCCAGACAACGTTATCAGTGACCTTGACCGACCTCATCTCCTGATGTATTTTCACGATTTATCATTTTTTTCAAAAATAATATTTTTTTCAGCATGCATTGGCGTTAACCTATCACCAAACTCAAGTTAGTATTTACCTGAATTGTGTATTTCTTTTCATTTTGACACGTTTGAAATGTGTGCTATGTGGATTCTCATATTTCTGCCAGAGCGACGCGCGGACGTCAGAGAAGAACCAGGTTGACAAACGTCAACCAATCAATAGAATCAGAGGTAGCAACACAGCTGTAAGGTTGTGGGTCCCAGCATGTGATCAATTCGTATTCATTCGTCCGTGTAAACGCGAACGCATCACAGGGAGGGCATGAATAGATATGATTACATCCATTTGATTCCAATCTGACAATTTTACTTGCTGAGGACACAGATGCCAGAGATGGTATCTTCATGGGTGTCCCTCGTCTTTTCCTTAACAAATATCATCTATGACATCCTCTACTTAATGCGACAAAAAATGTGGAACAAATTGCTTTGCAGATATTGAGTTCGACTATAACGCCGAACAATACGTTTATATTCATTACACGGGCGCTCTATTTAGCGGAGTCAATTAAATTATCCCACCCTGGACACACTATGGGGCCCTGATCCGTAATTTCAAGGCCACGGGCTTGGTGTGTATTGATTGAAACGAGGCAATATTTTTTTTCACTTTGCGGTGAATGTCCTCTAAAGCCTTGCTTTAAACAGATCGCACTCAACAGGCACTATGCGTCTCTATTCAGAGCAGAGAGGATAACTTTTGAATCATTCCATTTCTGTAACAGTTGTCAGTTTTATTGAAATATACGTCAACGCTGAAATGACTTTAACACAGTTTCTGTAACCCAGTTTTAAAACTGTGTCATACGGTAATGCCGTGACCTGGTAAACGGTGACGACAGTGTTGTATGGGGAGGTGCTGTTCTTTACGTGTACATCATACCTCGTAACTTCACAATCAATGTCGTCAACAATAAAGGGCAAATTTACCCATGGAATCCTCTCTGAAATAACCTAGCATTATGCACAGCATTTGTGCAATTATGTAACTCACAAATATGGCGTTGTCATAAAGTTGGCTGTGCAGTGGAAAGAAGCAGGCGTGCTTTTATGTCGCTTTCTGCAATATTACAGCAGTATCAGAGCCGATATTTGCACAGTCATTGTGCAGTTGTCAGACCAGCAAACCCAAAGTTATAACATGAAGGTGTTGTTTGTCTTGAGTCTGCGAATATGCTTTTAAACCACTGTCACCAGTTTCAGTATATTACAGTCGGTATTTGCACAGGCTGTGCACTGTGAGTTGGTGTTTGTGTTGTTAAATGACTTTCGGGAATATTTAAGTTGCATCACAGCTGATGTTAACACAGTATTTGTGAAATCACATAACCAGCATATCTGAGTGAGTGAGTAAGTGAGTCTAGTTTTACGCCACGCTCTGCAATATTCCAGCAATCTGGGGCCCCGCGTTTTTAATGTTATGGTCTAGCTTATTGTACAGTGAATTGATGCGAGCTATTTTAATACATCTGACAGATTATATTTGTTTAAGAGTCAGTCACGTCTAAATGGGCATTTTAACCACTGACCCTCAATGCTGTGGACATATCCACACCAGTAGTCTATCCAGTAGTCTATCCAGTAGTCTATCCGCACTCAACAACATTCCAACGATGTGAAGGTGCACTGAAAATAATCGAATCCAAACCATTCAGTAAAGTGATCGCCATAATAAACATCGATCAACTCTACACCATGGTGAATGCCTAAATTATTCTCTAATGCATAAACGTAGCTTGAAAAGACTATTTTTCAAACTCTAGACACAAATAAACGTCAACTACTGACACGTTTAACCTTTTCATGAAAGTCGTATCTGAGTTGAAATGTTCGCACTCACAACGAAGACAATTATGAAAGCATCAAATCTAATTTGCATAACCTTTGCATAAGGATGATGGTTTGAGCACTTTCGTTTATGTACCTAGGTACAATTGCGTCCGTGACAATCCGAGGTTTATTCTGGTTTGACGTGACGCGTAAAGGACATAAAACCGTCAATGGTAAAAACGTAAGCAATTTAGCGTTCGATTTCACCCTTTGCCCTAAGGCATTATCGAAATCAAACCGCAACTGACACAGCGATATCACAATCAATACTGACATGTATTTTTGGAAAATTAAATCTGGCGGTGCAACTGAAGTGCTTCTATTTCTTTTGTTTCGGGGCTTTGAAAAAGATTCCATTGCGCTCTGACGATCAATGTTGGATTTGGGGATTTATTCAAACCTTAGACGAAAGGTCAGACTCAAATCACTGTCGGGTTGTTACCTGGTAGGAACGAGTATATATCCGACAGATCGGTCTTATAGGAAAGAAAATGAGACAGTTTGGGTTGACTCTGAATGGAATGAAGCAGATATGCCAGTAAATGCAAGCGGATTCAGATATCAAATTTATGCATTTATGGTTTTGCGGTTGGTATTACAAGGATACAGTCTGAGGTAAAGGTTATGTTTGGCAATGAATCGTGTGTGGAATCTATGTCAGACCATTCTAACAATCTGAGAAACATTAGGTCAGTTGCTTGTTTTTTTAAAATGCCCTGTTTTCCATGGTGTGACAGACGCTGTGAGATCTACAATCTTCTTTGATGAGCTGCAGGGTAATGACTGGAACACAGGGCTGTGGTTGGGTTAGGGTTAATGTACTGTATCGGAAAAGTGCAAGCAATGATGGCCACATGATAGCTTGGTTACACATGAAACCTTAGAGGGCGATTTAATTATTGGATTCCACGCCAGCTTTGGACTGATGCAGTTAATGATGTTGTAGCATACTGACGTTGTGATGAACTGATTCTGCAGAGTACTGATTCTCTGTGGACTGATTATGAGCTGTACTGATGATGTAGTGTACTGATGGTGTGGTGGACTGATGATGTACTGTACTAATGATGTGGTGGACTGATGATGTAGTGTACTGATGATGTGGTGTACTGATGATGTAGTGTACTGATGATGTGGTGGACTAATGATGTAGTGTACTGATGATGTAGTGTACTGATGATGTGGTGGACTGATGATGTAATGTACTGATGGTGTGGTGGACTGATGATGTAGTGTACTGATGATGTGGTGGACTGATGATGTAGTGTACTGATGATGTGGTGGACTGATGATGTAGTGTACTGATGATGTGGTGGACTGATGATGTGGTGGACTGATGATGTAGTGTACTGATGATGTGGTGTACTGATGATGTAGTGTACTGATGATGTGGTGGACTGATGATGTAGTGTACTGATGATGTGGTGGACTCATGATGTAGTGTACTGATGATGTAGTGTACAGATGGTGTGGTGGACTGATGGTGTAGTGTACTGATGATGTAGTGTACTGATGATGTGGTGTACTGATGATGTAGTCTACTGATGATGGGGTGGACTGATGATGTAGTGTACTGATGATGTGGTGGACTGATGGTGTAGTGTACTGATGATGTAGTGTACTGATGATGTGGTGGACTGATGATGTAATGTACTGATGGTGTGGTGACTGATGATGTAGTGTACTGATGATATGGTGGACTGATGATGTAGTGTACTGATGATGTAGAGCACTGATGGTGTAGTGTACTGATGATGTAGTGTACTGATGGTGTGGTGGACTGATGACGTGGTGGACTGATGATGTGGTGGACTGATGGTGTGGTGTACTGATGATGTAGTGTACTGAAAATGTGGTGGACTGATGATGTACTGTACTGATGATGTGGTGGACTGATGATGTGGTGGACTGATGATGTGGTGTACTGCTAATGTAGTGTACTGATGATGTGGTGGACTGATGATGTAGTGTACTGATGGTGTGGTGTACTGATCATGTAGTGTACTGAAAATGTGGTGGACTGATGATGTACTGTACTGATGATGTGGTGGACTGATGATGTGGTGGACTGATGATGTGGTGTACTGCTAATGTAGTGTACTGATGATGTGGTGGACTGATGATGTAGTGTACTGATGATGTGGTGGACTGATGATGTGGTGGACTGATGATGTAGTGTACTGATGATGTGGTGGACTGATGATGTAGTGTACTGATGATGCAGTGCACTGATGGTGTGGTGTACTGATGATGTAGTGTACTGATGGTGTGGTGGACTGATGATGTGGTGGACTGATGATGTGGTGGACTGATAGTGTGGTGTACTGATCATGTAGTGTACTGAAAATGTGGTGGACTGATGATGTACTGTACTGATGATGTGGTGGAATGATGATGTGGTGTACTGCTAATGTAGTGTACTGATGATGTGGTGGACTGATGATGTAGTGTACTGATGGTGTGGTGTACTGATGATGTAGTGTACTGAAAATGTGGTGGACTGATGATGTACTGTACTGATGATGTGGTGGACTGATGATGTGGTGGACTGATGATGTGGTGTACTGCTAATGTAGTGTACTGATGATGTGGTGGACTGATGATGTAGTGTACTGATGATGTGGTGGACTGATGATGTGGTGGACTGATGATGTAGTGTACTGATGATGTGGTGGACTGATGATGTAGTGTACTGATGATGTAGTGTACTGATGATGTAGTGTAGTGATGGTGTGGTGTACTGATCATATAGTATACTGATGATGTGGTGGATGATGTGGTGGACTGATGGTGTAGTTTACTGATGATGTGGTGTACTGATCTTGTAGTGTACTGATGATGTGGTGGACTGATGATGTGGTGGACTGATGGTGTGATGGACTGATGATGTAGTGTACTGATCATGTAGTGGACTGATGATGTGGTGGACTGATGATGTGGTGCACTGATTATGTGGTGGACTGATCATGTGGTGGACTGATGATGTGGTGGACTAATGATGTACTGTACTGATGATGTGGTGGACTGATGATGTGGTGGACTGATGATGTGGTGGACTGCTAATGTAGTGTACTGATGATGTGGTGGACTGATGATGTAGTGTACTGATGATGTGGTGGACTGATGATGTGGTGGACTGATGATGTAGTGTACTGATGATGTGGTGGACTGATGATGTAGTGTACTGATGATGTAGTGTACTGATGATGTCGTGTACTGATGATGTGGTGGACTAATGATGTAGTGTACTGATGATGTAGTGTACTGATGATGTAGTGTACTGATGATGTGGTGGACTGATGATGTAGTGTACTGATCATATAGTGTACTGATGATGTGGTGGACTGATGGTGTAGTGTACTGATGATGTAGTGTACTGATGATGTAGTGTACAGATGGTGTGGTAGACTGATGGCGTAGTGTACTGATGATGTAGTGTACAAATGATGTGGCGGACTGATGATGTAGTGTACTGATGATGGGGTGGACTGATGATGTAGTGTACTGATGATGTGGTGGAATGATGGTGTAGTGTACTGATGATGTAGTGTACTGATGATGTGGTGGACTGATGATGTAATGTACTGATGGTGTGGTGACTGATGATGTAGTGTACTGATGATGTGGTGGACTGATGATGTAGTGTACTGATGATGCAGTGCACTGATGGTGTGGTGTACTGATGATGTAGTGTACTGATGGTGTGGTGGACTGATGATGTGGTGGACTGATGATGTGGTGGACTGATGGTGTGGTGTACTGATCATGTAGTGTACTGAAAATGTGGTGGACTGATGATGTACTGTACTGATGATGTGGTGGAATGATGATGTGGTGTACTGCTAATGTAGTGTACTGATGATGTGGTGGACTGATGATGTAGTGTACTGATGGTGTGGTGTACTGATCATGTAGTGTACTGAAAATGTGGTGGACTGATGATGTACTGAACTGATGATGTGGTGGACTGATGATGTGGTGGACTGATGATGTGGTGTACTGCTAATGTAGTGTACTGATGATGTGGTGGACTGATGATGTAGTGCACTGATGATGTGGTGGACTGATGATGTGGTGGACTGATGATGTAGTGTACTGATGATGTGGTGGACTGATGATGTAGTGTACTGATGATGTAGTGTACTGATGATGTAGTGTAGTGATGGTGTGGTGTACTGATCATATAGTATACTGGTGATGTGGTGGATGATGTGGTGGACTGATGGTGTAGTTTACTGATGATGTGGTGTACTGATCTTGTAGTGTACTGATGATGTGGTGGACTGATGATGTGGTGGACTGATGGTGTGATGGACTGATGATGTAGTGTACTGATCATGTAGTGGACTGATGATGTGGTGGACTGATGATGTGGTGCACTGATTATGTGGTGGACTGATCATGTGGTGGACTGATGATGTGGTGGACTGATGATGTAGTGAACTGATCATGTAGTGTACTGATGATGTGGTGGACTGATGGTGTGATGCACTGATGGTGTAGTGTACTGATGGTGTGGTGGACTGATAATGTAGTGTACTGATGATGTGGTGTACTGATGATGTGGTGTACTGATGATGTGGTGGACTGATGATGTAGTGTACTGATGATGTAGTGTACTGATGATGTGGTGGACTGATGATGTAGTGTACTGATGATGTGGTGGACTGATGATATAGTGTACTGATGGTGTGGTGTACAGATGGTGTGGTGGACTGATGGTGTAGTGTACTGATGATGTAGTGTACTGATGGTGTAGTGTACAGATGGTGTGGTGGACTGATGGTGTAGTGTACTGATGATGTGGTGCACTGATGATGTAGTGCACTGATGATGTGGTGGACTGATGATGTAGTGTACTGATGATGTGGTGGACTGATCAGGTGGTGGACTGATGATGTAGTGTACTGATGATGTGGTGGACTGATGATGTGGTGGACTGATGATGTAATGTACTGATGGTGTGGTGGACTGATGATGTAGTTTACTGATGATGTAGTGTACTGATGATGTAGTGTACTGATGGTGTGGTGGACTGATGATGTAGTGTACTGATGATGTGGTGGACTGATGATGTAGTGTACTGATGATGTGGTGGACTGATGATGTAGTGTACTGATGATGTGGTGGACTGATGATGTGGTGGACTGATGGTGTAGTGTACTGATGATGTAGTGTACTGATGATGTAGTGTACAGATGGTGTGGTGGACTGATGGTGTAGTGTACTGATGATGTAGTGTACTGATGATATGGTGGACTGATGATGTACTGTACTGATGATGGGGTGGACTGATGATGTAGTGTACTGATGATGTGGTGGACTGATGATGTAGTGTACCGATGGTTTGACGGACTGATGATGTGGTGGACTGATGATGCACTGTACTGATGGTGTGACGGACTGATGATGTACTGTACTGATGATGTGGTGGACTGATGATGTTGTGTACTGATGATGTGGTGGACTGATGATGTAGTGTACTGATGATGTGGTGGACTGATGATGTGGTGGACTGATGATGTGGTGGACTGATGGTGTAGTGTACTGATGATGTAGTGTACTGATGATGTAGTGTACAGATGGTGTGGTGGACTGATGGTGTAGTGTACTGATGATGTAGTGTACTGATGATGTGGTGTACTGATGATGTAGTGTACTGATGATGTGGTGGACTGATGATGTAGTGTACTGATGATGTGGTGGACTGATGATGTAGTGTACTGATGATGTAGTGTACTGATGGTGTGGTGGACTGATGATGTAGTGTACTGATGATGTGGTGTACTGATGATGTGGTGTACTGATGATGTGGTGGACTGATGATGTAGTGTACTGATGATGTAGTGTACTGATGATGTGGTGGACTGATGATGTAGTGCACTGATGATGTGGTGGACTGATCATATACTGTACTGATGGTGTGGTGTACTGATGATGTGGTGGACTGATGATGTAGTTTACTGATGGTGTGGTGGACTGATGATGTGGTGGACTGATGCTGTAGTGTACTAATGATGTAGTGTACTGATGATGTAGTGTACAGATGGTGTGGTGGACTGATTGTGTAGTGTACTGATGATGTAGTGTACTGATGATGTGGTGTACTGATGATGTAGTGTACTGATGATGTGGTGGACTGATGATGTAGTCTACTGATGATGTGGTGGACTGATGATGTGGTGGACTTATGATGTAGTGTACTGATGATGTAGTGTACTGATGATGTGGTGTACTGATGATGTGGTGTACTGATGATGTGGTGGACTGATGATGTAGTGTACTGATGATGTAGTGTACTGATGATGTGGTGGACTGATGATGTAGTGTACTGATGATGTGGTGGACTGATCATATACTGTACTGATGATGTGGTGTACTGATGATGTGGTGTACTGATGATGTGGTGGACTGATGGTGTGATGCACTGATGGTGTCGTGTACTGATGATGTGGTGTACTGATGATGTGGTGTACTGATGATGTGGTGGACTGATGATGTAGTGTACTGATGATGTAGTGTACTGATCATGTGGTGGACTGATGATGTAGTGTACTGATGATGTGGTGGACTGATGATGTGGTGGACTGATGATGTAGTGTACTGATGATGTGATGTACTGATCATGTGGTGGACTGATGATGTACTGTACTGATGATGTAGTGTACTGATGATGTGGTGGACTGATGATGTAGTGTACTGATGATGTAGTGTACTGATGATGTGGTTGACTGATGATGTAGTGTACTGATGATGTGGTGGACTGATGACATAGTGTACTGATGGTGTGGTGTACAGATGGTGTGGTGGACTGATGGTGTATTGTACTGATGATGTAGTGTACTGATGGTGTAGTGTACAGATGGTGTGGTGGACTGATGGTGTAGTGTACTGATGATGTAGTGTACTGATGATGTAGTGTACTGATGATGTGGTGGACTGATGATGTAGTGTGCTGATGATGTGGTGGACTGATGAGGTGGTGGACTGATGATGTAGTGTACTGATGATGTGGTGTACTGATGATGTGGTGGACTGATGATGTAATGTACTGATGGTGTGGTGGACTGATGATGTAGTTTACTGATGATGTAGTGTACTGATGATGTGGTGGACTGATGATGTAATGTACTGATGGTGTGGTGGACTGATGATGTAGTGGACTGATGATGTGGTGTACTGATGATGTAGTGTACTGATGATGTGGTGGACTGATGATGTAGTGTACTGATGATGTGGTGGACTGATGATGTGGTGGACTGATAGTGTAGTGTACTGATGATGTAGTGTACTGATGATGTAGTGTACAGATGGTGTGGTGGACTGATGGTGTAGTGTACTGATGATGTAGTGTACTGATGATGTGGTGGACTGATGATGTACTGTACTGATGATGGGGTGGACTGATGATGTAGTGTACTGATGATGTGGTGGACTGATGATGTTGTGTACTGATGGTTTGACGGACTGATGATGTGGTGGACTGATGATGCAGTGTACTGATGGTGTGACGGACTGATGATGTACTGTACTGATGATGTGGTGGATTGATGATGTAGTATACTGATGATGTGGTGTACTGATGATGTAGTGTACTGATGATGTGGTGGACTGATGATGTAGTGTACTGATGATGTGGTGGACTGATGATGTGGTGGACTGATGATGTAGTGTACTGATAATGTAGTGTACTGATGATGTGGTGGACTGATGATGTAATGTACTGATGGTGTGGTGACTGATGATGTAGTGTACTGATGATGTGGTGGACTGATGATGTAGTGTACTGATGATGTAGTGTACTGATGGTGTGGTGTACTGATGATGCAGTTTACTGATGATGTGGTAGACTGATGATGTACTGTACTGATGATGTGGTGGACTGATGATGTGGTGTACTGATGATGTAGTGTACTGATGATGTGATGGACTGATGATGTAGTGTACTGATGATGTGGTGGACTGATGATGTAGTGTACTGATGATGTAGTGTACTGATGATGTGGTGGACTGATGATGTAGTGTACTGATGATGTAGTGTACAGATGGTGTGGTGGACTGATGGTGTAGTGTACTGATGATGTAGTGTACTGATGATGTGGCGGACTGATGATGTACTCTACTGATGATGGGGTGGACTGATGATGTAGTGTACTGATGATGTGGTGGACTGATGATGTCGTGTACTGATGGTGTGACGGACTGATGATGTGATGGACTGATGATGTAGTGTACTGATGGTGTGACGGACTGATGATGTACTGTACTGATAATGTGGTGGACTGATGATGTAGTGTACTGATGATGTGGTGTACTGATGATGTAGTGTAGTGATGGTGTGGTGGACTGATGATGTGGTGGACTGATGGTGTGGTGTACTGATCATGTAGTGTACTGATAATGTGGTGGACTGATGATGTACTGTACTGATGATGTGGTGGACTGATGATGTGTTTGACTGATGATGTAGTGTAGTGATGGTGTGGTGGACTGATGATGTAATGTACTGATGGTGTGGTGACTGATGATGTAGTGTACAGATGGTGTGGTGGACTGATGGTGTAGTGTACTGATGATGTAGTGTACTGATGATGTGGTGTACTGATGATGTAGTCTACTGATGATGGGGTGGACTGATGATGTAGTGTACTGATGATGTGGTGGACTGATGGTGTAGTGTACTGATGATGTAGTGTACTGATGATGTGGTGGACTGATGATGTAATGTACTGATGGTGTGGTGACTGATGATGTAGTGTACTGATGATATGGTGGACTGATGATGTAGTGTACTGATGATGTAGAGCACTGATGGTGTAGTGTACTGATGATGTAGTGTACTGATGGTGTGGTGGACTGATGATGTGGTGGACTGATGATGTGGTGGACTGATGGTGTGGTGTACTGATGATGTAGTGTACTGAAAATGTGGTTGACTGATGATGTACTGTACTGATGATGTGGTGGACTGATGATGTGGTGGACTGATGATGTGGTGTACTGCTAATGTAGTGTACTGATGATGTGGTGGACTGATGATGTAGTGTACTGATGGTGTGGTGTACTGATCATGTAGTGTACTGAAAATGTGGTGGACTGATGATGTACTGTACTGATGATGTGGTGGACTGATGATGTGGTGGACTGATGATGTGGTGTACTGCTAGTGTAGTGTACTGATGATGTGGTGGACTGATGATGTAGTGTACTGATGATGTGGTGGACTGATGATGTGGTGGACTGATGATGTAGTGTACTGATGATGTGGTGGACTGATGATGTAGTGTACTGATGATGCAGTGCACTGATGGTGTGGTGTACTGATGATGTAGTGTACTGATGGTGTGGTGGACTGATGATGTGGTGGACTGATGATGTGGTGGACTGATAGTGTGGTGTACTGATCATGTAGTGTACTGAAAATGTGGTGGACTGATGATGTACTGTACTGAGAATGTGGTGGAATGATGATGTGGTGTACTGCTAATGTAGTGTACTGATGATGTGGTGGACTGATGATGTAGTGTACTGATGGTGTGGTGTACTGATGATGTAGTGTACTGAAAATGTGGTGGACTGATGATGTACTGTACTGATGATGTGGTGGACTGATGATGTGGTGGACTGATGATGTGGTGTACTGCTAATGTAGTGTACTGATGATGTGGTGGACTGATGATGTAGTGTACTGATGATGTGGTGGACTGATGATGTGGTGGACTGATGATGTAGTGTACTGATGATGTGGTGGACTGATGATGTAGTGTACTGATGATGTAGTGTACTGATGATGTAGTGTAGTGATGGTGTGGTGTACTGATCATATAGTATACTGATGATGTGGTGGATGATGTGGTGGACTGATGGTGTAGTTTACTGATGATGTGGTGTACTGATCTTGTAGTGTACTGATGATGTGGTGGACTGATGATGTGGTGGACTGATGGTGTGATGGACTGATGATGTAGTGTACTGATCATGTAGTGGACTGATGATGTGGTGGACTGATGATGTGGTGCACTGATTATGTGGTGGACTGATCATGTGGTGGACTGATGATGTGGTGGACTAATGATGTACTGTACTGATGATGTGGTGGACTGATGATGTGGTGGACTGATGATGTGGTGGACTGCTAATGTAGTGTACTGATGATGTGGTGGACTGATGATGTAGTGTACTGATGATGTGGTGGACTGATGATGTGGTGGACTGATGATGTAGTGTACTGATGATGTGGTGGACTGATGATGTAGTGTACTGATGATGTAGTGTACTGATGATGTCGTGTACTGATGATGTGGTGGACTAATGATGTAGTGTACTGATGATGTAGTGTACTGATGATGTAGTGTACCGATGGTTTGACGGACTGATGATGTAGTGTACTGATCATATGGTGTACTGATGATGTGGTGGACTGATGGTGTAGTGTACTGATGATGTAGTGTACTGATGATGTAGTGTACAGATGGTGTGGTAGACTGATGGCGTAGTGTACTGATGATGTAGTGTACTGATGATGTGGCGGACTGATGATGTAGTGTACTGATGATGGGGTGGACTGATGATGTAGTGTACTGATGATGTGGTGGAATGATGGTGTAGTGTACTGACGATGTAGTGTACTGATGATGTGGTGGACTGATGATGTAATGTACTGATGGTGTGGTGACTGATGATGTAGTGTACTGATGATGTGGTGGACTGATGATGTAGTGTACTGATGATGCAGTGCACTGATGGTGTGGTGTACTGATGATGTAGTGTACTGATGGTGTGGTGGACTGATGATGTGGTGGACTGATGATGTGGTGGACTGATGGTGTGGTGTACTGATCATGTAGTGTACTGAAAATGTGGTGGACTGATGATGTACTGTACTGATGATGTGGTGGAATGATGATGTGGTGTACTGCTAATGTAGTGTACTGATGATGTGGTGGACTGATGATGTAGTGTACTGATGGTGTGGTGTACTGATCATGTAGTGTACTGAAAATGTGGTGGACTGATGATGTACTGTACTGATGATGTGGTGGACTGATGATGTGGTGGACTGATGATGTGGTGTACTGCTAATGTAGTGTACTGATGATGTGGTGGACTGATGATGTAGTGCACTGATGATGTGGTGGACTGATGATGTGGTGGACTGATGATGTAGTGTACTGATGATGTGGTGGACTGATGATGTAGTGTACTGATGATGTAGTGTACTGATGATGTAGTGTAGTGATGGTGTGGTGTCTTGATCATATAGTATACTGGTGATGTGGTGGATGATGTGGTGGACTGATGGTGTAGTTTACTGATGATGTGGTGTACTGATCTTGTAGTGTACTGATGATGTGGTGGACTGATGATGTGGTGGACTGATGGTGTGATGGACTGATGATGTAGTGTACTGATCATGTAGTGGACTGATGATGTGGTGGACTGATGATGTGGTGCACTGATTATGTGGTGGACTGATCATGTGGTGGACTGATGATGTGGTGGACTGATGATGTAGTGTACTGATCATGTAGTGTACTGATGATGTGGTGGACTGATGGTGTGATGCACTGATGGTGTAGTGTACTGATGGTGTGGTGGACTGATAATGTAGTGTACTGATGATGTGGTGTACTGATGATGTGGTGTACTGATGATGTGGTGGACTGATGATGTAGTGTACTGATGATGTAGTGTACTGATGATGTGGTGGACTGATGATGTAGTGTACTGATGATGTGGTGGACTGATGATATAGTGTACTGATGGTGTGGTGTACAGATGGTGTGGTGGACTGATGGTGTAGTGTACTGATGATGTAGTGTACTGATGGTGTAGTGTACAGATGGTGTGGTGGACTGATGGTGTAGTGTACTGATGATGTGGTGCACTGATGATGTAGTGCACTGATGATGTGGTGGACTGATGATGTGGTGGACTGATGATGTAGTGTACTGATGATGTGGTGGACTGATCAGGTGGTGGACTGATGATGTAGTGTACTGATGATGTGGTGGACTGATGATGTGGTGGACTGATGATGTAATGTACTGATGGTGTGGTGGACTGATGATGTAGTTTACTGATGATGTAGTGTACTGATGATGTAGTGTACTGATGGTGTGGTGGACTGATGATGTAGTGTACTGATGATGTGGTGGACTGATGATGTAGTGTACTGATGATGTGGTGGACTGATGATGTAGTGTACTGATGATGTGGTGGACTGATGATGTGGTGGACTGATGGTGTAGTGTACTGATGATGTAGTGTACTGATGATGTAGTGTACAGATGGTGTGGTGGACTGATGGTGTAGTGTACTGATGATGTAGTGTACTGATGATATGGTGGACTGATGATGTACTGTACTGATGATGGGGTGGACTGATGATGTAGTGTACTGATGATGTGGTGGACTGATGATGTAGTGTACCGATGGTTTGACGGACTGATGATGTGGTGGACTGATGATGCACTGTACTGATGGTGTGACGGACTGATGATGTACTGTACTGATGATGTGGTGGACTGATGATGTTGTGTACTGATGATGTGGTGGACTGATGATGTAGTGTACTGATGATGTGGTGGACTGATGATGTGGTGGACTGATGATGTGGTGGACTGATGGTGTAGTGTACTGATGATGTAGTGTACTGATGATGTAGTGCACAGATGGTGTGGTGGACTGATGGTGTAGTGTACTGATGATGTAGTGCACTGATGATGTGGTGTACTGATGATGTAGTGTACTGATGATGTGGTGGACTGATCATGTAGTGTACTGATGATGTGGTGGACTGATGATGAGGTGGACTGATGATGTAGTGTACTGATGATGTAGTGTACTGATGGTGTGGTGGACTGATGATGTAGTGTACTGATGATGTGGTGTACTGATGATGTGGTGTACTGATGATGTGGTGGACTGATGATGTAGTGTACTGATGATGTAGTGTACTGATGATGTGGTGGACTGATGATGTAGTGCACTGATGATGTGGTGGACTGATCATATACTGTACTGATGGTGTGGTGTACTGATGATGTGGTGGACTGATGATGTAGTTTACTGATGATGTGGTGGACTGATGATGTGGTGGACTGATGATGTAGTGTACTGATGATGTGGTGGACTGATGATGTAGTGTACTGATGATGTGGTGGACTGATGATATAGTGTACTGATGGTGTGGTGTACAGATGGTGTGGTGGACTGATGGTGTAGTGTACTGATGATGTAGTGTACTGATGGTGTAGTGTACAGATGGTGTGGTGGACTGATGGTGTAGTGTACTGATGATGTGGTGCACTGATGATGTAGTGCACTGATGATGTGGTGGACTGATGATGTGGTGGACTGATGATGTAGTGTACTGATGATGTGGTGGACTGATCAGGTGGTGGACTGATGATGTAGTGTACTGATGATGTGGTGGACTGATGATGTGGTGGACTGATGATGTAATGTACTGATGGTGTGGTGGACTGATGATGTAGTTTACTGATGATGTAGTGTACTGATGATGTAGTGTACTGATGGTGTGGTGGACTGATGATGTAGTGTACTGATGATGTGGTGGACTGATGATGTAGTGTACTGATGATGTGGTGGACTGATGATGTAGTGTACTGATGATGTGGTGGACTGATGATGTGGTGGACTGATGGTGTAGTGTACTGATGATGTAGTGTACTGATGATGTAGTGTACAGATGGTGTGGTGGACTGATGGTGTAGTGTACTGATGATGTAGTGTACTGATGATATGGTGGACTGATGATGTACTGTACTGATGATGGGGTGGACTGATGATGTAGTGTACTGATGATGTGGTGGACTGATGATGTAGTGTACCGATGGTTTGACGGACTGATGATGTGGTGGACTGATGATGCACTGTACTGATGGTGTGACGGACTGATGATGTACTGTACTGATGATGTGGTGGACTGATGATGTTGTGTACTGATGATGTGGTGGACTGATGATGTAGTGTACTGATGATGTGGTGGACTGATGGTGTGGTGGACTGATGATGTGGTGGACTGATGGTGTAGTGTACTGATGATGTAGTGTACTGATGATGTAGTGTACAGATGGTGTGGTGGACTGATGGTGTAGTGTACTGATGATGTAGTGTACTGATGATGTGGTGTACTGATGATGTGGTGTACTGATGATGTGGTGGACTGATGATGTAGTGTACTGATGATGTGGTGGACTGATGATGAGGTGGACTGATGATGTAGTGTACTGATGATGTAGTGTACTGATGGTGTGGTGGACTGATGATGTAGTGTACTGATGATGTGGTGTACTGATGATGTGGTGTACTGATGATGTGGTGGACTGATGATGTAGTGTACTGATGATGTAGTGTACTGATGATGTGGTGGACTGATGATGTAGTGCACTGATGATGTGGTGGACTGATCATATACTGTACTGATGGTGTGGTGTACTGATGATGTGGTGGACTGATGATGTAGTTTACTGATGATGTGGTGGACTGATGATGTGGTGGACTGATGCTGTAGTGTACTAATGATGTAGTGTACTGATGATGTAGTGTACAGATGGTGTGGTGGACTGATTGTGTAGTGTACTGATGATGTAGTGTACTGATGATGTGGTGTACTGATGATGTAGTGTACTGATGATGTGGTGGACTGATGATGTAGTGTACTGATGATGTGGTGGACTGATGATGTGGTGGACTTATGATGTAGTGTACTGATGATGTAGTGTACTGATGATGTGGTGTACTGATGATGTGGTGTACTGATGATGTGGTGGACTGATGATGTAGTGTACTGATGATGTAGTGTACTGATGATGTCGTGGACTGATGATGTAGTGTACTGATGATGTGGTGGACTGATCATATACTGTACTGATGATGTGGTGTACTGATGATGTGGTGTACTGATGATGTGGTGGACTGATGGTGTGATGCACTGATGGTGTCGTGTACTGATGATGTGGTGTACTGATGATGTGGTGTACTGATGATGTGGTGGACTGATGATGTAGTGTACTGATGATGTAGTGTACTGATCATGTGGTGGACTGATGATGTAGTGTACTGATGATGTGGTGGACTGATGATGTGGTGGACTGATGATGTAGTGTACTGATGATGTGATGTACTGATCATGTGGTGGACTGATGATGTACTGTACTGATGATGTAGTGTACTGATGATGTGGTGGACTGATGATGTAGTGTACTGATGATGTAGTGTACTGATGATGTGGTTGACTGATGATGTAGTGTACTGATGATGTGGTGGACTGATGACATAGTGTAGTGATGGTGTGGTGTACAGATGGTGTGGTGGACTGATGGTGTATTGTACTGATGATGTAGTGTACTGATGGTGTAGTGTACAGATGGTGTGGTGGACTGATGGTGTAGTGTACTGATGATGTAGTGTACTGATGATGTAGTGTACTGATGATGTGGTGGACTGATGATGTAGTGTGCTGATGATGTGGTGGACTGATGAGGTGGTGGACTGATGATGTAGTGTACTGATGATGTGGTGTACTGATGATGTGGTGGACTGATGATGTAATGTACTGATGGTGTGGTGGACTGATGATGTAGTTTACTGATGATGTAGTGTACTGATGATGTGGTGGACTGATGATGTAATGTACTGATGGTGTGGTGGACTGATGATGTAGTGGACTGATGATGTGGTGTACTGATGATGTAGTGTACTGATGATGTGGTGGACTGATGATGTAGTGTACTGATGATGTGGTGGACTGATGATGTGGTGGACTGATGGTGTAGTGTACTGATGATGTAGTGTACTGATGATGTAGTGTACAGATGGTGTGGTGGACTGATGGTGTAGTGTACTGATGATGTAGTGTACTGATGATGTGGTGGACTGATGATGTACTGTACTGATGATGGGGTGGACTGATGATGTAGTGTACTGATGATGTGGTGGACTGATGATGTTGTGTACTGATGGTTTGACGGACTGATGATGTGGTGGACTGATGATGCAGTGTACTGATGGTGTGACGGACTGATGATGTACTGTACTGATGATGTGGTGGATTGATGATGTAGTATACTGATGATGTGGTGTACTGATGATGTAGTGTACTGATGATGTGGTGGACTGATGATGTAGTGTACTGATGATGTGGTGGACTGATGATGTGGTGGACTGATGATGTAGTGTACTGATAATGTAGTGTACTGATGATGTGGTGGACTGATGATGTAATGTACTGATGGTGTGGTGACTGATGATGTAGTGTACTGATGATGTGGTGGACTGATGATGTAGTGTACTGATGATGTAGTGTACTGATGGTGTGGTGTACTGATGATGCAGTTTACTGATGATGTGGTAGACTGATGATGTACTGTACTGATGATGTGGTGGACTGATGATGTGGTGTACTGATGATGTAGTGTACTGATGATGTGGTGGACTGATGATGTAGTGTACTGATGATGTGGTGGACTGATGATGTAGTGTACTGATGATGTAGTGTACTGATGATGTGGTGGACTGATGATGTAGTGTACTGATGATGTAGTGTACAGATGGTGTGGTGGACTGATGGTGTAGTGTACTGATGATGTAGTGTACTGATGATGTGGCGGACTGATGATGTACTCTACTGATGATGGGGTGGACTGATGATGTAGTGTACTGATGATGTGGTGGACTGATGATGTCGTGTACTGATGGTGTGACGGACTGATGATGTGATGGACTGATGATGTAGTGTACTGATGGTGTGACGGACTGATGATGTGGTGTACTGATAATGTGGTGGACTGATGATGTAGTGTACTGATGATGTGGTGTACTGATGATGTAGTGTAGTGATGGTGTGGTGGACTGATGATGTGGTGGACTGATGGTGTGGTGTACTGATCATGTAGTGTACTGATAATGTGGTGGACTGATGATGTACTGTACTGATGATGTGGTGGACTGATGATGTGTTTGACTGATGATGTGGTGTACTGATGATGTAGTGTACTGATTATGTAGTGTACTGATGATGTGGTGGACTGATGATGTGGTGTACTGATGATGTAGTGTACTGATGATGTAGTGTAGTGATGGTGTGGTGGACTGATCATATAGTATACTGATGGTGTGGTGGATGATGTGGTGGACTGATGGTGTAGTGTACTGATGATGTGGTGTACTGATGATGTGGTGGACTGATGATGTAGTGTACTGATGATGTGGTGTACTGATGATGTGGTGGACTGATGATGTGGTGGACTGATGATGTAGTGTACTGATGATGTAGTGTACTGATGATGTAGTGTAGTGATGGTGTGGTGGACTGATCATATAGTATACTGATGATGTGGTGGATGATGTGGTGGACTGATGGTGTAGTGTACTGATGATGTGGTGTACTGATCTTGTAGTGTACTCATGATGTTTTGGACTGATGATGTGGTGGACTGATGGTGTGATGGACTGATGATGTAGTGTACTGATCATGTAGTGGACTGATGGTGTGGTGGACTGATGATGTAGTGCACTGATTATGTAGTGGACTGATCATGTGGTGGACTGATGATGTGGTGGACTGATGATGTAGTGTACTGATGATGTGGTGGACTGATGGTGTGATGGACTGATGATGTAGTGTACTGATGATGTAGTGTAGTGATGGTGTGGTGTACTGATCATGTAGTGTGCTGATGATGTGGTGGACTGATGATGTGGTGGACTGATGATGTAATGTACTGATGATGTAGTGTACTGATGATGAAGTGTACTGCTGATGTGGTGTACTGATGATGTAGTGGGCTGATCATGTAGTGTGCTGATCATGTATTGTACTGATGGTGTGGTGTACTGATGATGGAGTGTACTGGTGGTGTGGTGGACTGATGATGTGGTGGACTGATGATGTGGTGTACTGATGGTGTGGTGTACTGATCATGTAGTGTACTGATGATGTGGTGGACTGATGATGTGGTAGACTGATGATGTGGTGGACTGATGATGTAGTGTACTGATGATGTGGTGAACTGATGATGTGGTGGACTGATGATGTGCTTAACTGATACTGTAGTGATGCTGTAGTTTGCTGATGATGTAGTGGACTCGCAGACAGAGACAGAAAGGCAAGGCAAAATTAAGGAGCTTCAGAACAGATTTTGACCTGCGGGATGAGGTTTTACAGCCGTGTTTCTCCTCCTTTAGGTTATATTCGCCCTGCTGAAACAGAGAATCACACCTAGAGTCCCTTGATACAAAATACGTCAACACCAGTTGCCAAACATGGTATAATGGGCAAGAGTCAGAAGTTTATAGGTTATTATTGATTCGTCTTTTATATTTGATATCTAATGACACTTGATTCAGATTATTTTTCTTTCATCCAATGTCGTTATTATTCCATTTCTTACGGTTTGTAAACATAGGATACTGCTCGGTGTCTTATGAAGGCACGTAAGTAGATACGTCCGAGACAGCTATTTCTGTCATAAATTGTATCTGACAGTCACGAGTGCAGTAATCTGTTTCTTACACACTGAACGTTCGCACCATGTTAGCATCGCAACGAGACGTAGTTGTCCTTTCTTTTGATCTGAGTGGCGCATTAATGCATAACACAACGGTCACGAGTGACGTCATCCAGCTGATCCCAACGCATACCTAGCATGACTTTCCACAAAATGTTTTCTCTATATATGTGGATTATCAAGGCCATGGTTATAATGCATGCTAGACAAGGCCTAAAAATAACAAGAAAGTTCTTAAAAAGACGTATCTGGCACACGCCTTGGTGGAAATGTATGAATGAAAACAATCCTTCTTACTTGAATTTTAGGTCATAGGTCATCACCACAGCGTATCCAATCAGGCAACTAGAAATAAATTTCAAACAAGTATTTGATGCCAGTAAATCCAAATGGAATTCTAACCAAATTTCAGCTTTTTTTTCAATAAAAACAACTGGTGTGTATGAAATGCGCAACTAACCAGGTTCACCTGGAGAGAGATTATTGGTGTAAATTAACTGTGACGTCTTGGCAACCATTGACGTCATAATCGTCCACAAAACATTGTGACGCCATATCTCCTAGACGACACTGCTTGCTCTCGCCCAGGCAAGTATTTGTGGATGTGAAAGCAAGTATTTTTGGATGACCGACAGTTAAATCTAACGAGCGTTCGTTTGTTATGGGTTCAGTTCTCCATATATATGATGTAGTCACTTCCACTCAAAGGTCAGTCTCTCTAAGTCTGGAGAGCCGTATTTGCTGGTTAGGTGTGGCGTAGGCTTTCCACGCGTGTATGTGCGCACGTGTGAGTGTGTGTTGTTTGTGAAGAAGAAAATATTTTATTATTGTGTCACATGCTAATATTCAGTGCATAGTGACACGATTACATAGCATCCGGACATTTGGCAATGAGATGCATGTAACCATATACATGTAGTACAGTTCAACATGTAAGATAAATAAATATATAATATGCTGCACATCACAATTCATGCACACAAAATGCATTCATGCATACATCAAACGCAACCTTCCTTCCTCACACCCAAACCCATCCCCACCCTATCCCCATACTAGGAGGTATTTATGAATGTGTGTGTGTAGTGATTTTGTGTCTGTGTGTGTGCGCGCGCGTGGCTACTGTATATATATATACTTGCGTACGTGTTTGTTTGAGAGAGACAAGGGGAGAGAGGTTATTAGGGACGCATGACCTCAATCGCAATTTCCAAATATGTTTCCGACCCCTTCTAAAGAAACCCGTCACAGTCCCCTGGCCGCCCGCGTCACTACGTACAAATAGCGAACCACGAACTATGAACCACGACAGCAACTGGTCGCTTCACACAGGCATGACATATATGATAATCTGACAACATACATTCCACCCTGCCAACTTGTGGAAACAGGCAGCTGGATGTTGCCTATAGTGTAGCGTACAGGATCTGTGTCAAGCGTGACGTCACGGAGATCTCGAGTTATCAACACACTTGACACGGTATCACCCAAGGTGACAATGTCAACAAGATGGAGAATGTTTATATGACATACTTCAGGCTACCGACATTCCTTATTTAGCACGGGCTGTTCCTAACTACACCATCTGCAGTGACAGTGACTCTGACAATCCGATAGCATTCCCAAGTGTGTGTGTGTGTGTGTGTGTGTGTGTGTGTGTGTGTGTGTGTGTGTGTGTGTGTGTGTGTGTGTGTGTGTGTGTGTGTGTGTGTGTGTGTGTGTGTGTGTGTGTGTGTGTGTGCTGCGTGACTTTATTATCAATAGTTATATAACTGTGATATTTGTTTCTCATGGGCAATATGGCAGGATATGCCTTTTTAAATTCCTGGAATGACGACGTGTCTTTTCTTGTAAATCAACACGCATAATTAACTATATTTCTCCTTTGGTAATGATTAAAACGGAAGTATAATATATTAGTGTATATAAGTGTGTGTCTCTCTCTGTCCGTATGTGAGAGAGAGAGAGAAAGGAGAAAATAATAATGTTCTTCAGTCATTCGATCACCCTCACCGCGTTACTTGGTAAAGAGCTGGGTGCGATTTTCAAACTTCCCATTAACACATGTCTCCTTTGTGTAACATTACAATTAATCACAACTTAGAGCAAAAACACACCAGTGCACGTAAAATGCGATACTAAATGATCGTGTTCACCATTTCTCATAAGCTAATGCCAGTCATTCCTTGATATGCGAAACGCCTGACATGGCGACCACAGCACTATCCGAAACACGGCGCTGATTAATGGCAATGGAACTTCCCTGTAGTATTTTGAGCGTGTGTGGCGCGGTGTAGTAGTGTTGTAAAATTCATGCGTAAACTCATGCGGCTCTCGCGCAAAGACCCGCGCTTCCAAGCCGGCTTGGATCGAATTACCGTTATGAATGGCTATTTGAGGAGAAAGCGCCACGCTTCAGTTTGCCGGTCATTCACAGAGCCACAGGTATAAGAGGCCCTGTAAAGGTTGTATTATTGTGGCTGTGTTCGGGCGAGACTATTGATTTTGTCGTAAATATGTAGTCTGTTGTTTTTTCTTCGTGTTGGCGGATCTAGTGTGTTTCTCTGAGTGTGTGTGTGTGTGTGTGTGTGTGTGTGTGTGTGTGTGTGTGTGTGTGTGTGTATGCGAGTGAGTGAGAGAGCGAGAGAGTTTAATAGTGTTGGCGTGCACTTACGTGCATGCGTCTCCCTCGCGTGTAAGTGTGTGCGTTTTTTTAAAGGAGAAAATATTTTATTATTGTGTCACATGCTAATATGCGGTACGAAATGATTCGGTTAAAATGTATTACATAACATCCGGCCATTTGGCCCATGAGATATCTGTAACCATATACACGTATCACAGTTAAACATTTAAGATAAATAAAAATATAATCTATTGCACATATTTTATACATCACAATTCTTGATCAAACTCACCCTTCCTCCCTCACACCCAAACCCATCCCCACTCCATCACCAGACTAGGAGGTAGTTATGAATATGAGTGTGTGTGTGTGTGTGTGTTCGTGCGTGCGTGCGTGCGTGTATACCGTGTGTGTCTCCCTCTCTCTCCCCTTCTCTCTCAATTTTGGAGACACATATCTCGTTTATTTGCATCATGTTCATATATCAATTAGGTTTGACCCATACTACAAATTGTAATTTTTTCATGATAATAGAAATAATATGAGTGGCGCAGAGCATCCACAAGATAGCGACTTATCATTGTCAGATTCAATAAAAATTAAATATTTCATTTTAATATTATTTGAATGATAAAATTACAAGTGATGTATGTACTTTAAGACAATTCAAAGGGTTTCCCGAATATTCTATACAAAACATCCCGGTTCCACGTAACAGTCTTGTCTACATTTGGTTCTCAGACATGACGTAAGTGAAAAAGACCCGACCATCGCAGAACACACGACATTACTTTTTTTCAGCAGGCGTATATCCCGACAAAAAAGGCTCGTTATTAAGGGGGAGTTATACAGGATTAAACTGATCTGTCCTTCTTATTACAGACCTTACGTTTATTACAGACCGAAAGCTTTCCATTTACAGACCGAAAGCTTTCCATTTCAGTATAACTTCGACCGCGACGCTGGTTCCAAGCCAGCTCTTAAAGCAGGAGCTTGGCCGCCATGTTCTATTGGACGTTTTCTAACTACATTCCGACATCAAAAGTATCCGCCATGTCTACATTGGAAAGTGGATTTGATAATCCAATTACAAACCCTTAAATGGGTATTTATATGCACAAATGTAAACCGGGTTTGTTAATGGACGTTTCATTGGGATTCATCTTCCCTAATCGGGAGCATATGTATTCAGATCAAACACTAACGGTGTTCGAATATTGAATACATAAGGAATCCCTTCGTCCCATTAAAGATATTGAATGTTCTATATAGTCGTTACTTTTGTACTTCAAAGACAGGTTTCTGGTTTGGCGTAGATGTTTTGACGCAGTTTTCTTTGAGAACATGTTTTTCGTGAAAACGCATCAATCTCACCTTGGATACACAAATTTCAAGTGCTTGACACTCACCCAAATGGGGTCACAAATTACCATATGTTATATTTCGAGTTCTAATACTATAATTTTATGATGACGTTAATTTGTTCAAGGATTGTATTAAGTTGTGAATCACCAATAATATTTGCACTGGATCCAGAGTCAAAACAATAACGTTATTAGTTCATAAGTGATCGTTTTAAAACATGAAGCTTCTATCGTAATTGACAACACACATGCGAAGAAAATATTAAATTATATTTCCCAAGAAACAAATAATATGATCTAAGGATAATTTTGTTTCCCATCCGCCTTAGGGCTGGTATAACCCACAAAGCTTATTTGAACATACAGACATCGTTTTAGTGGTGTTTCTTGACGTGCTGGAATACAATGAATTGATAAACAGACAGGTAATAAATGTTGATGAGATGAGACTTCATATGAATTGTGTATGGTTGTCAGGAAAATTCGTTCTGCGATCTGTTTAACGAGTTCACGTGAATCACATTTAGAAGCTGGGATAAACTTTATGCAATACAAATAATTGATTCAAAAAGTAAAAACGGGACTTAATTCGTTTTTGTGTAACCCATGGTTAGAACGACCGCGAGGGACACAGTATTGCGTGAATTTATGTCATAAATATTGCGAGATGTCTATTGTGTCTGGCAGCAACTTCCCATCAACAACCTATCTAGCAGGAATATTTTCCGACGCGCCTGTGACGGTCTAATTTATCACAATTTTAAAACAATTTTCAGAACAAAATCGTCCGATGTATATACAATCATCTGTTTGACTTTGCATGTTGACAACAATAATTGTGATGATGTCAGTATTTATCACGATTAATGGTGTTTTACGTTTTTTAGGTTAATTTCAACATCAAAATGTCAGTTTTATAGGTATAGTTTGAATAGCGTTAAAAATCATTTATTATGTTAAACCCTGTGTATATGAAATAAGCTCTATGTTTAGACCAGACGAGCCAGGGCAAAAAACATCGTCTCTGTCGCAATCCTTTTTATCTAGATGCTCTACAGTCAATCACAGAGGTCGTGTTAACATAATTTCCACTAGAAATTAAATTTTTACACGGGTAAGAGCAATGTCAAGTATAGCTGGTCCAAATTATCAAATTAAATTGCCTATATCTGAAAACCGTAGACATGCTTCAAAACCTATAAAATTTACGCTATTGATCGGGGCTGTCTGGTAAATCAAAGGGAGGGAACTGATATCGGGGTGTAATCAGACGTTGTGTTTGGGATTTAACCAGAATATGTTGCTTTGCAAATTCGCAGTTGTCAGCGTGTAGACCTTGAGCAGTTGAGCATGTCAATATCATATTGATTTGTGACGTATCTAAATGCTTACATGCTATCGAGGTCAAGCTGTTTTCATTCCGACTTTCAAATAGTATTTGCTGCACATTTGCCAAATTGAACTGTCTAGTTAAGTGCAGTATTTATCCCTCGAAAGGTTCTTTTTTATCACCATAATGAATTATTTTTATCTACACTTCACCAGAAGGTCGTGTCTGTGAATTATAGATATATAAATGATGATCCATTTATTATAGGTTTTAATGATACTGAAAGACTGCAACAAAAAATTAGTTCGGGATTTAGTGTATTTAAATATTATATTAAATACTTTCAAATTATATAAAATATTATATTAAAATTTTGATGCTAAAAGAGAAGTTTTGCAGAAAGTAGTCTCATACACCAATTACATGGATTCTACAGAAAAAAAAACATTTATGAAATATTTGCTAGCAAACGTAATTGAAAATATTATTTATGCATCATTTATGAGACTTTATTTAAATATTTCTAAAACATATCCGCACAGGAAACAACCCATCACGATATCAAATGAACCCTGTTTGATGTTATTTTTTTCATAACAGGAGCATACTCATTATTCGAAAGATCTTACCACTGCTTTACGTTTCAAAAACATGCTGTCTTTAAGGTGTTGGCTAATGAAAGCTGACATAACTTGCCTTTATACCTCAATACAAACCCCACTCAAACCCCTTTGAAATGAACACACTATGATGCGTTTGGATGAAATTGAATTGAAACAATCTAATAAATACAATTTCAAAGGCAGTTTGAACTTTGAGATAAAATGCACGAAATGTTAAACATAGTTATTTCTACCAACTAGCATTTCAGATCTTTGTGGACGTGACAAAAAACATAGCACATCGCAGAAGCCATTACGGTGATGTAAGCATGAAAGCATTGCACAGGCTGAAGACCCGTATGTAGACATAGACAAGACGTCTACGCTTCAAGGCGAACCTTGATGGCAGGCTTAAGCAGTGGTGGAACATGCGCCCGGTGATGCTCCGGTCTCGATCAATACATACGATGTCAAAGGCCGCTGCGAGAGTCTGGCTGTACGTTCAAGTAACCAAAGCTGATCAAGGAGGTTGCAGATGGTGGGCTTTTCGAAATGTTCTTGCGCAAACAAAGGTTTCTTCAGATGTACCAAAATCTATTACTGTGGATTAAGTCATGCCGAGCTGCATTGATTGACTGGGAAGTAGACATTGGCTGTTAGTTCGTCTGAGTGTTAACAGGCAAATTAGGAGAGTGATTAAGGTGTTAAAGCAATGAAGTTTCATAAGAATTGTAATAGTGATGGTGATAGTAGTGACGGTTGTGACTGTTTAACGAACTGATTGTTTTCCGAAGGAAGCGGGGATTTTTGTCACCCTAGATATTACCTATTTCAATCCGACTGATGCAATCGGGAGGGAAACATAATAGGATCAGTGAGGGTGGTTTTACGAAGCTTTCAGCAATATTCCAGCTATATCACGGCAGGGGACAGTCATGAGAAATGAGCTTCACACATTGTACCCATGTGGGGAATCGAACCCGGGTCTTCGGCGTGAGGGGCGAATGCGTTCACCACTAAGCTATCCCACTGCTCCATAGGGTCAGTCATAGTTACAATCAGCATCAGCATCAACATCAGCATCAGCATCAGCATCAGCATCAGCATCAGCATCAGCATCAGCATCGTCAATGTCATCGTCATCGTCATCGTCATCGTCATCGTCATCAATAATCTAGAATCTGGAGGGCGTAACAGAAAATGATAATTATGATATTCCCCTGACGTTACACTAACGCATGGTCTGTTAACGTAATTATGATCGAAATACCAGTTCCACGTTAACTGAAAAGGAGATAGGGTACTCTGAACTAGGAAAAATCTAAATTTTGGGCTTAAGCATTGCTGACGGAGCTGGGCAGAAGAATAATCACATTGCTGTTCAGGGACTGACAGACCACCTTAGACATTTACAAACTAAACAAATTTATTTTTCCCTCACCCCCCCCCCCCCCCCCCCCCCCGCCACACACACACACACACCTCCCCTCTTTGACACATGAAATGAAATCATGTATTTATTTGAATGTAATTCACACGAATGAAGAATACATGATAAAAAATGCAGACCTCGCTTCCGAAACGTCACCATGGCAACCAGAGCAAAACATTCTTTGATGAGCTGGACTCAAACTTAGATATGTAAGTACATAAAAATCAATTTGAAACTACTATCGCTTTTAAAAGTGATTCCCCCGTTTATGTGTTTTGAAAGAGCTTGTATTTCAGACACTACTGTACCCCCTTTCAGATGATGTCATCATAAGTTCAATACTAATTCTAATGTTTTCAGTATATATCTCGTTAACCATATTACCCACATAAATGTAGTCAGATTTTGGATATGGATTTTGGTAATGATTCCTGCCAAATAATGTTGAAGCTTTTCAAACACTGGATATCGGGAATATAATTACGCGGACTACATTTTTACCCACCCTCGTCACGCCGAAGGTTCGGGTACGATTCCCCAAATGGGCACAATGTGTGAAGTCTATATCTGGTTCTCGACCCGTCGTGATATTGCAGGAATATTGCTAAAAGCGGCGTAAAACCAAACTCACTCGCTATGTTGAAGGCTAAGGCTTAGTCTCTGAATGTATATACTTTGATGGTAACAAACAAAAACATTTTAATTGGATAGGAGTACCAGGGAGACCAGAGATTCAGAACCTGGGTAAATCTAGACTTGCTCATTTAAGGATTTAGCATTGCAGAGAAGGCTTGGCAGTAGGCTAAATAATGTGGCTCAGGGACTGTGAGACGTACTACAAATGATAGTGAGTAGTGATGATGATGAAACTCAGGTCCTGACATGTCTCGGTGCCGTTACGGATGTGGCGACCGTATACGATGTGACACTTGAAATCTGGGCAGCATTCATTCATTTTCACTAAACAATCAACAGAACACTTTTGAACAATAGAAAGAAATATTGTATGTAAACAAGAGCACCTATTTGAAAAACACACTGGACTTTCATTGATTGATTTCATTTTAGTCTGTTTGCGGTGAAAACTCGCCGATAAATTTCACTATAAGCAAAAAAGTAATTCGATTAAAGTGAAATTAAGATTGCGAATCCTCATAATCTCTCCTTGCCATCGGAACATTAAAATCTGAGAATTTTATTAAACTTAGAATAAAAGTTGTTTAATGTAGTCTTTTGCAGTGAATCCGTACCGATGGATTTCTTCTTAATCAAGAACGTAAATTAAAACAAAATAAAATATAAGATTGCGAATCTTCACAATGTTACCTTGCCAACTGAACATTTCATTCTCAGAATTTTATTTAACTTAGGATAAATATTGTTTAACAATCGATCATAGTTTTGAATCGCTATCATTGTTTGTATTACAAGGGGGTTAAAGGTTACATGCAACGTAAAGCACAACTTGGCGGATTCTGACACCTTTCGGTATGAACTTACAGAAACAAATCACCAAAAATGCCAATTCAACCTATGAAGTTGCAAAAAAATGCGATGAAAAGAAAGCCCGCGAAATCGCTAAATTTCCCCCAGCGCAGGGGAAGAAGTGGTTTCAACAGCTGTGCTGCGCCCATAACGCATGCGCAGTGAATAGGTTCGCGGAGCTTGAAACAGTATGCATGCCCGGAGTATGAGGTCGTGAGCAGTAGTCTAATCTTGGTTGTGTACACAAACAAGTAAATAATCTACTCGTTACATAAAAAAGCTTGTGTGATTGTCTCTGTCATAGGGAAAGCCCAGTATCTGGTTTATTGACACCTATATGTCTGCCTGCCTGGCTGCTAAAAACAATAAGCAATACACAGCTTCAATCATTGACCACGTGCAATTTGAACTTAACACCCATCAGGCTATACGACATAAACAAAATAAATTGATTTATGACTAGTGCACCTGAGGCAGGTGTGATACTTGTACATATGTCTGTGGGTTGTAAAGAAACTACTTCCATTTTTCTTGGGTGACTGGGTCTGACGGAAACTGGTGCAAATACTTGTCACTTTCAACTCCTGCTTTGTACTTGGACGAATGACAGCTTCCAGCCACGCAGTAGTTCACCATCTCTGATGAGATGATTTTTGATTGGATCGAACGCAAATTCAGAGAACATGTATTTACAAAACCCAACATCTCTATATACATTCTTTATGGATAACAACTTTTTCTAGTGTATATGCTTTTGTTTGACAACGGTATATGAATCCATACTGAAACGACGCATCGAGTACAATAAAAGAAGTTATTATCCATAAAGAACCTTACTTTCTTGTGACTCGCCATACTTCTAAAAATGCCCATTAGGTCATCTTTCTATACACACAAGGAGCCCTCAGCGTATCAGCACCCCCACCTGCTATGACTGGGTTCGGTCTCCCGAGGGCTTCGTTTCGAGGGATGTAAGCCCAAGTACAAAATATTGCAGTTTTGAATCGCGATTGTACGCTTATAATTTTGTTTATTTGTTTTTCTAACAAGCAGAAATGTATATTATATGTCATGAATAAGTGATAATTGTATTTTAATTATGTTTTATTTCTTGTTTGCATGTGACCTCTAACGCTCATCACATATCACTGGTAGATTTGTTTCACTGTTCCAACTACTGCGTGTACCCCCTTGTAATACAAACCGATAATAGCGATTTGAATCTATGATCATTTATAAAACAACTTTTATGTTAAGTTCATAAAATTCTGATATTTAAAAGTTCAATTGACAAGGTAAACTTATGAACATTCGCAATCTTAATTTCATGTTATTAATTTATTTTCTTTGTTTAATGCGAAATTCATCGATACGTTTTCACTACAAACAGACTATAAACAATTTATTTATATGCTCAGGCCAATAATGCTTGTCATCCCCTTCAATTTTATTAATAGGACTGGGGTTACAACCTTTAATGGCATGGGTATTAATATGGAATGCAGAACCAGTTTAGAATTAACAACATTACAGTCAAATAAAGTTCAGTTAAAACAGTGTTTGCCTTTACCCTGCAAAGCCGCAAGCCTTAAGGACCAAGAACCTTTAAAAACTCGGATCAGAATGTGCAGATGATATACAGTGTTCCCAGAAATTATTGAGAAAATCTTTGGTTTTTTCTAATGATGCTGAGATTGGAAAAAGGGCTTTCACTATGCACTAAGCATACTAAATAAGGGAGACAACTCTTGAAGGCTTAGAAGGCAGCTCATTACGTCAAGAGTTATCTCCCTTGTCTGAGCAGACGGCTTCCTGTGTTGACATGGCAGTATGGAAATGATACTGTTAGTTCTAGGGGATGAAAAAAGCCGTCAGCCATAAGGAAAACAAAAGCCTAGGGTCCGAATGTTTTTTCAGTTGGGTTCGGTACTATATTCCTGATCAGAATGTGTAGGTCCTATGTGTAATTATGAAAACAATACTGTTAGTTACTGGGAATGGAAAGGCCGTCAGCCATAAGGAGAACAAAAGCCTAGGGTCCGAATGTTTTTTTTCAGTTGGGTTCGGTACTATATTCCTGATCAGAATGTGTAGGTCCTATGTGTAATTATGAAAACAATACTGTTAGTTACTGGGAATGGAAAGGTCGTCAGCCATAAGGAAAACAAAAGCCTAGGGTCCGAATGTTTTTTCAGTTGGGTTCGGTACTATATTCCTGATCAGAATGTGTAGGTCCTATGTGTAATTATGAAAACAATACTGTTAGTTACTGGGAATGGAAAGGCCGTCAGCCATAAGGAAAACAAAAGCCTAGGGTCCGAATGTTTCTTTTCAGTTGGGTTCGGTACTATATTCCTGATCAGAATGTGTAGGTCCTATGAGTAATTATGAAAACAATACTGTTAGTTATGGGAATGGAAAGGCCGTCAGCCATAAGGAAAACAAAAGCCTAGGGTCCGAATGTTTTTTCAGTTGGGTTCGGTACTATATTCCCGATCAGAATGTGTAGGTCCTATGTGTAATTATGAAAACAATACTGTTAGTTACTGGGAATGGAAAGGTCGTCAGCCATAAGGAGAACAAAAGCCTAGGGTCCGAATGTTTTTTTTCAGTTGGGTTCGGTACTAAGTTCCTGATCAGAATGTGTAGGTTCTATCTGTAACTATCAAAAACCAATGCTGTTAGTTACTGGGAATGAAAAGGCCGTCGGCCATAAGGATCTGCAGGAAACAAAAACCGTAGGCCCGAATGGTTTTTCAGTCGGCTTCGGTACTACGGACCGACGTCAATTTCGAACACTTGGTTAAATGTTTGACTCGTATTCAAACAGTTTATATAGTCAGTTACATGGTGTATGGTGTTCTTGTTCAATATAGGTTGTAGCTTGCTTAATATACATATCGAAACATGAGTCTCATTAACCTATTCAGACACTGACCTGCTTTTCAACAGATCCGAATTTTCTCTTGTGAAAGTGAAAATAGACACCACAAACAACTCTGGTTACACTGAATCCCAAGTCTTTGTTTCATACGAAAATGGTATTTACAAATGAACTTTCATTTTAGACTTTAATAAAATCGTATTTCTATAGGTTTAGGCAGCATACTTAACTAAGAAATCACAGACTGCTCCTGTTTGGTAGGGTTGTAAAATGATTCACAATGCATCTGACTCACTGGTTACACCTGTTATGTGTTTTAGCGCTAATTCGGTGGAGTTCTGTAACGTACAATGTGATTGATATCATATCAATTCCGTACCAGACCGCCAAACCTTTCTAGCGGCATAGCCTCGTTTTGAGATTTCCACGATTTCCAGGTTTCCGTTTGTCAGAGCCCGCTGTACGACAGCACACGCTGTTTGCAAGGGCTAACATGAGCGTAGTATTGCAATATACAAGATCTTAGATTATCAAACCATACTGATTAATATTTATGTATCCAGTTAAATGAATTAGTCTTAGGATTCTGGACTGGTTATCGCAATAAGTTGCGCAATAGGACGGAACCCAGTAAACAGGAAACGAGGCTGTCCTGTAATCAGTTTTTTCACTTGAAGATTCTGTGTAATATGTCACTGGGTATATCAAATTTATAATTATTATAGCTAGTATCCCGCGATCTGCGAAGCCATTTCCCTTTCGTTCGCATGTCTAGATGTAGTTCAGATGTAGATATTTCCTTACCATTTTTATTACTGCTGAGACGCGACACCAAGAAAGTTCTTTTGTGATTTCCTTGAACACAAATGTCATTATGAATAGGTTAATCACCCTTACAAAGTAGTTATTGGAATGAATTCTGAGACGGTCTTTCCCGAGCAGGCTTTATTTATATAACTACTATATTGAGGGTGATTAAACTGCCTGAACCAATACTAAAGACGCGTGGAATGAATTAGGCATGATGAAAATTATCAAAATAAAAACAATTGTATTTTTTTTAACAAACGTTAATAAAACCTCTGCAAGAACAATGGACATAACTTTCCCAAGTGGCTTAATAATGATTAATGGTCTTTCTGGAGGTGGACAAGTGGTTCATGCTTAAATGCCTTAAATTATGTGCAAGAGGTTCACATTTTAGATGTGCTTTAAATTTAACTGAGCATTTAAAATAAAGCTGACAGGACCTCTTTACCTCACAATGTTACGTCATAAGTGGAACAGTTCTGAACAATGATGAATATATTAGCAGATATGTTTTAATTCATCCTTTCAACTACATATTATGAACAGTTCTGAACAATGATGAATATTTTAGCAGATAGGTTTTAATTCATCCCCTCTCAAATAAGAAAGTAATCATCTCCTCCTATAACTCCCGATTCCCCATACGAGTAAAACGTGTGCCGTTTCCGGTGTTTCTCGACGTGAAACTGTTAGAATATTGATATAAGTGGCGTATACATAAACTCACTCACTCACTCACTCACTCACTCACTCACTCACGTTCACTGTCTCTCTCCCGAACAAACACCCTCTCTCCTTAATCGATATCTACAACCGCATAATTCAGTTTTGTGTTCAGTTGTCACCCTCTCTTCCAACTCTCTCTCTCTCTCTCTCTCTCTTTCTTTCTTTCTCCCTCTCTCTCTGTGTTTCTGTTTCTCTCTGTCCCACTCTTCCCTCTCTCTCCTGTGCCCACCTCTCTCCCCACATTTCCTCTACTCTCTCACTCCCTATTCACACCCTCTGTCTCCACCTTTCTCCATCTCTCCCCCTCTCCACACTCCCTCTCTTTCTCTCCTTCCCTACCTTTCCCCCTGTCTCTATTCACACCCTCCACCTTTCTCCCTCTCCCTTCCATTCCTCTTTTGCCCATCTCCCCACCTTTTCTCCTTCTTCTTCTCCCCCTTTCTCCATTTCAATCATGACCAGATATCTCCCAAGCGACCAACTTCTGGAATCCAGTCCCGATAATTCCATTAAAAAAAACAATTCCTTCCCAAGTTTCAATTCCTTTTCCATCAAACGTACCTTTGCGAAAATTTCGCGTTGAAATATTGAACGATTTTCCGCTAATCCTGATTGCGGACTGCGCCGGACAGACAAACCATTCTCCTCTGAGAGCGTCCGTCAATGTTGGCGAAGGTGATGCCCTCTTAGAGATGCCAGGTCGCACACAAGGCGTCTGAGACAACAGTGGCAGCACCGGCTACAACCATCTTGTCTTCCTACATGCCACAGAGTAATAGAAAAGGTAATATGATTGAGAATTAAAGGTGACTTAATGAAAATATCTAATTCATGTTGCCGCTCCCTAGGCGTTGCTACTTGCCCTAACTGTTTCCATGGGTTACCTGTTGGAATGCACTAAGCGCTATTATTGAAGGTTCACTAGATGAACACATGAAAGTCTTCAAAAACCACGTACTTCAACGAGTTCCTTTCGGTTGAATATCGAATGAACCATTTCATACCAACAACGACTCTTCCTCTCCATGTAAGCACTTTGGCCAAACCACCGATTTCGTTTAAACTCCACTTTGGGGTAGTTTGTTATCTTTTTTGTCCTTCTTGTCGATTGAATTGTATAAAAGCATTAAGGAGAAGCAACGGCATTCAGAGATAAGCACGTAAACACGTTGGACGTAAACAAACTTTACCTGTGGAGATCCGGGCTAGAACTGATATCCGTAACCCATGCTTATGGTAAGAAGTGACTAACTGGATCGCGTGTGGCCAGACTCGATGACCTGGTTGACACATAAGAATGAAGATTTTTATGGATATCAACTTCTTTATATGAGAACACAACGATTGAAGGAGTAAGCATTAACTCCGAAACGTTGTGTTCTCATATAAAGAAGTTGATATCCATAAAAATCTTCATTCTTATGTATTTAACTTCTAAATGCCCTTCAAAGACTTGGTTGACAGTACATCGATGCTCAGGCTACCGATGACCGGATCTTTTGGTCCAGACAGGATTTATTTACAGACCGCCGCCATATAGCAGGGATATTGCTGAGCGCGGCGTTAAACAACAAACCAACCAGCCAAAATAATGGAAAGTTGCGCGTGGACTAAAACATGACGCTGTGTCTGTGTGCGTGTGCGTGTGCGCGTGCGTGTTCGTGTCCTTGTGTATACCTACAAAGACGTTAATCCGAGTACATTTTCCACATTGGCAGTTGAATATGGATACCTTTTACCTCTTTTGTCGTCACTAACTCTAACGTCATACGCATGATGACTATATAAAGACCACTGTTGCACTTCGTCAAGGTGTCGCTTTGCCGAGAGGCAAATAAACATATGTACCTAACAAAACAGTTTTCAGCAGCACAAATACCTGCACTCTATCTCTAAATACATTTACCACATTCAATTTATTAGTTTACCTTCATATAACACGAAATGTTTGGGTCAATGTCAAAGACATCATTGGTGTCACAGATGTAAGCTTCTATAATGTCGCATTGCGAAGGTGAGTGAGTATAGTTTTACACCGCTTTTAGCAATATTCCTGCAATGCCATAGCGAGGGACACCAGATATGGACTTCACACATTGCACCACCTGGGGACTCGAACCCGGTATTCGCCGAGACGAGTGAACACTTGAATCACTGGGCTACCCCTCCGCCCACATTGCGTGGGTAGTTACTTCGCCTGGATATGTTGTACATATGTTGTACGTATGTTGTATGTTGTCTAGTGAGGTGACGCGTAAGTATAGAGACGGAACGCTGTGATGATATCATTGCAAATATAATTTTTCGGTATACCTGCTGTAAATTGTTTGATCGGCATTCTTGAAGGTGGCGAGTCGAAACTGATTCATACAAATTTATGGATGACAACTTCTTGTTTATTGCAAAGATTCCTACACCGTTATCAAGATGGGACAACGTGTGCACATAGGACGATGTGTGGGGCAAATTTCTGGTGTCCGTTGGAATGAATCAACACAGAAACATCGTCCTATACAATAAACGATACGTTGCTGTCCATTAAGTTTTCTGTTTCATGCCTGTTGTACTGTTGACACAGACACACATTATATCCTTCTTACTAATGGCCGGAAATAGTGGGTCCCATACTATGGGCAGAAATCAAAGTTTGTCATGAAACAGTTACAAAACATTTCTTTTAGTTTAACAGCTTCTATATGAATATTTTTCTTCGTAAACCAAAACTAATGTTTCGCCACGAACGTAACACAAATACAATTATATCCGGCTATTTTGGGTGGAAATATACAGTGGGGAAGACTCGGGTTCGATTCTCCACATGGGTACAATGTGTGGAGCCCGTTTCTGGTGTCCCCAGTCGGACCCTACAGAACGAACGCAATCGGTCTGTCATTTTCTAACATATTATGAAGTAACAGTAATGAAATCAGTCACAACCTTTCTGTTGGTTAACTCATAATAAGAATAATAAATATATCTATTGGAAATATGAATTATTTTCGCGGAGTCTTTCCAATTATACGTTTACACAACCCTTATAGATATTTACAAAATAGAGTCTGATTGCTCACCTTTATCTGTTATTCTCCAGATCCATGATTCATTCTAAGAGGTCAACGGATAGTGAATCGCCCAACCTGGGTTCAGTTCCACAAATGGTGTTACCTTTTCTGTATTAGACGCTTTCCTAGGAACATGGCTGTAATGTTGATGTGTGTGTGTGCTTGCGTATGTGCTTGCGTATGTGTGTCCGCGGGTGCTATGAGGGCTGTATGGAACTCTGGAAAGGAGAGTGAAACGTTTGTGACACCACGCAAAGAATAACCCAATAAAAATGTAACCATAAATGAGACAATAATGTGCGCATTCGAACCCGGGTTTTCGACGTGATGAGCGAACTCGCTAACCACCAGGTTACCACACCGTCCAGTTTCTTATATAGAGAATTACGTGTATTTAAGAAGTGTAATCTCGTCGGTATGGTATACGTTGCTCAGTGACACGGAACGAAAATAGTTTGACCTATATTCAAACAACTGTGGGCGGCGATCTATTCAGATTATGCAGAGAACACACCTGTTCAAATAGTGAATAGTACCAAACTGTTCAAACAGTGCCTAGTAAACCGCCAGGATGACGTGTCACAGAGCAAAAACATCTGTTTAAGTATTTCCCGAACTAACGAAATAAAAGAAGCAACGACAATAGATCGAATAGTACCACAGGAACATCTTGCAGAACAATTATTTTAACAGATGTAAGAAATACCGTTAGACCATTTTTGTATTTCCTTTCCTTGCATACACGTAAACTATACCGACGGGCAAAAGAAGGTACACACTAGAATGTCCCATTTGACCAAACATTCTAAGGTCATCAACACGTTACTAGGCTGGTAAAACTATGCAACGTTAAAGATCACATCTACTCTAGGGGGTGCAAATGCATAAATCGTTCATTGACATCGTTATAAATGAAACCCAGTCACTAAAACTGCTCATTTCGATCTTTAATTACCTTAAATCGACCTTTCTGACAACAGTGCACAAATCTCAGCCGTAAACGAAATTTCAACCAATCAGAGCGGTGCGTCTCCGTAACGTAATTGTAGGTATAGAAATGAGGGCCTATGCAGAATTCATCTACATGTCAGGGGGTAAACTATTTCGTTTACAGGTTTGTACAAACCTGAAATCGCGACAGCTGTTGTGAAAAATGAAGCCTATATGTTCTCATAATCTTCTGTCATTTAGTTTTGTCTCCTGCTTTGCCTAATTTCCGAGTTACACCCCTTGTTTTCATAGACGATTCCGTCAAAATCGCTTGGTGTCGCTAGGTTGTAATCCGTGTTAGGTGGTATAAACCTACACGTTATTTGCCATCATTCACTTGATGTTCAGTTCATGAATTTATAACAGGTATAATTAGTGGTAAGGCCACTCAGATTACCCGACAAAGGTCCCCATTTGGCATTTCTTGTGTCTAGATCGATCAAAGGATTAACCAATAACACGCTGATGGATTAATTACTTCTATGCGGATTTAAATGGGGATTTGTCAAAACGTAGTGTTTATGAATGTACATTTACTAATCTATACTGAATAAACTCTGACGTGTCTGTGTCTATGTAAAAACAATACCCTTCTGTCAAAGGATTAACAATACATTGATTGATTGCTTATTATTGGCTAACTAAATTACTTTTTGAAAAGAATGACGCACATTATGCAATTAGTTGCCAGGTGTGCTATCTTGAGTGACCAATGAGACTATACCGCAATGTGAAAAACCTGAAACAATACATCACGTTTTCGTATATTAGGCTGTTAAAAGACACATCACTTGGGATGAGTTAAATATCACTCGTTTTGTGGATATTGATGGATATGTTCCTCGAACAAGGTGATTGACATTGCTCCTATAACTTTAATTTGTTTTAATTTTAATATTTGCATTTTGTTTTTATCAAGTTACCGTAGCTTTCAACAGAATCATTGTTTTCGTCGTGAAGTGTAATGATACAGATGACATACACTAGGGCGTGTATGAGAATTATGATTCATATATGCAAACTATAAAATATCTAGATATTATATTCCCGTTATACATTCGCAGATCGCGTCTTTTTATTAAGTTTCAAAATGCATACAAGTATGATTATAAAGTAATTAGGATCATGAGACCAAATATAAAGACGTATATTGACAAGTGTCTACATACTGGACAGTGAACGTTACAAACCAAGTATATTTAGCAAGTGACGAAATTTATCGCGCAGTATTTTCACTTCGACCCCGATCTCGCTTAGGTTGTGTTACAGATTGTGTCATGCACACTCCTTATGGTCATGATTCAAATACACATTTAACTACAAGTAGAAAGTAGTGTCGATTTTCTAACTTGATGAAAACAGACCATAATCTCATAAATTCAAACGGACTTTCGTCAGTGACTTCACGATTTTCAAAATTGGCGGCATTTCAAAAATGCCAATTAAGTTTGTTTTCACCGACTTACAAAATCAAAATGACTTTCTACTGGCAGTAAAATGTGTATCTTATTGATGAACAATAGGATTTTGCATGACATTGTTTATACCATAACAACTTCACTCTTGGAAGCGAGGTGGAGGTCAATATAATAGTACTTGCAATATTAATGTCACTTCGACCACAAACTCGCTTCCGAGGAAGAAAGCGTTATATTCATGCAAAATCCCTTTGGTCAGCAATGTGCAGTAAGCAGTCTTGATTTTATAAGCTCGATGAAACTCCATTTTCTATCCTGGAAGCGTGGTAGGGGGCGAACCATCCGATTTAGTATATACCACAGACTTCCACAACGCTCGCTTCGCACACACAAACAATCAGTTTAACAAACTACGGGGTCCGGTGGTGTCTGTGCAAAGTGACGGCAACACAACATTTCGGCATATCGTTGGCATATCGTTGGTGATGTCGAAAAATCAGCAAAATGACGCGCTTCCTACACGTTTTCTATACAACTTACTGAAAATCGTTCCTTCTATGACATCACTGTGGTTTCGTTTGCGGGCGAGAGAGAAGCAGACGGTTTTTTAGCAACTTTTCGGCGCTTGGTATTAATTAACCACAAGTTTTTCACTGCCTCTCATATGCAGTGGTAAAACGAGTACTAAAAAAATGAGTTTTTTCGTTCTTTAAGATTCGAAACACAAGTATAACACCCATATCCAAGAAATCATTATCGAATGAAAGTCCAGGAGGAGGCAGCTGAAAAATTGATGCCGTAGCCTCCCCAGTACTGATTTAGTTTGACACTATTTTCAGTTAGTATGATGTCTCGGGCTCACGAAAAGGCTTGTAATACTCTCAAAATGTGGTAATAGTTTTTTTACAGGCCATTTTATGTGGTAGGGGGTGGGGCTAGTGAGCTTTTTCATGACATGTGGACTATAATCCTTCTTCTTTTCATGACAAGACATGCTCGAAGTGAGTGAGTGAGTGAGTTTAGTTTTACGCTGCACTCAGCAATATTCCAGCTATGTGGCGGCGGTAAATAATCAAGTCTGGACCACACAATCCAGTGATCAAACATCATGAGCATCGATCTGCGCAATTGGGAACCGATGACATGTGTCAACCAACATGCTGGAAGTGAACATGACAGTATATTCTCTTTGCCTTGCAGTTCATGTTGACTGTTTCTGATATAATGAGTGAGTTTTACGCCTTTTAGCAATATTCCAGCAATATCACGTAGAGGGTACACCAGAAATGGGTTTCACACATTGTACCCATGTGGGGAAGCGAACCCGGTTCTTCAATGTGAAGAGCGAATACTTTAACCACTAGGCTACCCCACCACCCTAAACGTCGTGAGTGAACCGTTTGTTCAGTTTCTTGAGAGGCACTGTTTGTCTGTTGTTTAACGCTGCACTCAACAATATTCCGGCTATATGGCTTCAATGTGTATAATATAGAGACTGGACTAGACAAACAGGTGATCAACATCATGAGCATTGATCTACTCTGTCAAGCAAGTCAGCGAGCCCGAACGCCCGATCCCGTTAGACGCTTCGGCTCGTCACGCCGTCAAGACCTGGGTTCCATCCGCCTCATGGGCATAACTTGGAAAGCCAATTACTGGTGTCCCCGCTGTGATGTCGTAGCAACATTGCTAAAAGCGACGTGAAACCATACTCACTCACTCATCCAGCAGACACCTGTTCCAACATCCTTGCCAATATGTCGTTCGACAGCCCCGAGGAGAAGACGCCGGTTGCTGAGATTCTTTACATTTGGTTCACGTCAATTAGGTTTTAATCAGTCTCTTCATGCAAAGGGCATTGCTGGATATTACATGATAGACGACTAAAGAATTGTCAATATTTGCCATATTCTGAACAAAGAATGAAATCCAGGCGTTTTAGAATGTTTAATGGCGATTCCATGAATTATAATGACAATCTCCTTTGATCCTCTCGTCTCTGTGCGCGGTAGCCCCGCAGCGAATCCATCTAACTTCAGTGTAAACATGGCGTCCATTTCTTTTCCGTATTGAGAATTTACGGCCTAAAAATATCATTTATTACAAAGCGCGGCGAATTTTTTGTCAATAACTATAACGTTGAAGAGCATCGGTATTGAACTTGTATTCATAACCCTGGGTGTTGGAAAATTGGCCGTTTCTCAGATTAATGATGATTGGAAACTATTATCAATATTATGACCGGGAATGGAGGACGATTACACACTGTCAGAAATATTATATTTAAATATGTGTGTAATACCGGAGATAACAGTGACGGTTTTGCATGACGAACGGTTGTCCGGCGTCTTTCTGCTGATGAATGTATGAAGCCCTTTTTCTGAATCCCCAGCCGTTATATTGGTGGATTATTGCGGCGTAAAACTATACTCACACCTTATCCAAAATTGAGCGAATTTAATTTTACGGCGCACTCAGCAATGTTCCTACTATATGGCGACGGTACTGTTGAACCGGACGCTGCCAAAGGGAGTTGAGGAGAAGAACGATCTGATATACCACGGATGGCGCATAAAATGTTGAATAAGATATGTTTCACGTTAGTAATTATTAAATATGGAATTTGAAATGTGAGAGCACAACCCAGTGAGGAAATGAGTGTGTACCTTGGATTGTGGCAATATTTTATTTTGACATGAAAAGTATCTGTCGAATCAGAGACCATATACCGATATATGGTCTCTGGTCAAATCGAATCGAGGGAAGTACGCGCGCACATAAGAAGACTGGTCATTTTCCCTCTGTGACACGGCCCTATTTGCGCTACAGTTTGCCTGTGACTTGAGAGCACGTCCTGTCTACCTACATTCTTCTTTGCATACGACACCATCTGGACAATGCTTTGTGTGAAAATCCTTGCGTGTTAATGTTTTTGGAATAGCTTGAGCTCAGAATGAGACAGCTGGCGGTTGTGGCAGGTAGGAAATGAGTTGGGTCCGGGTACCCGTTTCTATACCCGGACCCAACTCATTTTGATTATGTGACCAATAGGTTATATAATTTAATATGTTTTTCTGTCATGATTAAGTTTTGTTTTTTATCTTTGCAGATTCAGACATAATTACAATCACTTCTTTTGAATTTAATACATGGTTAAAAATATTGAAAACCCCGAAATTTTAGCCTGTGACCTGAAGAATATATTACCATTTCTTACAGACAGGAGGATATCAGGAATCAACACAACGGATGGATATCGGGTGAGGGAAGTAGGAGATGGTGTGCCCGGGTAGAAAATTAATCTAGAATATGTGGCCTTGTGGTTTGAATATAGTTCCCTACCAACTATTGCCTGTTCGAAGCGACTAATTGGATCAGTAACTTGAACTTTGCATATCTTCGTATCTCAGTGGCGAGGCTGGATGTTCAGGATATACGTCACTGGATTGTCTGGTCCAGACGCCGCTTTTAATAGACGGTCGATCCATTGCTGGAATTTTGTTCTCTCAGCTTTCAAATATAGTCGAAGAACTGGCCCCGTTTTCTCGAAACAAACTAAGTCTGAGTTTTAGTTAACTTATAGGTTTTACTCAAATCTGAGAAAACGCAGGGAAATGCATTTCGCTGAATGAACTGAAATCGATATTAAACTGAAAACATTGTAGAAAATTTGAGTTACAAACATAATAGAAATTTGAGTTTGGTGGACAGATTACTTAAGTTTTGAAGCCTTTTTTTATTTCAAAGTGCATTTGGGTTAAACATTCAGCTGTTTCAAATTGTCAAATTTGAGTAAAAAGTTTAGTTTGGTTCGAGAAATCGGAGCCCGATCTCGTGTGATTGTGTGATTCTTCACACATTTTACACACGTGGGAATCCCTTACCTTTAGTGAGCCTAGCGATCGCTTTAACCATTTGCCCACTTCACCACCGCCTACATCACCGCCCACTGGTTGCTCATTGCTTCCATTTAAAGGGAAAGGTGTCTTTAAAGGTGTTGATTGAAGCATATGTTGTCTCAAATTGATAAATTGAGGTGCCGCAATAACTGCTGAGTTGTGCCTCTTAGACGTGTCAGGATCCTGTGTTCCAATCCAGAATTCTCCTGACCGTTTGTGGGTGAGTTTAGTTATACGCCGTTTTAGCAATATTCCAGCAATATCACCGCGGGGGCACCGGAATGGGTTTCTTGCATTGTACCTATATGGGGAATCGAACCCGGATCTTCAGCGTAAGGAGCGAAAGCTTTAACAACTAGACCACCACGACGCCACTACTCGTACTCGCAGAATACCCGTACCCACGGGTTTCGCTGATTCCAAACGACCAAAGCTTAGCATACAAATGGCCGCCATAGGGCTGGAATATTGCGGCGTAAAACTAAACTCACTCATTCACTATCATACAACTGATCAGCATATAGCCAAGTCTAATTCATTGTAGACATCACTGACAGCTGAACACCACCACGCACAGTGGATTAGATCATACCCAATCTCCCGAGTTACCGAGCCTGAGAACATGCATCATTTTGTCGCCCTTTACAAGATTGGGGCGAACCTTAACTAACCCCAAATCCCCTGGGGTCGATTTTCTTCGGCAGCCCATTCTTCAATCACTACTTCCAAACATACAATTCTTTTGATTGAAGCCAAACAGGTTGATTTATAATTCAGCATCATCGTTGAACAATGTTTTTGCCTTTCTGCAAAAATCATGAGGAACAAATATTCGTGTCTCGTTTTTTTTGCGAACAAATTATTTTTTTGCTACCGGTTAGTTAGTTATATTTTTCATGCCGATATTTCAAAGTTTTTCGTGATTTTACATTTTGACATTTTTACAAATTGGACATGTGACCATCCTTGTCCTTCCGACTGCCCTCCTTGCCTTCAATAATACCTAGCGCACGTTAGGCAACATTTTTAAGAGGATCTACTGTAAACGTTAGGGAAAAAGCTATTCATTTGCTTAATGTTTGCTTTTTAAATCCCTTGCAATCTTGTTCGCCAAAGGAAATTAAATCGGAAGTGATGCTTCCCCCCACGAACCTTCTGTTTGAAGAGCCGAATCAAAATTATTCAACCGATGAAGAGAAACGCCATGAAATCGAAGTCAAAGAAAACCCAGAAACCCGACTGAGCGACTGCTATTGTATGGGTCCTCGTGTCTGGGCTATCACAGACCTATTACAGATCAACTATGGCGATGCCGAATGTCATCAGCCAACATATTCCAGGTTCAGACGATGATTAAGATTTCTAAGAAAACAAAGAAGTGTGTCACACAAGTGTCTAAGCAGAATCACTTGTTTCCATTGCTGGAAATATCTGGTATCCAAGGTAACGAGGTACCACATACATAAAGTCTACGAAGTCCTTGCCGAATCAGTGGTTTCCATAGTTTCATGTTAGTAATGTATACATATGTCTTCGCAGAATCACTGGTATCCAAGGTAACAAGGCTGTACCAAATACATAAACTCTACGACGTCTCCACAGAATTATCGGTTTTCATAGTAACATGGCACTACTGTATACACGTGTCTTCACAGGCTGACTGTCATCCAGGGTAAACAGTGTTCTACCATGTGAATGGACTCTTAAAAAAGTTCACCGAATCACTGATTTCTGCAGTAACATGTCACACATGTCTTCACAGAATAACATGCATCCAAAGTAAACGTCATAGGCGGAACTCGGGTGAAAATGAAGTGCACACACACACACACACACAACAACAACAACAACAACAACAACAACAACAACAACCAAAAAAACACACAACACATACACTAACACACACAAACAAAGAAACAAACAAGTATACAAACAAATAAAAAACCACACACGCACAAACAAACATAAAAAACAACTACAAACACAAACACAACACATACATTCACAAACACAAACAAATAAACAAACAAATGTACAAACAAACAAACTAAAACCAAAACACGCACACACACACACACACACACACACACACACACACACACACACAAACTTTTTTCAGTAGTATGCACCCCTCCTTTCTCAAAAAGCTCTATCCGCCCCTAAAAAGGGTATATAAACTTTAAATAAATTCGACACGAGTGTAAGGTTGGGCTCGTTGGAGGGGTTGAGGGAACGATTAGTCAAATGAGTGAGGGTCTGTTTGCTTTGGTAGGCTGATGAGAAGATGAGTCAGTTTAGTTTTACGCCGCGTTTAGCAATATACCAGCAAACATCATGGTGGGGGACACCAGGAATGGGCTTCATATATTGTACCCATGAAAGAAATCAAACCCTGGTATTCGGCGTGACGAGCGACCGCCTTAAATTTTATACTTATATTTTACATACTCATTTACTTATGACTTAAAAACTACGGTCTCCGTGGCAAAACAGACCAAACTGGTCTCTTGGATGCCTTGTTTGATTAACTGGTGTTTGGAAATTGGATGGTTACGGATGGGGCCTATATTAAATATGTGACTTAGGTCACATGTGACCTAGATCATACATGGTTGGTGAAGCCAGCTCAAGCTAGAGCCAGCCTTGATATCTTTGCTAAGTCAGCAATTATCTAAATTATACTCTTTCAAAACCGTAGGGATCTTCATTTTTTTTATTTACAATTAAAAATATTTAGATTTATTTATTTATCGGAGTCAATCAATGTTGATATGATATTATTGAATGTTTTTAGAGTGTGCACCATGTGCACTTCCTTACAACCATAGTTATTTGGCATGTAGTCGCTTTTGAAAGATAATTGGTGTATGGCATGCAATTTGCATATATACGATTTTCATTTTTGAAACAAACGACTAGAAACAAACACTAGCAAATGTGCGATGAAAGATGAGTGTCAAAATTAATGTTCTAAGTGATTTCTCGACCATCTTGAAAAAACGTCAAAATCAAGAATGAGACCCCATACGAGTGTATGGAGCTAGTGCGTTGTGCACGTGCATATCATGCGTTGTATTAGGGGTGGTAATAGAGGGAAATGGCAGGACGTTCATAAGATGTCGGTCCTCGAAACGTTTGTTAACGTTTACATTTCCCATCCAAATTGAAAGTTTATCCCCTGTTTTGTTTGTTTGTTTGATTTTTGGGTTTTTTTAAGAGTATATTTTCACGTGCCACAATTGACATTAATCTTACTCCGTTATATAAATTATTGTGCCCATGCAGGATTAAAACCCGTGTCTTCAGCGTGATGAGCGAACACCATAGCTACACGGGTGCCGTTGTACAAAGCGATATTAGCGCTAACTCCTATACCTTAACATAGACTTAACATAGCGGTAGTGCAAAGATTGTTTTGCACAAAGGCACGCTGAATATCTTACAGTCAGAAGTAACCAAGGCACTAATTATTATACGAAATTAACATGTAAGTCTATGGAAAGTGTTCGGATATAACTTGCACGAGTCTGCAACCTTAGTGCCATGTTAAAGAATGGGAGTTAAGGTTAACCTTAGTTAAGGTTGCTTCGTGACAGAAGCCCCAGGTGAATAATACATTGTCGTAATTTATAGATCCTTATTGGATCATGGAAAAGTATCATGAAAAGGAGCCATATGGCGTTTTTGTTTAGTGATGAGGTTTAAAATTCAGATTTACAACAGAAAACATAAACTTCTCACAAAACATGAATAATCCGTCACGACTTTTGGATTTTCAACCAAAATATTGATTTTCCAGAAACAAATATTTTTCATATCTTTCATATTTTCCCACTAATCTCCCGGATCGTGGTGTTTCGTAACATTCTTAAGTCGACTTTTCAACCAAACTGTGAGATGATGGGCAGAGACGTTTGACTAATGTCTCCCAAAGACGTCTCTAGGTAACCCGGGCTTGTCTTATATGGAGAAATATTGAGCAATATCACCCAGCCAATTCTTCGATGACGTACAAACACCATGCGACCTTATATTCAATTACAGATGTGTGGAAAAAACAATAGGATCTTTTCCCTCTCATCGGTAATCAAATAAAATATAATCTACGAGATATAATAACTGGCGTCTTATAGGAAATATTTTAAGAATTGATATTGAATATGACGTATTCATAACCCATCCTGGTAGTAATATACATCTGAATTTGATTTATTGTGCGGTGAAATCTGTTGACAATGTAATTAAATGTGTTGATTACCTTAGTGTAACATGTTTATTTAATTTCCTTTACGTCATTTGGGAAAAAGTTCAAAGCAGAGACGGAAAAACATTTTTTTCTTACAAATAAACACAGACATTTGCAAAAACCTATAATGCTCCTTTCTGGAAATAATGACATGTAAAGAAGTTAGAAACATAACATGATCGTTTTTTCGTGTCTGCGTGCCCACAAAATATCTAGTGTTATTAAAAACCTTTATCTCATTATAACTGAAAATACATGGATACATGGACAAAAGCAATCAAAAAAAAAAAAAAAAAAAAAAAAACGCTTGTGGATAATTTCACCGTTATCGCATTGTTCCACAGAAACTGATTTCAGTGATGTTGTGGTCAATAGTGTACCATGGCCAAAGGTATGACATTACTTGGTCAACAGAGGCGGTGGGGTAGCCTGGGGGTTGAAGTGTTCGGTCGACCCGCCGAAGATCCGGTTTCGATTCCCCACATGGGTACAGTGTGTGAAACCCAGATCTGGTATCCCTTAAGTCACTCACTACTTTGTCAATTCATTCCAATGCGTCGTAAAATATCATTCGGTACTTGTACTTAATATTTCTCCTGGTAAGTTAGGAGCGGTAGGGTGGTCCAGTGGTTAAAGCGTTCACTCGTCACGCCGAAGACCAGGGTTCGATTTCCACATGGATACAATGTTTGAAGCCCGTTTCTGGTGTACCCGCCGGTGATAGTGCTGGAATGTTGTTAAGAGGTGAAACATAAACTCACTCACTCAAGTTCTCGCCCACTCACTCACTCACATACTCACTCATTCACTCCTGGTACGGTTTCCTGAAATCAACACACTTAGGGGTGAATAACGGGATCAGAGGTTAAAGACACGTCACGAAATGGTTCAGATGCCGTCACTACGCAGTCAGACTCACTGACATGGCTGACGCATGTCATCGTTTCCCAATTTGGATATCATGATATCAATCACTGGATTGTCTGGTCCAGACTTGATTACTTACAGATCGCCGCTGTATATCTGAAGTGCAGCTTTCAGCAACAACATCAGACATCTAAGAGAATGTAACCGTGTTGGCACTGGTCATGTCTCCGTCTGTATATCGAGGTCCAAAGGTCACTAGCACCAAGGGTCAAGATTACCATGTTTGTGCCTCTGGAATGGGTTCGGTAATCTCCAGCAGAGACCATAATTGATGTTCTCTCAACTCCCCGATCGGACCAAAGCAAGCCTTTGTAATGAGCCTAATGGCGACTCCTTAAAAAGCTCCGAGTTTTATTTTCTACCTCTCTAAAGGACAGAACCGAATGAAGAATCGGATTCAAATTAGATTTAATTGGAAACTGATTGTACAAAAGGGCTCGATTTCAAGTTCCTTCAATTTGTTCGTTAAATAGGAGACATTCTGATTTTTAAGCAAAACCATGAACACTTAAAAAGAGACCGTTTATGGCGTCTGGAGATCCATTCCTTCTGAATGTAGAACTAATTACACCATCAAATGGAAAGATTCTACCAAAGTGGTAAAAAGTAAAAAAGGGACGTAAAAGTTTTGTTTGTTAACTTGTTGTTTAACTTGTTTGTTGTCTCCAGCATGTCGCTGTCGATCAGACAATCCCGTGATCGATAAAACGAGCAACACTCAACCGCATCGTGACTGAGTGAGTGAGTGAATACCCCTTTTAGCAATATTCAGACAATATCGCGGCGGGGGACGCATTGTACTCGCATTGAGTGGACTTCACACTTTGCCACGGCACAAATACTGAGAATCGAAATCCCGGTCTTCAGTGTGACGAGCGGACGCTTTAACCATTAGCCTACACCATCGGCCCCTTAACTATCAAAGTGGCCCTTTATCCAACGAAAGGGAATAGATCGTGTCCAATTTTACTGTTTTTAGAACGAGAAAAGATAAACTCCGATTTTTAAATGACGATATTTATTTATTTCCGGAATATAAACCACCGAATATTATGGAGTTAACTTTGACCTTGTTTGTATCATTCATAACTGCCATTCAAAGTCTTGACCAGTCGTATTATTTGATGAGAATCTCGTGCAATAATGCACCTGTCTCCTCACAAAAGCATCGCTAATGGCGGTGAACTCATACCTCATCTCGTGCTAACAACCCTCAGATCGATATCACGCACACAGGAATAGCTTTTAATATTAGTAATACATTGTCTACATGCGTCACATTAGGCTCCCTTTGTGTCATGGCGACTAATGACCTTACCACCTTCGAGTCTATTGTCAGAAGGTGTACTGCTACACTGACATGCTGTGAGCAGGTAATAAGGGTATGCCTAGACATGGCTGTCATTTGAAGCCATTCACGGAGTACAACAATGTATTTCTAATTACAGGTCATTATCTCAGTTACGCCGGAGCTGTGGTAATTATGTTTTGTATTTGTCTCCGAAAACCACCAGCAGTGGAACAAGAACGCGGGCACACACGCACGCACACACGGATTTATTGACTCCGAATGAACGCCTGTTTCACCTCGAACTGACGGTTTTCATGAACTCTTTCAATATGTGTACAAAATAAATATGTTACAGTCAGATTGTGAATAAGATGTCACTTTTGTGTGACAACTGTCAATTACTTCAGTCACTTAATGAAATTTCACTTTATACCTTAATCTACATAAGTCGATCACAATTTTGACATCACTTATTGTCACAAACAGTGAAAACTATTGTGGGGGCGACTGTTGAACTTCAGCTTGGTTTCGAAGCATTTACACCCATTTGTTTGACACTTCCTGTGACCAGTACAGCCACACCCCACAAGCCCTTGTCCATCGCATATAGATGAAAATAAATTTCATGAAATAACTGGTGTATATTGATTGTTGTTACACACAATAACACGAAATGGCTGACCCTCTTTGCCATTTCACGAAAATGTCTGACATTTGCAGTCATTTCACGAATTGACTAACTTCACTATCTGAGATATACATACCCGTGAAGATCCGGGGTGGAATAGGCCTTCACCAACCCACGCTTCCCATAAAAGGCGACTCTGCTTGTAGTAAGAGGCGACTAACGGGATCGGGTGGTCAGGCTCGCTGATTTGGTTGACACATGCCATCGGTTCCCAATTGCGCAGATCGATGCTCATACTTTTGATCACTGGATTGTCTGGTGCAGACGCCAAGATACGGACGGCCACCATATAGCTGGAATATTGCTGAGTGCGGCGTAAAACTAAACTCACTCACCTGAAAGATACATATTAGTCTTTACTATAGGGAAACATATACTGATGAAAGTAGTTCCCTTTATTAGCGCTAAGCTCATAAATATTCTATTCAGGGTCATTTGCTATTTTTATTGGTTTCAGAACAACCGCATAGCAAAGTTACCAAATTCTCCTTTTGACAACCAATCTATCTGGGACGGGAGGACAAATTGCAGCCATGCCACTGGAATCCTGATGGACATGACGTCACTCGTCATGTAATGTGACCATGGATTAGCTGGGCTTATGTCTCCCACTCAGGAATGCCGTATAATTTCCCAAACTTGTGGGTCTGAAATTAAACAGGGGCGTTCGCTCGTCAAGCCGAAGACCCGGTTCAAGTTTTCACATGGGTATATGATTTTCCTGGAATGTTGCTAAAATGGCTTAAAACACACTCACTCACCCACTCACTCACTCATTCATTGTAGTTAAAAAAAAGAACAACCTACAGGTAGATCGCGAAATTGATTAGGCTGTAGGAGTCAGAAATTAGAAAATTACGAAAAAACTATTACAATCCGTAATTTCTCATAGTTGGTAATTATAAGTTATTCTAGGAGCGGACGATGAAGCTGTTTTATTCAGGACGACAGCGTTCCCAGTTTTGCCCGTTTTGAGCAACATCACGGAAGGGACACCAGACATGGATTTAACACAATGTATCGACATGGGTTGATTCGAGCTAGAACTTACTCCAACAATCCATGCTTGTCGTGCAAGGCGACTAACGGGAGCGGGTTGTCGGGCTCGCTGACTTGGTTGAGCGCGCCATGTATCTGGAATATCGCAGAGTGCCGAGTTAAACAGCAAACAAACCAAACACATTGTTCCTGTGTTGGGAAGCTATCCGGGACTTTGATATGATACCATGATGGTATATGAAACTTTAACCGCTAGGGTACCCCACCCCCAAATTGATGAATATAGCTGTAAACGAAATCGCTTATCACCCATCTCACCGTGAATAAAAACCAAGTTCCATTCCGAGCTATACATCTAACTGTGAAATTAATGATAAAACTGTTTTCCAAATCACTTATTACCCGTCCTGCCATGAATTAAAACCAAATTCCATTCCGAGTTAATCGAATCGAATTGCCTTGAAGGTTATTTCACCACGCCGGAAGGGCACGCCGTGGAGGTAAATGGGTGCAGCGAGAATTTTATTACAATCCACAGAAACAGCTTCCTCTAACCACGGGCATAAAATGTATGTGTTACTGGTAAATTAGAAACTTAAGTTGGATTTGACGGTGTGTACATCGATGGACCGAGCGCAAGAGTAGCATTGCTCAGTATCACGATCTGAACTATCTGCAGGTACAAGAGAGAGAAAGGTGGGGGGGGGGGGGGGGGGGGGGGGAGGGAGAGAGTGAGAGAGAGTGAGAGAGATGTAGACTGAGGGGTAGATGGAGAGATAGAGTCAGCGGGAGTGTGTAGCTTGTGAGTGTGCTAACGTGTGTGCGGGCGTGCGGGCGTGCGGGCGTGCGGGCGTGGGGATAGGTAAGGTGGGTGTTTATGTGTATGTCTGTAAGTTCTCTTGGGCGTGTATGTGTTTTATGGGGTTGGGGTATGTGTGTGTGTGTGTAGGGGGGGGGGGGGGAGTGAGTAAGTGCGTGTTCCTGCGTTAGGTTTTCTCGTGTGTCTGTGTGTCTTATCTCATGCGTGTATGTGTGAGGCGCGCACGCGTGTGTGTGCGGGCGCTAGGGATCGTGATGCCTGTGGTGTCAATATTCGTGTCCGTATCCGTCCGTCTGTGCCTGCGGATATCCACTCAGTCGTGCGTGCGGACATTATATATGCAAGATATGAAATGATAGTGCAATATCGTCAGATCGAAGCATGCAGGAGATAGTCTATCGGAATATTTTATGCCGAGTGTAGCCGTATCTTTCGTTTCCAGTCCGGTAACTAATTTCAAACATAAAAAAAATCAAAACATCCCATTTATGTTAATGGGATGCACCATCTGCTGCTAAACACATCATAACGTTGAGCCATATTTCCAATTCATGGCTAGTGTAAAATTATTTACGATAGACTGATATCAAAGTATCAGGCAAAGAAATGATCAGCATATATATATGCCGATGGACAATGGCGACGCCATGTTTCCTAATAGGAATCGGCTTCATCGGACATTTCCGAGACATAAACCCACCATTTTCAAGGATCCAGGGACACGGATAGAATACAGGGTAACCAAATATAAAACAAACACAATTAACCCTAAGGGCTATGAATACAAATCAAGTATACATACTGTTTACATTTGTTATATAGACACTTAAACAATTATCATCAGTGCGTATGAATTAGTTATGCATTTCATGCACTTAAATATGTATGAAATATGCTTATATGCATCATATATACTTATCTATGCATCAGATATGGTCTTATCTATGTATCATGTGTATGTATCTATGTATTATATGCACTTACATATGTAATAGTATATGTATCATATATGCACATTACATATTCATGTGGTCTTGTGAACAGTTAGTAAGTTGAGTTTTGCGCAGTTGTTTGCAACATTCCAGCAATATCACGGTGGGGGACACCAAAAATGGTTTTAACGCATTGCACCCATGTGGGGAATCGAACCCTTCATCTTCAGTGTAACGAGTTCAGTGAACAGAGCGTCAGCCCAGAGAGATCAGCATTCCTAGGCGTGCAACTTTGGCACGCCCTTCCCGTTAAAGCGGCAAAGAGCTGTCTGATCGGTACACATGTCGCACGCACGCACGCACGCACGCACGCATGTACGCACATACACAGTTAAAAGAATATGCAATACATGGTTAATTTTGTTACACAGCCTGTAACAAACACGCAAAAAAAGCGCAAATATAATTTGTCGTTGAGATTGAATGAAAATTAATATTTATTCAATGACTCACCATAATAACTGTTTTCCGCACCTGTTTCATTCGGGATAATTCAGGCTTTCAAAAAACAGCAATGCTAAAATCTGGAATAACGTTCATTTTAATGTCTATTTGTTTTTTGTTTAACGCAGCACTGAGCAAAAGTCCAGCTATACAGCACAGTCTGTAAATAGTCGAGTCTCTTATCCAATCCAGATGTAAACAGCATCACTCTATGAGCTTGATTCTGTCCAGTCGGTTAAATAGAATATATGATGGTTTTTCCTTTAAAGTCTTTTGAGGTTCTTTATTTGGAACTCTTATCGAGATCATTTCATATGATTGGTCGGTTGATTTATTATTTTACGCCGCACTCGGCAGGGTTCCATCTATATGGAGGCGGTCTGTAAATAATTAAGTCTGGACCAGACACTCCAGTGATCAACAGCATGAGCATCGATCTACGCATTTGTGAAGCAATGACATTTTTTCAACCAAGTCAGCGGGTTCGACCACTAGATACCGTTAGTCGCCTCTTACGAAATCGGTGAATTTTAACTCAGATCTACATTTGTCCATTTCATATAAAAATACTCCGATGTGAATCACCGTCTCTGACAAAGACCACTCAAATATCTTTGTCATACCAGCCAACACTTAGGAGAGTACCTCTCTACAAGTACATTGTCAATCATTCGAAATGGTACACCGATATCCTGTTACAGTAAAACGTTAAAAATAGAACATGTTGTGATACCACCAGAAAATCGGGTGCGGGACCTAAATGATTTTACGGACGCTTCAAAATCCCTTCGTTCCCCATAAATCTTTTGACTTCACACTGACCCGTCTTCAGCTGCAACAGTATTTCTTTAAGGAAACATTGATTCCTGTCCATTTTGTACCGTTCATTATAGGATGTGTTGGAACCAAGGTGAAAAAGAGAACCAATTAAGAATTCATTTCGCCCGTTCTGGATAACTTGACAACTGGTTCGATCAGCTGAGAATGAAAAACAAACGGCGAATGTTTCATTATTGATCAGAACTGTTAGTTTTTTAAGGAAACTGAGTCGTATTAAATACCGGTACGTCTTAGACAAGGTCTGGTCCTGCCTATAGTGCTAGTGCATTAAAATCAGATCAGTTACTTCAACACTCTACCCATTTGTGTGCTGAAATTATTGAGATTAGTTGAACTTTAAGGGCATGTTATGTTTATTTTACCTGCGCTTCCGTGAATTTGAATTTTCCATGTTGGCGATGCTTTGTTTTTTGCTTAACGCCGCACTCAGCAATATTCTAGCTATGTGGCCGCGGTCTGGAAACAAATCGAGTGTGGACCAGGCAATCCAGTGATCAACAGCATGAGCATCGATCTCCGCAATGCCATGCATCAACCAAATCAGCGGACCACCCGAACTCGTTAGCTGGCTCTGAAGACAAGCATTGGTTGCCTCTGAAGACCGCTTCCAAGTCGAATCTCCCCGGTTCTGTTGGCAATGAGCGAAAGATACAAAAAATATTCCGCTTTGTTGAAACGTAGTGAGAGGTACATGCAGGAACCACTGATATCCCAACCTTAATACGGTTCTTGAATATTCCGTATCTGTGGAGACGAGTTCAATATTCTCTGCATTTTGTATATTTTCGAAATATTGGGTGAGTTTAGTTGTGTGCCGCACTCAGCAATATTCCAGCTATATGGCGGTGGTCCAGACAATCTCGTTGATGTAGTTCATTACATACTGCTGTATCGTCATACGGCGTCAACCTTTGTTCATAACATAGATCACAGGATTGTTTGGACGGGACATGAATAATTTCAGTCGACCCTCATTACGATGGAATAGTAGCGTGGTGCAAATCAACAAGCAACAAAAACTAGCAATGTGGGTGTGAATGGAGCATAAAGGAGAATACTGAACAGTATTTGTTTGTTTGTTTTGTTTAGTCATTTCCATCACAGCGTTGGAGTATCCAATAAACTTCTACCAATTTTATTGTATTTATTGCCACCTGCACAAAAGTCCACCTGCACAAACGTCCACCTGCACAAAAGTCCACCAGCACCAAACTGGTACCACTCCGTAGCAAGGACGGTGGGGTAGTTTGGTGGTTAAAGCGTTCGCTCGACACGCCGAAGACCCGGGTTCGATTCCCCCCGTAGGTGCAATGTGTTAAGCGGTGTCCCCAGCCGTGATATTGAAGGACTTTGGTAAAAGCGGCGTAAAACTGAACTCATCCCCTATTCCGTAGCAGGCCTAGTCTGGCCTAGGCATAACTGACAACTGACAACAAACAATATTTCTTTTATATGTGCCGTAGTTCACACACCACAAACAGAAAAACAACTTTAAATCCTCTTTGATTTAGAATATGACCACCACCATCCTATCCTGTTTTTCATTGACCATAAGATTCAAAAACATAAACTGTTTTGCCCAATGCATTACGTTTCTTAGTATACCGCCCCATCCTATTTTAGCACCAGCTGAAAAAAACTAGATTTGTAAAATTGATCTTTCTGTCTTACATATTTCTATACCATTTTATCGTCTTTTGATCAATAACAAATACGTACAAATTATATTTTTGTCCATCCTGTTGTGCTTTGGGGATTGGATATAATAGCATTGGTAGAAATGAATTTTGTCTTATATATTTGTGTTCCTTCCTATCCGCTTTGGGGATGGGCTATAACACGATCCATACATATCACGACACAAACACAAACCGGGATGTGAGGACATAGTCACGTGTCTTGGCACCCCTGCGCACGCACGCTCAGTGCCGTTCGGAACGTACAGGTGGGTTGATAAACACCTCGTATCTAATCAAGATAAGACAGGTGTGTGTGTTCCGACCGGATATATGGTCCAAACAATTGAATAAAGTAGTACTACGCTATAGGAAAAGTAGTCATTGAATATCACAAGTTTACATTAAATCTTTCTCAACACTCAATATATTTATGAGTGAGTGAGTGAGCCACCATGGTTTTACGCATCTTTTAGCAATACCCCAGCAATATCACGGCGGGGAACACCACATATGGGCGTCGTACATACTACCCATATGGGGAATCGAACCCGGGTCTTCGGCGTGACGAGCGAGCGCATGAACCACTAGGCTACACAACCGCTCCTTGGATTTATGACATAAAGACACCAAAATAACGACGCTTGATGTCTGACTATTTACATACATTGTCAGAAAAATATCATTTTTAAGAAATTTCAATTTAACGGTCGTGTAGAATTTAAAGAAGCATTGCCCACCTGGTGTGCGGCATAAATGGTACATAGACAGGAATGGTCACCTCGTGGTTTGGTATCTATGTCAAACTTTGGTATGGAAGCTTTTGGCAATATTCCAGCAATATCACCACAGGGGACATCAGAAAAAGGGCTTCAGGGATTGTGCCGATATTGGGAATCGAACAAGGGACTTTGTAGTGAACGCTGGGCTAACCCTCCTTCAACACCTTAAGAAAATTGGTATTTTGAACACAGGCAGTTAGGATGAGAGGAGAAAGGATCGGTTTAATCCCTCCGCCTTCACATTCCCCTCCTTTTTCTTAAAACATGATATTTTGACCGCTTTAATTGAAGACGATTACCATTATTGACGGTTTGCAACTTAATTTCCCGCCTACGACGAAAAACCATCTCATGATTACAAGATATTATGTTTCAGCCCGGGGATTAGTTAGAATTTGTCTTTGCGCAGTCTTGGTGTTCATCGCTTCCATGAAACCCGTCAGGATCCAAGTTAGAATTGGTCTTCATGGCCCTTCTTGTCGTAAGAGATACTAACTTATTGGGTGGTCAGACTCGCGGAGTTGGTTGATATATCATCCCAAGTGCATAATCAAAGCTCATGATATCAATCACTGGATTGTCTGGTCCAGGTTCGACTACTTACGACCACTGTCAAATACAATGTAATCGAAATATCGTTGTGCATCACTAAATATCACACAAATATCAACTTAAAGCATAATATAGAATTCCTGAACGATATCCGGTAAATCTTACAGGATAATCTTCATCCCAGATACCTTATTCATATCATGCAACATAAAATTCTACGCTGTCTTGATATCAACAGTTTCATGGATAAAAAACAAATTAACGTGACTGATTCACAATGGCGGCGCTTTTTTCTCACGTTTATCGATCAAGGATGATTAAAAGCTCTTACCTTCAGACTGCCATTGTGAAGCTATTTTATTGAAAGCAGACATTCATTTTTTAAGCAGGCGAGCTTGAAAATCACATTATTTTTCTCGTTGGCAGTGAAATTTCACATAGTCTCGACAGAACCCGATCTGTTGGTTATATTGCAAATCCGCGAGGTATTGCTCCAGACCTCGTAAGAATATCTCTGTCTGGATTGGGCGCGGGCATGCGCAGTAGGTGGTTCATCCCGCAGAAAAAAAGGGAATCCTGAACATTTGGTATTGAGCGATTCGAAAAAAGCATGGTTTAGATGGGTTTCATGTACAGTTGATGAAAGAGCAATTTTCCTTCAGAATCAATTAAAAGAATTTATTTGACGTTGCAACACACAACGCCAGGAACACCGATACATATAAGGAGAAGAATCTCCGTATTTACGATCACTTTTCAGACCACAAAAAATATGTGCTTGGTTTCGAAGATGAGAATACCATTTGTATTTTGGCTTTTTTTCAATATAAGGTTTTATTTTTGAAAATTGACATATTCTGAAGAGAATATTCGAGAGACAGAGAGGGGGAAATAGGGGATGGAAGAGAGGAAGGGGAGGATGCTGGTGGGGGAGTGTAGGGGGTGGGGGTTTGTGGGGGGTGGTATGGGGGATTCATTCACAGTCTCCATTTACTCAAAAATTGACCACTGAAGCAAATCTGAGGTTAGCGAACTCATTCCGGTTTCGGTTTTTGGTTTCCTAAACCGGTTTGTAGTCAGATTTCATCAGTGCCTCAAATAACTGGTTTCAGTTTTGTATATTGGCGGATCTAAGTACTGCCCAACAAACAAAAGTATGCATTTATAGCTGGATTGAAACGTTATCAATCCGTGACGAGGCGGAAAACAAGCTCAGCGAGATCCAAGTCTCATTACCGCTGTCAACTACACCACCAGAGCCCAATGGTATGTAGATAGCCGATGATGCTGTCAGTCACTGAATTGTCTGGTCCAGTCTGGTCGTTTATTTACCGACCGTCATCACATAGCTGGAAGAGTGCTGAATGCAAACAAACAAACACATTGTGCATTAGTTTCTATATCAAAAGATATATGGTCTCTAATGTAGCATAGTAGTGTAGTTCCGATCAAAGTCGGCTGTATAAAATTCCATTTTTAGCGACATAAGACGATCTATAGTGAGTCAAAAAAGAAACTTCACATTCTTTCTTCAGGGCACAACAAAAGAACAAAAAAATGGTAAGATGGTCAAATTGTTATTATTTCATTACTGAGATCTGTGTGATGTACTCGATACATTGACAGTGCCAAAATCAGTTCCATTAGGCTACACCGTCGTTCCAAAACATGGGTATACAGAATGTCAAGTCACAATATGGACGTCGAGAACGGAGATTGGCAGCCCGCATCCGAGTTCGGATGGTTTGTGAGTACAGTCGACCTCTCAACATCTCAACCCTGATTCCTGTAGAAGGCAGAAATCTGTCACGTAGGTGACGATTTGACGTTTCTACATTAATCTTGCGACGTCAATAACCGATTTCCCGCTTGCAACATGCCAACGGCACGTTCACGTTGCACATTTGACAATCGTGGCATTTAAAGTACTGTTAGAACTGTGGTTTAAAAGTGTTTCTTTCCAATTCTTGAGGCCAATGCAAACACGTGCAAATGAGAAACCTTCTATGCGACGATCACGTGATCGACTGCACGTACAAAACCTGATTTGGCACTAACGTCATTTGCACGACGAATGGATGGGTTTTGAGTGGGTTTTGCTAACGTTTTTCAAGGGTCGAAAGATAGGGATCCCATTTCGGATACACAGATACATCATCAGAGAAAAAATATTGATTATTTTCAAAAATTACATTTTGTGAAGTTTCTTTTTATTGACTCAATATATAAGCGTTAAGGCGATCGTGACGCCCATACTTACAGGTTGCACTGCACGAAACACTTCCTCTCAGAGTCTATTTTCGTAAGCTTCTGACCAGACAGAGACCTGTGATTGGATGAAATTGTGTAAGGTGTTTATTGTTTATGGTCCATCGCTGCACATCCACATAGTAACCAAAGCTGTCCACATTTTTAAATATTCAGTAGTGTCGTTTTTAACAAGAAGAATGTGTGCACGGATATTTTCAAGAAACTGACATTTTGTGCGGAACTGTGGTTGATGTGTTTGGCTTCCTGCTCTCGAAGCGTGTGTTATTAGTGTAGACTGTGAGTGTAAGCTCATGTAGTACCTGCTGACAGCCGAAATATTTTTATACAAAGTTTACTACAGAAATCTTTGGAAAACATTTGTCTCGTATAAACTTAACGCAGAGAGTAAGTGAGTGGATTCAATTTTACGCCACCCACGGCAATATTCCACCTATATGGCGGCTGTCTGGACCAGACAATGTAGTGATCAACAGAATGAGCATCGATGTGCGCAATTGGGAATCGATGACACGTGCCAACCCTGACTACCCAATCCCGTTTGTTGCCTCTTACGACAAGTATAGTTGCACCTTAACACAGACTTACTATAGAATAGTGCTTCGATCGATTTTGAACGTAGCTCTTGGACATGACAGATAATACAGACCCTTTATCACGTGCCTCCTCCTGCAAATAGAGAGTCTGGACCAGATAAACCAGTGACTGACATCATGAACACTGGCCTACGCAAATGGGATATGCTGACATGGATAAATCACCTGTGGTGTCCTGGAGACACAACTATGATGTATTGGTCCTACAATCATGATCGGTTAGTCATACTACACTGATGCTCTGACGGTATAGTTATGATGTATTAGTCATACAACTATGCTGTATTGATGATACAGCCATGATGTATCGGTGATTCAACCATGCTGTACTGATGAGGCAACCACGATCTGTTTATGATACACCCATGATGTATCGGTCATTCAACAATGATCTGTTGACGATGCGGGTTTGTTGTTCTCATGGCAACTGCGACATGGCTGAAAAGTGTTTCCGGGGCCCCTGTCAAGACAGTACTCCACTACTGTTGGTTTGCACTCAACCTCAGCACCACCATTTCCCAGCGCCAATTGCAGTCGCAGCTGCGAATGTTTGCTCGCACTGCGACTCAGATTTTTGGGAAATCATACAGACAAATCGTCAAGTCCGAAACTTTAAAAACATATATGCAAGACCTCCGTCTACCTCTTTCCCAGTTCCTCTGCATGATTTGTGTTGATAAGTTTAATCAGTGAGTTGCGAGCAAGTGAGTTGTGATTGATACCTGATGGGATAAAAGGCCTGCCAAGGGGGGTAATAAACTTATCGGGCCGAGATGCATACGGGGTGTAGTGGAGATATATACTCGGTTTGATTAATCGAAAATCGAATCTTACACGTTAGGTTCGATTTTCGATAACCATTATCACTATATCGATTTTCCTGTTTGGCTATCAATTTAAGATATTCACACACATCGAGAACGTAATTTTGACTCAAACTCGAGCAGTTTCGAGCGATGAAATACAGTGAAGCGTGACTGATTGACGCGGGGGTAATTATCCAGTGAGAATTGTTGTTGACAGACATCGCCAAGTTGAAGATGGATTAAACGCTTTAAGCAGACTCAATGGAACTCTGAGACATGAATGATATCTACATGTTTTACTTGAATGAAGAATCTAATCGAAAATGATCGAAACGAGGGTTTAATATCGAGAATGGAATCTAGGTCTGGGTTAAACGTTGCAGCCCTAGTTATCATATCACATCGTTTGTTTTAAGAGGGTAGGATGGTCAAGCTTGGTATAAAGAAAGTTCGGTTATGTATAATGAATTGAAACTCGCAGACGCTAGAGTTTCTCTATCTATCTCTGCCTCTCTCTCTCTCTCTCTCTCTCTCTCTCTCTCTGTCTGTCTCTCTCTCTCTCTCTCTCTCTCTCTCTCTGTGTGTGTAGCTAGCGTCTGTTGTGAGGATCTTCACGGAAAATTAGTTGCGTTAACTATTATGAGCAGGATTACTATTCGCATTGTCATTGACCTCTGCGTAACTGAAACGAACTGAAACTATCAATCGCTGTAACTTTGTTACATCTGTAGGCTCTTTCTTTCTCTCTCTCTCTCTCTGTCTCTCTCTCTCTCTGAGTGTTTATGTGTGGCTAGCTTCTGTTGTGAGGATCTTTACGGAATATAAGTTACTTTTATTATTATAAGAATTATTGGTCACATCGTTGCGTAATCTCAATGCGTTATGCAATGAACTCAATTTGGACACTGTTGTCACTAAATAAATTATATACACTGCCCTTCCATACTCCCCTGGCAAACTTCCACGAGATCCAGCTTTCATAGCAACCCCATACCCTTCAGCATCAGCTTCATCGGCAGAAGAATGCTGTGGGCGCTTCAGAACGCCTCTCTCATATAAAACAGCTTGTATTTGAAGTGATCGGAACTTCTACAAATCACACGTCCTATCCGTGTTAATGACACCGCAACAAAAACGACCCGTGGAAGATGTGATGAATATTTGATGTCATGGCGTTGGAGAAATAGAAATCAGATCACAACTCGTCATTAAACAGACCCCGGATATTGACGGCCACGTCTTTAACTTCACCGACTATACAATGCATGGTTGTAGTTGCCACAACGTCTTTGACGGCACAACGTCGTCGTAACAGGCAACGCCATTGATAGACTCCTACCTGTACATACGTAATGACGTCAGATCAGCATGCGGTCATGTGGTGCGTTGAATGTATGGATTTATTTGATTCAAGATTGTTGGACTGTAACAGCGGTCATGGAACAACTCACGTTATCAACTAAACAACTATATGCACTGTTGTACGAAACGGATCAATTGTGTACTACGTCAACAGACATTTTTTTTTCTGAACTAATAGGTGTGATCGCACTTAAAGCAATTAATCGGAATCATTCGACGGTTTAACGATCCGTTTCACTTGGAACATAGGTTATGTTGTTACTGAGTTCGGACAGTTGCTTCAGTCGTAATATCCTGCTGTGTTCCTGAGTCGAATTCCTGAGGCAGTTCATGTTTTACTGCGTCAGTTGACCCTTGACATTGATTCCCATTGCAGAGGTGAATGTAAAAGTCGTGTTGGGAGCTTGATCCGGAAACGGAATGGCGATCTGAGCAAACATACCAATTTTACAATGATACAGAAGTTCAGATTTTCCAGCAGATGGTGAAGCAGAGAAACATTGCTTCATTGTGAAGCCTCCACCATCCTAATGCGCGTATTTATAGTGTTATCGTCAACGATTTTCTTAAGTTCTGGGATCAAAGTCACCAAACAAAGAGTATTTTTTCTGAACAGTGTTCAACACAAAAGGGTGAGTGGCATCAACTTCAGGTTCAAAGATTCGGACTTTCGAAGAAAGATTTTATTACTCATTCTGACAACATCGGATATCACATGCACACAGGTTGGACACTGTATTGTCCGTGCACCAGTGAAGCTTTCATGTCACTTAATTACATTCTATTATTGTGAGCCTTATTCTTCTAACCGGATATCATCTTCCTCGACTGAAGACATATCAACGTACGGCCTTTTCCCAGAAACCGTCGCTGCTGATGAACATAGATTTCTTGGTCTGTTTGGAAAGGTTGGACCAAGTCTTTGCTTGTATGCATCACGTTGACTTAAAGCCTATGGATTTTCCCCAATACATTCAAACGAGGCATGTGTTTTCTACCAGATGAATGTTGACAATAGAGCGTAGTGCAACTTCAGAGAGAAGGATAAAAGCAGATGGTACGTCCAAACATTGTTTTAACTGTGTTTCCTGAAAAAAATGCCGTTCCCTGTCCGTGACTCTGTGTTTTTTGTAAACTTTGCACATACAAAGTCCTGCAGGTGCCAATGTATGGATTAATGGGATGTATGATACCTGATTTTGGTTCATGTCTTTGTGGAGATACCTGGGTGTGGATTAACGATTTTAGCGAGACGTTCGGAATCGGCGGGTACAAGGCACATGCTTCAAAGCGTCTGTTGTCTTTGAACGGATGGCAGCAAATGTTGGTTTAGGTTTGGCGCCGTGTGCATGAGAATGATTATGTTTCTAGTGGTGCCAACAAAGAAATGTTTCCAGATTCAAATTCGGGACAAGGGAACCACGCATGATAGGAGCAATTGTCCTGGAGCTCTTGCAAATAGTGTTGTTCCCTTAGGAAGTTTGTGTTACGTTACATAACGAATTAACTATATTGCCTTCACATTTATATTCCGAAAGGCCTTCGCTGACATGTCGTGTTAAAGACACAACAACAATTTGGTGCTATGATATCGACTTTGCTCATAGAACATGTTTTCATAACAAAACAAGATTTATTACATTTATTATTTATTATTATTTACAAGATCTAAATTGTCTTATTCACTTTCGAATGTTAACGACCGGAGTCAAATGTCCCGAAAAGGAGCTTTTATTAAGACTGTTATAATTTTACATTCATCGAATTTCCATTTGCACAAAACATCATCGGACAGGAAGTTTCTCTGAAACATCGGAGAACTGATTTTGTGCCTGAACTACATTGGCTTTGAACTCCGTTTATGCTTTCGAGACGTATATACTTATACACACTAAATACGTTACATATATTGTTAAGAACTATGGAACATACATCTCTGTGTGTGAAGGGACCAAGGTTTTTCCTCGAGAGATTGTAGTTCCAGTGTCGACGTGGACCGTATAAAGTGTGATAAGAGGGCTCGCGTAATATCAGATTCCGCTATTTTGGCAAACCGACGCCAATTCGCAAAATATTTCTCAGGGTGTCGGTGGAGCATTGAGTCACCAGTCTATGACCTTTGTCACCTGGTATTCCTCGCCTTTGATAAACATCCGGGCCTAAAAGAAAGGGCACGTCTTAAGGTTCCTGTAACAAGTACCCAAGATTGACAAGTGGATTTTACCGTTAGACCGAAATGGCGGAAGCGGAAATCATGTCGGAATCTCCCAAGGAACACCAGGTTAGTCGTATTTTTTCATTAGCTGGAGTTGATGAACTATTGATTCTTCTTTCAGCACCGTCTGGCAATGCTGTGATGCCTTCTCTCAACGGAACAGACCGATTTTGTGAAAGTCGTACAAGTGTGGAACTACCGTGTTTGTGTACTTTTTCAGTTAAATATTTATCTTATTTCTTCGATTCGTCTGTACCATGGGGATTTGGGTCAATGTACTTTATCGGAAAGTGTACTGATGGTGTGTTTCTGACACTGATGAGGCAGTACAAACTATGATCATAGTCATCATCATCTTCGTTGCCGGCATCATCACCACTGACGCCATCTGTTCTAACATGTGGGTGAATACCTTAGTACTTTAAGTCATGCCAAAGACTCGCGTTCAATTGTCGACATGGGAACAATGTGTTCTTATATGCTAATGCAAAAGTTAATATCTAAAGCTCAATCGGTAAAAGAATTCAAAACCAACAAGCAACATGAAATGTAAAATAATCAACAAAGTATATAGAATTACAAATCACTACAAAGGCATTATAGTGGCAACACAACTTTAAAAGCAGTGAAGGTCCGGGGTAAACCAGGCCTTCAGCAACCCATGCATGCTATAAAAAGCGACTATCCTTGTCGTAAGAGGCGACTAACGGGATCGGGTGGTCAGACTCGCTGACTTAGTTGACACGTCATTGGTTCCCAATTGCGCAGATCGATGCTCATGCTGTTGATCTCTGGATTGTCTGATCCAGACGCGATTATTTACAAACCGCCGCCATATGGCTGGAATATTGCTGAGTGCGGCGTAAGACTAAACTCACTCACTCAAAGGCAGTATGAGACAAAAACAATGATGAGGATAGATATGATAAATATTTAGCTCTCTGCAACAATGGTCAAGTTTCATTAATAGTGCTAGGGTAAATGATGGTTTAGAATGATCTCGTCACAATTGCTGATTTTGTTCGTGATCTACAGAACAAAGCACTCATCTATTGGATAAATTAGGATACAATGACGTGTCCATCAATGTTGTTAGTCCCGTTAGTCGCCTCTTACGACAAGCATGGGTTGCTGAAAGTCACCTACTTCTAACCCGGATCTTCACAGATAACAGTTCCTGATCTTCTAGTGACTTGAGATATAATGATCAGCAGCAAGTGTTCGCTCTCATCACGATCCTAAAAAGAAAACACTCGAAACGATTCTTTAATTCCCTGTGAATACAATGGAAAGGCCCATGGGGGTTTAGGAACCTGCTGTGCCCTACCGGATACACCTGAGTGAGTGGTATTGTTTTAAGTCGCTTTCAGTAATATCATGGCAGTGGACACCAGAAATGGGTTTCACACATTGTATCCATGAGTGGAATCGAACCCGGATCTTCGGCGTGTTGAGCGAACTCTTTATCCCGGATACAGGTGAAGTTTCCAAAAAGAGGCGCAAAACCAGACTCATCGTTGGTGATATTATGCTTCGGGCAAGATCTAAAATTGATCTATCTGGAATTCAGCATATCGGTTTTTGAAAAATACCTTTAAGGGAAAATGATATTACCAACAACACCATCTGTTGACAGGCGGGTAATGATCTGCTAGCGCATCCGAATCGATACAATTTCACCATGCGCTAGTTTATAATCTTTGCAATCCACTATAAGAAATGGTTAGACCACTGTTTACACTCTGCATTATTCATCAGACATTATTCCTTGTAGAGGGGTTCTGGTACAACAAACGTACATTGAAGGCTGGGCCAGTATTACAGAACATGCGCTAGACTGGGTTTTCATTTTTCTGAGAAATTGATCTGTGTATATTGGAACTGGAATTAGTCCCGTTAGCGTGTACATGTCGGCGATCCAGTGTGATGTTGGTCGTGTGAGGAATTGTTCAGAGCAGTTGTCCAACCAATTCGTGGGCATGCTTAGTCAATTTGCGTTGAAATGTCCAGTAGTGGGTCAGTTGCTTAAGGCGTCCATTGGTCAATCTGAGCTGCTTCCTTTAAGGTGCGTTAAGGAGTGACATGAGTCAACAATGTGTAGCAGGTGATTTGTAGTAACAACAAAGATCCTAACGACTGCGGTTCTTATGTAGTTCATAGGATGATTAAAACTCTTATCCCGTGACACTCCCAAGCATGACTCAGCACTATGGTGTCATGAGGTGAAGTAGAGACACCAAAGTTAATTACAGTTTACGCACACACTCAATCATAAACACACATACATTCTCACAGAGGTTACTTGACATATCTTCATACAAACCTCTGTTCTATTACGGCCATATTTCCTTGTTCTCGTAAAATCCCCAAGCGGTAAAAAATCGCAACACGAATTATCCCCCTTCCTCTATCCAATCAGAACACGTGTTGAATCAGCTTAGATCCAGCTGGACTAATGCAAACACATACCGAAACGTGAGTCTCATTAACCTATCCAGACAATGACCTACCTTTCAGCCAATCCGAATGTTCTCGCGTGAAAGTGAAAATAGACACCTCAAACTCTGGTTACACTGAATGCCAAATCCTTGTTTCACAGCAAAACCGTATTTACAAATAAATATTAATTTTAAACTGTATAACACCCTATTTCAATATTTTATGTCGAGATTTGGGCAGCATACCGCACCTAAGAAATCACAAACACAGTGCCCCTGATTTATGAGGTCGTAAGATGATGCACAATGCATCTGGCTTACTGGTTACACATATCATGTGTTTTATACGCTTATTCAGTGTAGTCTTGTAACGCACAATGAGACTGATGTAACATCAGTTCCGTACCAGATCGCCAAACGTTTCTAGCGGCAGAGCCTCGTTTTGAGATTTCCGTTTGGCACAGCTCGCTGTACGACAGAGCACGCTGTACGACTTGTTTTCAAAGACTGGAAGGAGCGTAGTGTTGCTATATACAAGTGCTTAGACGTGTCAAATCATACTGTTTAATATCTATGTATCCAGTTAAATGAATTAGTCTAAGGGTTCTGGAGTGGTTATCGCACAAAGTTGCGGGACTTGTGTTGCTGGGGGACTTGCCAGGGACTTGTGCTGATGTGACACACAAAACATTTAATGTTTCCGTTGTTAAAGAATGCGATGGAGACGCCATTGACCTCCCATTACTTAACTAAGTTCTGTCTAGAAGACACATGTATGCATCGCGCAGGGGAAGAAGTTCTTGTTTTCCCGAAGCATATGGAAATTATCGAGGTCTTGCAAATGATCACTTTTGAAACAACGTCGCTGATTGCACAACTAAAAGTCTGACTGCAACCAATCAGGAATCGTGAACACTCGCACCACGAAAGAGACTACAGAGGTTCGTAGGAAGATAAGATAGTAACCTCTGTGGCAAGAGAATGACACACATACAGAGGAAATAAAACAGAACCTTAATCGGTGTAGTTTCTCACTTGAATTCTCAGGCGAAACACTGCTGGATGGAAACATGACGTTTCTCACGCTTCGCTTTTCGTGTCTCCACCCCACAGACAAAGGGGCGTCTCTATGAGATGGACATAGATCTCAGCGATTTGATTGGTCGAGAGTCTGCGAGTAGGGATAGGTACAAGTATTATGACTTACAACTCGGCTGCGACTAGTTGTAAGAAGTTCTTCCTAAATTTATAAGCTGCACCGCGAGACCGCACCTTTAGGCAATGTATGAACCTAGAGTGGTGGGTTCGAATGTCAGATTTGCCATTTTGTTTTGGTCTGTGTCTACCATAACAGTTTTCCTTGGTTTACGTCTTTGCGTCCTGTGGATTTGCCATGATGTATCTATAATCCTTACGAAAGCATTAAAACTACCATTGTCACGTCAGTTTAACATGTGAAACCCACCTACGGGCACATCAGTGAATAAGTGATTAAGACAGTATTGTACAGCCTCCCAGCAAACGTGAGTTCAAGGCATGACAAAATGTCAAAGATAAAGTTCAAAATTTGCAAAATGCAATGTTATACACCCAGATTTAGTATGTCTAGCTATAAGCCACACCAAAGATATGTATCATGTTTGTCACTTGTAGATATGTTGCCGGAAAGCCATTGGTTCGAGTTCCGCCACTTCACCTTGCACAGAACCTGTGCATGTGGTTATTTCCGTTCACCGGGCGATCACAGGCAGCTGTTTGTGGAGACTCCCAGGTGTTTGTGGAGGTCACTCAGATAGCGGTACTAATGCAATATGTCAACAGTCATAAACTCCCTACTCATGGCCACTTTCACTGTGGAGCAACTGTACTTGCGTCGATTAGATGCACTGGGTATGTTTTCTTTTGCTGAGTGAGTTTAGTTTTATGCCACACTGAGCTATTTTCCAGCTATATGGCTGTTGGCTGTAACTAATCTAGTCTGGACCAGGCAATCGATGGTCAACAGCATGGGCATCGACCTACACAACTGGGATAGGATGACATGTGACAGCGAGCCTGACCATCCGATCCCTTTAGTCGCCCGTTACGACAAGCATGCATAGGTTACTGTAGATCAGTTCTTAACGTGTCCTCCACTGTACTCCATTCGTCTGTTAACGACTACTGCTTGGCAAGTATTAGATGAGCCACGACCTGACAAATGACCCCAATTTGCATTGTCCCCCCAGAACATCCCATTTGAAACAATAGGGAAACAGGTTGTCGTTTAAATATTGAAAAGTTCAATTTTCTCATGCGAATCGTGTTGTGATGGTGAACTACATCGCTCTACGGGACACGTGTTAAACAGTAGGTATTGATTTCACGCCACCGTCAGCATTTATTGCACGTGCATAATCGCCAATCTACCTGAAGCAACCAAGTGTATTCGTCCAGATTACTTGCCCTGCCTGCTTGTCACAAACGCGTTAAGTACGCTGGCTCATCTAATACTTCGGACTATCCTCTCACACAGCTGAGGTATATAACTGAAATTGTTGAAGACAGTCTCACTGGGGTTTGTGTATTTGTATTTTAGTTGCTCATCAATGTCCCTCGCCAAGCTTTACAAGCCGATCCCCATTTTCGCCCCTCCGTATGAAAATAGCGTTTTGTTAATGGATCGTACGTGTATGTCATCTTGCTAAAAAGTATGGAATAATGAATATATTCAAAAATAAACATGTAATGCTGCATACATCAACCTTCCAAATATATCCGTTTGACCGTTAGAAATGGCGTGGGCCCGCGGGCATCTCATTGTCACCAACAATGATCACTTGTACCATAAATTGTAAGTCAGTAAAGCAAATGAATTATTATTTCGCACTTTATTTTATGTTTCGTTTTGTTTGTTTTTGTTGGGTTTTTTGGGGGTTTTTTTTTTGTTTGTTTTTGTTTTGTTTTTGTTTTTTTTGTTTTGTTTGGGGGGTGTATTTATTTATTTTTTTATTTTTTTATTTTTTGGTTGTTTGTTAAATTGGTACTTTACCATTTAAACCATGTGTGCTTTGTTTTCAAAATATGTATGTTGCTGTATGGCTGAAAAATGCCGATGCGACGTAAAACTCATCTCAGTAATGGCCAGTGCCGGGGATCGATCCCGATCTTCAGGGACCAAATCCTACTTGACTACCCTGTCCTGTATTAAATTAAGACTTCAGCTCATATTCAAGCAGCACCGAGGTGACGATGAACAATACAAACATCAAGACAAGATACAGACAATCAAATATCAACTCTGATTACAGTAAGCGCCCTAAAAATCATCCCCACGCTCTCGACTGGACCGCTCTGTCGCTAACTCGCTGGTTCTGGGGAATAATGAAGAAAACATCTGTTAATGAACTGCAGCTGGGATATATTTCTTGAGGATCTCCGGTCAGGAATCTTTCATTGAACACGCAATGTCATTAGACATACACTGCCTTTTTACCCATTTTAATTTCAACAAACGCCACATGTTCATTTTCTCGTCAGACTGGAGAGTAATGACACGCTTCTCACCATCTTTATCTCCACGCTATTTCAATGAATTAATTAATAGCTGAAGTAATGAATTTCAACTTTTTCAGGATCTCCTGATGTTGACAACATGGTATTTGATATCGACCGAGTTGTTTTAGTTGGAGAAGGGAAAGTTGCCACATATTCTCCAGGGTGGAAAGATGACTCCTGAGATATTCGGGAAGAGAGCGATTAATTTGTGCTGAACGTGATGCACGTGCAACACCTGCCCACTTCTTGAACTTACCTCACGTGAGATCATGCAGTTACGTGTTTTGCTCGATTGGTAATAAGAACAGGATGTTTGTATGCGTTCGACCATTCTCATTCGGCTCATTCCGTAACTGATGTACCTAATTGCCATTCGTAACTACGCGTCTCTTTCCGTGACCTACATCCAGCATGCCGGAATGACACGAGTAGTTACGAATGCCTTATTGCCATATATGGTGATATCGAGAGAGCTCGTATTCGTCGGTCACACGAAAATAGCACGCATTTAATGGACATTAATTAAATAAGGAATTCGTCCGAGGAAAATCCAGGGCCACAATGACCACAGGGTCATGATGTATAGTGTTATAGTCACACGGACAAGTGAAACTAAATGTTTAAACTTCAGCATGATCCATTGGGCGAGAAAAGTATTAGGCTTAATTAGGATGATCCGAGTGCAGGATTTGCTAAAACAGTTCCTACGGGGGATACCCTCCCCAGCCTGGTTCCCTCGGTCTGTTGCGCCTGCGCTAACGCGGAGTGAGTGATGATGGTTTTATGCCTCTTTTTAGCAATATTCCAGCAACATCACGAAGGGGAACACCAGAAATGGGTTTCAAACATTGTGCCCATGTGAGAAATGGAACCGGTTTTTCGGCGTGGTGAGCGAACGCTTTAAACACTTAAGTGGCTACTTCATCGTCCGCTAACGCTGAATGTCGGAGCGTTAGCGCTGGCGCATCAGACCCAGGGAACCCGACTGTATCCTGCCATCACCTTTTCCACCTTAAGATCTGGAAAACAATGCTTGACTGGATGTGGCGACCAAACTCTCCTACTTGGTCTATGTACGCCGTAATGTGCGTTAATCTGTGTTCATACTGTCAATCACTAGCTTAACTCGATCAGGAGAAGAACGTCGGCCAATTGCTGATTTGAAGCGTTAAGTTACAAGCAAAATTCGGACAATGGAGCTTTTTGCCAAATCTAATTTCACATCTTTGTCAACACTTTTTCGGGTTAGGGTTTATTATTTTTTGCTAATTTGCTAATTTAATAGTATAGATCGATTTGCATTTATTGTGGCATAAATGAAAAAAAACCGATGTGCCCGAAAAATCCTGTTATCAGCTACATTTTAAAAACGTACTAGGAAGTGTACTTTACTAAGAATGAGTTATCCCAAATATGACATATGTTACATTTGGCCACTTTCTAAATGGCGTTGTGTAATCATAGCTTTCGGCCGTGGGAGCCATGACAGTCATTTTTGTGGACGTCGCGGTGGCTGAGCGGGTTAGGCAGCTGACTTTGTGTGCTGGCGATTAGGTGTCTGACTCTGAGGGAGCGGGTTCGAATCCCGGGTGGGACTCCACCAAAACACTACTAGAATTTGTACTTCACAAAGAAAGTATTATCCCAAATGTGACATGTCACATAAGGACTTAATACGGATGTTTTACTTAACGCTGGCAATACAGATTCTAGGTTCACATTTGTTTCCATGTGTATGTCCCCATGAACGCAAACAGATTGTGGTCCTCCTTTATCTTACGTCAGACGGTGATGTCCTCACTGGACAGCGAGGTTGCAGCCGTAGTGTATGAAACAGGAGGCTCAGCTGTTAGGGTGGTAGGTTGTTCTGCCGATGACCCGTGTTCGATTTTCATCCATGTCATCCAGCGATGTCCTATGTGTATGTGTTCTAAAACGGCTTAGTAGACAAGTTACGTGAGAGTTCGCCGGTCACTGATGTCAAGTTCTATTCTCCACATGGTTGAAATATGTTAAAATATAATATTCCATTCTGCAATATGAAGAGAAAGTACTTTAGTCTGTCATACAGACCCTAAGGCAATTATATCCAAGAATGTCCATGTTTGGGAAATGATGTGGCAAGTCTAGATTACGACAGCTTCAGGAAATGAAGAAAGTCGCAGGGTTTCTTTTCATTATAATTCATTTTATAGCGATGAACTTGGGGGTTTATATGAATATATATATTATGAATATAGTTTATCTTTTTTTGTAAAATATGTTCATTTCAGAGACTAGCCGAGAATAGATCTAAAGACGGAAATAATAAAAACACGTTCATTCACACCATGACGACTCCCAGTGGTCGTCACCAAAACCTTCAGCCTTCAGCACACATCTGATTGTATTTAACACGTGAAACCCACCCGCGGATACATCAGTGGCTCTTTAGTGACAACTGATAAAGACAACATTGTACAGTCTCCCAGCAAACATAAGATCAAGACATGGAAAAAGTGCAAGTCGAAATTCCTACATTTGCAAAAAACAATGTTTTTGTAACCCCTGACTTATTACGTCTCGCCAGGAAGCCACACCAAAGAAATTATATGTTTGTCACTTTCGCCAAACCGATCTTGTACCAGTACAAACCGATCTTGTACACTACACTTCCAATTAATTCAAATAGGATTTTGCCTTAAATGAAAGACTAGAAGTCCAAAATTCCTTTTTCCATCAACGAAAACTGCAATCTCTATACTACTATAACACCAAACTGTTAATGATTTTACTTGTCATGAACAACATGGAGATCTCTAGCTTCTTCACTAGTCTGCTAGCCACTCGGGTTAGCTATGCCTGAAATTTGAATTTGAAATTTGAATGTAGGCACGGGTTTCCTTATTTAGCTGCTAATGTATCTAAACAGGCTTAGTCTTACAGGATTCAAACGTGTGTAGAACAAGTCTCAGAGAGAGGTATGTTTACAAACTGACCCCATGAAAATTCACTAGCCAGTCGTGTTATTGCCTATTGCGATTTACTGGCCCGTGTGGACTTTAACTAGCCCCGGGCTGACTGGCAAGTGGTTAATTCTCACACTGTTCTTCGCCCAGATTGTTACCCCTCCCTTGCAAGATTAGCAAAGCGCATGCCTTTTCTATCCACATATACTACTCGACAGAAAATCAAAGACCACCAAGTGTTAAGATTTCAAGCCGGTTTTCCTCAATTCTCTGACAGGACATCCCCGATATCTCCAGAGTATACGTTCCTACAAGTCTCCACTATACCCTGGATGCATCTGCCGGTCTGCCCTATACATCTATTACCTCCCTTTGCAGACTCCTTATTCTCACAGTGGCCAGTCAGCTACGCCGCCATTACAACCGAGGTGCGGTCGCAGAGCGACTCTGATTTGTTGGAGATCATACAGACAAACTGATAGATCCGAAACTTTAAACCAAATGTATGTACGAACTCCCTCCACCTCTTTCAGAGAACCTCTGCATGGTTTGTGTTGCCTAGGTTAATCGGTTAGATAATTTAAAAAGCGAAAGTGAGTAGTGATTGGTTCGCTCAACTTCCCAGCGTAGACACCTGATTGGATTAAAAGCCATCCAAGGGAGGTAATACATTTATCGTGCAGAGCCGCAGATGCATCCAGGTTACACGACACCAAACGTCCTCCCTTCTATAGTAACACTATATTTAAAAAAAAATAAATATCCAGGCTATCAACAGCCATTCCACGTACATAGGGGAACAATCTGGCCGTTAAACTACAATAAGACACAAATTCTGTCAACTTGTAGGACGATTTTGTCCTAGCACAGGAAGCAGAACACAACAACCCTCTTCTTACACTATTTCATCCAATCACAGCTGTCACAGGCCTCTGTCCGTTTGAGATGTTTCCACGCGGTCCTCGTTTGGGGAGCGTGTGATTCTGATTTAGTGTAGTAGAACCTCCAGGGTATAGTGGAGACTTATCGGAATGTATACCCTGGAGATACCGAGGATGCTTACAGGATTAATAGTGATGACTGTGTTTCGCAACGACGAACCATGGCTATTACATCTGTTATAAAGGAAAATTAATAAGTAAAACAGCACGATGTTCGGTTCTGCGTGGGCGTATGCATTCTGGTGATAATTCTTGTGATTATAGTAATCTGATTTTGTGTCTTACAATGTAAATGTCCAACACCTTGTCAATGGATGTCCACGGGTGACACAGACACAGTATTCTAAACGACGTGATGGTGTGGGTCGTTTCTTCTATCACCGTCTTCGCCATGATTGTGGTTTTGTCTCAGAGGTCCATCCATGGTCCACCAGAATACGTAGAGGACATCAAGCTTTCACCAGGTTGTCAGAATCCTCATTTTTCTTGGTGCCTTGGGTGCCTTGAGATGGCTGCTGTGTTCGGAAGTCTACATATTTTGGGAATGCTCTTGGTGGATTCGCTTATGCTGCGTCTCCTGGGAGACGTCCCAATCGCTGTCCGGTCTGCATGCGTGTAAAGGGGCAAGGACCCTGAGCTGATGGTGAGCCTAGCCAGACTGACTATTTGGGTCACCCGAACCCTCTTTGCAACATTTAAATGTAAACAATAATTATGTTGCTCAAAATTACTTTATGTCCCGTGAATGGTCAGTTTCACTAAAGCAATTATAGTCTAAGGCTCGGTCCTAACTGAAGGAGCAAGTGAGTGAGTTAAGTTTTTTGCCTCAGTATTCCCGCTATATGGCGGTGGTCTGTAAATAACTGAGTCTGGACCAGACAGTTCAGTGATCAACAGCATGAGCATCGATCTGCGCAACTGGGAACCGATGACATGTGTCATGGTTAGTAGAGCAGACTTGGTTGATGCCTGTCAACCTGTCTCAGTTCTCTAGATCGATGCCCATAATGTCAATCACAGGTTTGTCTGGCCCAGATTCGATTATGTGCAGACGTTCTTTAGATAGCTGGAGCATTGTTAATTCAGGCGCTAAACAGTAAAACATTCTTTTGCTGATATATATGAATGCATATACCTTAGTGCGGCATAATGTCATATTTTGGAGCGTTGGGGTAGCCTAGTGGTTAAAGCGTTCACTCGTCACGCCGGAGACCCGGGTTCGATTTCCCACATGGGTACAATGTGTGAAGCCAATTTTCTGGTGTCCCCCGTCTTGATATTGCTAGAATATTGCTAAAAGCGGCGTAAAACTAAACTCACTCACTCATTCGAGTAACAGATAATTTACATGTAGCGTATCTGTCAAACATGATACTCAGATATGTACACGCGTGAATATAATCATATTGCGTCTGTTATCTTTCACTGTTTGTTCTGTTGATATGCAGGTCCATGACCTTTAGTCACCCATGAACTCAGTGACCTGGGCACGGGCATGGCGCTGAAGCCCAGTATTCGGAGACCGCTACCCGCTCAGCGCTACCCGGCAACAGCAGACCAGATTAAACGCTCTACATGTCAGAGTGCGCTGACTGGTGCTATTTTAACCATATCCGCAATAGCCAATTAATATTGTAAACCTATTTGTTTTGGCTGGAATCGTTGTCAGTGCAACCTGTCGGTTATTAAAATGTAATTTAAACAATTAGACGTCCTCTTTATAATAGGGGTGTAGACATTGTTCTTGACCTTGACCTTGACCTTGTTACTTTCCACTAAACCTGCTAACGTAATCACGTATGCTAGTGAAACTAGTTTTAAAGAGAATATGTGATAATCTACTTATCGCACTGTCCTTTGTTCTTTTCAGTATAAATATTTTTGCTTATCACGAACAATTTTGTCACCATGAGAAACAACTCTGGACTGAAGTTGAAACCAGTTCAATGAGTGAGCTCGAGTGAGTTTAGTTCTATGCTGCACTCAATCATATTCCAACTGTATGGCGGCGTTATATGAATAATCGACAAACCTGATAATCAAGTGATTAACAGCATGAGCAGCGATCTACGCAGTTGGGAACCGATGATATGTGTCTACCAAGTTAACGAGCCTGACAACCCCATCACGTTCTTACGGCAAGCATAGTCGTCTCTTACGACAAGCATGGTTGCCTCTTACGACAAGCATCGTCACCTTTTACGACAAGCATAGTCGTCTCTTACGACAAGCATGGTCACCTTTTGTGGCAAGCATGGGTTGGTGAAGGCCTATTCTACCCCTGACCTGCACTGTTCCCCAGTATAGTAACTGCCAACGTTATGAGTTGTAGTGAGGAAAACTAGATAAACTATGAACATCATAAATACCGACACTGTGTCCGAGCTGTGTCCAATATTTTTACTCTTTATTAGGTCTGTCACGTTGTCCAAATAATCCGGTATAAGTTATCACGGTTGATATGTAATTACCCTGCGTCCTGTCTCTGACCCTATATCAATGATCAGACGCGGACAAGAGTATCTGTCGACAGCTAGCAAACGTATCGTTAAGTAAATGTCATCTCAAGAGAGTGACGAGTCTCGGGATAAAACGCGAGACTACCTGTTTCACGAGACAAGGTTTTATCGATGATCTCTTTGATGGATTCAAGCTCCTTCCTTGAGCGTGACACTATATTACACTAGACTGATCCCCCTGCCCTATTCCGCGCGGCGCTATCGCTTTACTGTGTAGCCAGCTTGCTGAGCGTAGCATAGGCAGAGTACCAGTCTATATATTACACCATCCCGGTATCAGCGCCATGAATACGACATGGCTGAGAGGAGTTAGCGGCTCCTGTAGCTCTGCCACTCCGTAACAGCTGCTGGTCAAGACGCGCTGGGTGTGTGTGAGTTTAGTTTTAGGCCGCACTCAGCAATATTCTGCCTATATGGCGGCGGTCTTTAAAGAATCGAGGCTGGACCAGACAACCCAGTGATTAACCCGATTACAACAGGTAGGTCACACGTGAAGCACTGCAGCGTCACACGCGGAGAGAAGCTGCATGGGGTTCCTTGACTCCTGAGAGTTTCAAATGCTTCTGTCCTGCCCCGGACCGAAGCAAGCCCTGCACATATTGTGTCTCATTATACAAGTGGTTTTATTCGGAATATGCCCTCGCTCTCCCAGCAATCAATGGGTACCCGGTAGAATGAGATAGTAATGTGACTGTTAACTTCGAGCTGCACAAGGCATGGTATTATAGCCTAGCGGTTAAAGTGTTAGCTCCTCACGGGGTTCGATTCCCCGTATGGAGTGTGTGAAACCCATATGAGATATATTCCACACACACACTCCGACGGGAGATTGCTTCAACCTTCCTAAAATCGGCATAAAACTATACTTACTAAAATGACTCACAGCCTGTGGTTGTAGACTCCCCAGGGAGCTGAGAATGAAGATGGAGTGTAACCGAGGTAATAATACAATCTATCAGGATCCAAACGCATTTGAGCAGTGACAAATTGAAAAGTGAATGTGATTACTACGTAGGCGGCACAATAACCAGCACCAGGTAAAAATGAAACCATCAACTGCCAGCATTCACACAACCCATTAACCATTTACCATCAATCAAACGCCCGTAATTTGATCATCCAACACATAAACAACGCCGCTCAATATGCTTAACTGAACAAATTGGACTATGAAACACACCCACATCAGGGGAACACGGTCTGTCAAAATTCAAAAGATTTTCTGTTTCTCCAGATAGCGCAAACTATGATAAGCTATTACTTGAGACAGAACACAGTCAAACCTGACTGATTCTGCCGCAGTAGGATACTGCATACATTCACGAAAACAAATAAGCAATAAAGAGAACGCCACATAGCTTGTATTTCGAAAACAATATAACACGAGAGATCAATACTTGACGTTTTCTGTCTGTGCTATTGTCATCTTTTTATTCTGACATGAGCTAAAGTTTGTTTCTAGATTTCAGTTCCAATGCTTCAGGGAAAATAATCATTTATCATCGGTGATGTCATTATTGTAAGAGCATTCATGAGTGGATTTTGAAATAATGAATGTATTAAATCATTTTTTTCTGAATTTTCATGTGACAAATAGAGTAAGCTACATTTGTTACGAACACGCTTGTTACGAATAGACCGATAAAACGAACTGTATGTTATTAGCATGGTTGGATTCACTTACAGTGGCAAGTCACGATGGTTGAAATATTAAGTGGCTTTGTACCATGTCTCGGTGTCCTGTCTGACTGCCTGTCACGTACTCCGATGTCTTTGGACATTGCTCATCACTTCAGTCACTGGTTTGTGTAGTCCAGACTCGGTTATTTACCAGCCATCGCCATGTAAGTGAGTATTTCTGAGTAGGTTTTTGCGATATTCCGCGGAGTGAAAGCGTGTATTACGATATATATTGCAATGTATTGCAAGAAGTTTTTGTTCAAGAAGTTCAACAAAAACATGCTTCTAATAATCGAATTCAAGCTCGATTTAAAAAGCAAAGACACATAAAATCAAACTTTTCAATCACGACAAAATGAAATGTAGGTAATATTTGTCACAAATAAAACAATGGGAAAGCCAATCGAACATCAGCACAGTGGTTACTAGTTTGAACTAGTTTCACCACTTTTAAAGAATGCACCGAGAATTTAGACAGCAGCATGACCCGGTCAGGACATAATTCCGTACAGTACCTCTTCAACACCCGTACAGTTGATTTGTCTACATGAGCAGCTACCATCGGCGCGTACAGTTAGTGTTTTTGAGTGAGTGAGTGAGTGAGTTTAGTTTTACGCCGCACTCAGTAATATTCCAGCTACATGGGTGCGGTTTGTAGATAATCGAGTCTGGACCAGACAATCCAGTGATCAACAACATCAGCATCGATCTGCGCAATTGGGAACCGATGACATGTGGCAACCACGTCAGCGAGCCTGACCACCCGATCCCGTTAGTCGTCTCCTACGACAAGCATACTCACCTTTTATGGCAAGCATGGTTTGCTGAAGGCCTATTCTACCCCGGGACCTCCATTGTTTTTGTGAATGTGTCAGTTTGTATATATTGACAGAAACTAAAATCTTGATACTGTGGTTACATAATCTCATTCAGCCTAAAGAAATGTGTTGAGTCATTTCAATTAAGGGAGTAAATATGTTGAAAGTGGTCGGCTCTTCCGATTCAGCACAGACAGACGTGTCAAGATATGATTCAGTTGTCAATAAAATATAATGTGTCATGACCAAACGACATAGGGGTTGTAATCCATGACCATTCAGCTTATCAGACAAGAGAAGACGATTTCATAAACGTTTTCTACATGGGAATATCAAAATATTATAAAGTTTGGGATTCACTCGAGATCTCCTCTCGGATCGACTGTCTATCGGGGAGATGGCAGTTGACTATTCAGCATAGAGCGTAGACGGTTGAGCATAGACAGTGTATACCCCCTGTGAATATAACCACTACAACAATCTATCATCACCACACCTTTCCCACAAACATGGTCATTCCCACAACAATCATCACCATTATCATCAACCATCACCATCTCATCATCATCATCATCATCAAACACACCATTGTGTGTTTGAAACATGGAAATACCGAAGATTTCCGAGTGTTACGAAGTTTTACTACTGCAAGTCAAAATACAGGTTTTCGAAAAGCGTATCCCAATACGTATCGTTTTCATGTCTGAACCGGTAACCGATAAATCAGGTATATTGCGCAGCTGAACGCGACCCTTTACAAACAAGCACTGTTTGGACGAAGTGGTCTCTGATACACTCGTGTTACAGGCCACACACTGAGACAGGTCAAAGAGTAGCCAACGGTCAGACATACTGAAGAAGATGCCCATGCTTTCACCTCGCTTCCACACAATTATCCATCCATTAAACTGGAAGTACTGTTTCTATATTGGCACCCGGTGATTTTCGCTTATTGGTATTATCAACTGAACCCCGTTCAGTAATATTCTGTACTGAAACCTGTTTAATTTTATTTTGAGATGAACCCCTTCCAAAGATATTCAGAAATGAAATCCCCGTTCAGTGATATTTTGAACTGAAACCTGTTGAAATTGTTCATTTTAGAAGTGTGTGTTTCCACTAATCCGGATAATCCTTGAAATCCTGAGACCTGAGACTTCCCCGCCGTAAACCTTTCGAGGATAAGTCCTGATCCGAAACCTCTTTTAGAGCTTTCTGGGCTGAAAACAGTACCAGGATGATTCCTGATCTGAAGCCTGTTTGGGGGCTTTCTGGGTTGAAATCTGTTGCAGGATGTTCCCTGATCCGAAACCTCTTTTAGAGCTTTCTGGGCTGAAAACAGTTCCAGGATGATTCCTGATCTGAAGCCTGTTTGGGAGCTTTCTGGGTTGAAATCTGTTGCAGGATGTTCCCTGATCCGAAACCTCTTTTAGAGCTTTCTGGGCTGAAAACAGTTCCAGGATGATTCCTGATCTGAAGCCTGTTTGGGGGCTTTCTGGGTTGAAATCTGTTGCAGGATGTTCCCTGATCCGAAACCTCTTTTAGGACTTTCTGGGCTGAAAACAGTACCAGGATGATTCCTGATCTGAAGCCTGTTTGGGAGCTTTCTGGGTTGAAATCTGTTGCAGGATGTTCCCTGATCCGAAACCTCTTTTAGGACTTTCTGGGCTGTAAACAGTACCAGGATGATTCCTGATCTGAAGCCTGTTTGGGAGCTTTCTGAGCTGAAAACTGTTGCGGGGTGTTCCCTGATCTGAAACCTCTGTTAGGGCTTTCTGGACTGGAAAGTGTTCATGGACATTCTTGAATCTTTTTAAATTTTGAGCACTTCAAAAGAGTAGCGATGTGCATTTGACAAATCAATGCATTTTCAGCTTCTTAATACAGGCCCCACCTAACCAACGGAAACAAGAATGTGTATATGGAAAGAAATCCTTCCAGTTCAGAACAGTAAATAGCAGGTATCCTTGCAAAAGAAAAGGGATGGGCATTCAGGACACTTGACGCGGAAATCCTGGGAGTGACGTCTCATATGAAAAGCCATCGATTTCTTGAGGAATGTCTTATTACATATTCCACAGACTTCAGTATAGGTAGCAGTAGTTGGCAGAGTCTGCTTTAATATGCCTGGAAAGAAAAGAAGTGGGTTTAAATTTTTTTTCATCTCATAGATCTCATGCTACACAAATCACATAACGAATGCAAACAATTCATTCTTCAATTCCTTAAGTGACACTTTTTAGTTAACAATACTTATTTCAGTAATTTCGGCCATATATTAAAGATAATTAGCTTCAAAACTTCACTATGAAATGTAATGATCAAGAAGCTTGTATGGCAATGGCTCGGCCCAATGTGGTGTTTCGTCAATGTTGTCAGACAATACATTCACTGCCTCTTAACAAAAGAGAATCAGATGTCGAGTTTATTTTGTTTCATATGTTCATTACCAGTACTGTGATGTTACATTTCCAAGTAAAAATGTGAAATTTGTGAAAACACAAATCAATCGAAGTAGTACGTACTGCATACCGCAGTCAATGCCAACGTTCTGTATCACAGAGAGTTCACTGGACGCAATGGTTGATTCTTGAGATGTTTGCAGTGGAGACAAAGAGTCCTGACTTGTCGACTGTGTTTCAGGCACCACCTCACACCGCTCTTCACCAAATACTACTGAAGCAAGAGCTTCCACATCATCTTTGGTTATCTAAAACAATATATCATATCATTATGAATAACAATAGTTTATTGCAAGTGGGGAGGTGGAGGGGTGGGGTTTGTTATTGCTTCTTGGCATAATAATATGTTGATGTCTCTTTGTGCTGATTCTGCAGTTTTTCCACACGAGTACGAAAGCGACCTGTTGATTTGCGGGAGCGTGATGACATATATCGTAATGGACCATGCTGCTGTATGCTTGAGACAAAGGTTAACAGTTTATCACACTGCCTCGGTGACGACATGTCTGTATGCACGTAACATGCCTGTTGTGTCTGTTACTCCTACGTCCTCTACGTTAGGGGCGGTAGATTAGCTTAGAGATGTAGGTCTTGTTTTTTAAGCCAATATCCGGGTTTAAATCCCTATACGGACAAGTAACACATTATATGTATCTCTGAAACTGGAATACATGTGTACCATACACATTCACTACTACTACTACTACTACTACTACTACTACTACTACTACTACTACTACTACTACTGCTACTACTACTACTACTACTACTACTGCTGCTGCTGCTGCTGCTGCTCCTGCTCCTGCTACTGCTACTGCTACTACGGTTGCTGCTGCTATCGTAGGTATATACTATGGCTGTTACTGCTACTACTTCTGCTGCGACTACTACTACGAAGACGACGACGACGATGACCACGACGATGAGGATGCCGCCGACACCATGACGACGACGACTACTATTACTACCGCTCCAGGCCGAAGATCCCAGTTCAATTCCAACATGGGTACAATATGTGAAGCCCATTACCGGTGTCCTCCGCCGTGATATAGCTCAAATATTGTTAAAAGCTGCTTAAAGCCACTCTCTCTTCTGTGGCAGCTGGTTCTACTACTACTGGTTAAAGCGTTGTTTCCTCACACCCCAGTCCGGTTCGATTCCTAGCAGTGATATTGTGTGTAATTGCGGCTATTTTCTTTTGAGCGTGCCCGTTTATATGTCCAAAATACGAACCTCAATAACGCAAGCCTGAACAAGGCCTAGATGTTCGAAGCTCTCTTAGCTTTAAGATTATCGTAAATGTCATATATTGCGACCCAAGCGCCCATATTGTGATACGTAAGTTAAGTGTTTGACAGTAAGTGCCACTAATTAAATTAATTCTATTCTGAGAGGGAAATCTAGATAGCGAACATCGTCAGGACGCCAGTCTGTTAAAAGGATATGTATATTTTTTAAATGATCATTTAAACGATTAACTATTACATAAGAGACTTGTGCACGTCTTCTATTAACTCAACCTTTAAACAGATACCGAGTCACTTTGTTGTAATCACTGATGTTTGTCAGTCAGATTACTGTTTACACACGTCAGTCATCGCCTGTCAACAGATACAAACAGGGTCAATGGCTGGCCACTCGACCACCCGTTGTAATACTACACAGACGCCTGTGATTGTGCCGCAATATGAATTTGGCTATTGTGTTACTAATTAGTGTGGTAAATATGGGATTAGGGTGTTTAGTGGCTTATGTATGGTACACTTATATACTCTCCGTCAAGCTTGGCGTCATGACCTCGTACTGTCAGGTCGCTAAGATTAATCCACCTGACACTATCTTCGTGTTGCCCAAATCGAAGTGAAAATATATTTTTTTGCACTTATTATACTACCGAAATGGTAGAGTGAGTCAGTGAGTGAGTGAGTGAGTGAATATGGTTTTATGCCGATTCTAGCATTATTCCAGAAACATCTCGGCGGGGGACATCGGAAAAGCGCTTTACCCATGCGGGGAATCGAACCCGGGCCTTCGGTGTGACGAGTGAACACGTTAACCACAAGATAACCTCACCGGCAAGACTTTTATGAGTAAGGTTTGTCTTTGTTTTGGATGCTTTTTAACGCCGAGACAGCCCAGTGATAACGCAGACAGTCCAGTGATTGACGTTATACAATTCGATCGACGTGACTGGGATGTGACACTTTTCACAACCATCATAAAATAAGGAACTATCGAAGAAATTTTACATCCATTTTAAATGAAAAATGAATAAACAAGAAGCTTTTGGATGTCGATGTATTTTGATATGGAACTCATAGATGTATTTCGGACGATACCTCTTTCAGCTTCCAGCAGCGTTTTGATAACTTTGGTACATTTTGGTCAAATGCAGTTTACTTTATATAGTCAGACAGTATACTTTTATGACCACATTAAAGGAAATTAAAGATTCGTTATCTTACATGTTAGAACAACTCGTTATCATATACGTCACGACGACTAAATTAGATGACGCGACAACGATGATGATAATGATGGTGGTGGGTTTGGTCGTGATGATGATGATGATGATGATGATGATGATGATGATGATATCATTGAGAGGTAGTTTACTAGTAAAGATGAAGGAAAACCAAGTTCAAAGGATAATCAACATTTTATTGCAATGGATGCGATGTTTCGATATAGTTTCGGCATTCATTGCAATAAAGAAGTTGACTATCCATAGAACTCGGGTTTGCCACGGTGATGATGATGATGATGATGATGATGATGATGATGACGACGACGACCACCACCACCACCACGCACACACTCAGACTCAGCATAATACAGGGATATTCATAATCTTCTGTGAGAAGCTAGAAGACCGTGAGTTAATCCCACATGGCGCCAGTACAGTGTAATCTGCTGCATGCGGACTGAACCCTGCCTGGAGGCAGGTACATAGCAGTGATAACCCGTTATGTGTGAAGGTCAGCTGATAACGGTAACACCACATGGAGAAGGCGACATCAGCTGGGGTGAAGGAGGCACGCTTGCATTCTGCAGAGTCGGAGTAAGCAGATTGTGCAGTGAATGAGATGAGTGAGTGAGTGAGTGATTGCGGAAGAGAGATAGTCGCTTTAAGCAATATTCCAGCAATATCACAGCGGGGGATACCAGAAATGGACTAACCCACATTGTACCCACATGGGAAACGAACCCGTGTCTTCGTTGTGACTAGCGAACGCTTTAACCACTAGACCACCCAGCCGTCCTGACATGTTGAGAACCAGAAACACGTTGCAACTATGGCACCACATACCAGTTCCATGTTTACTACGCAATATAGAGCCATATGTTGTCATGGCGTCTGATATGCACTACCTCCCCCATAACTGATGACAAACGCAAACAGAGGAAGCAACACGAACGTTGCAACTGCGACAATAAAGCGCCGTCGGACCTGACCGAATGCTCATAGTCTGTTTCAGATTAAGCGTGAGTTGTCAGGCTGCACTAACGCGGATGTGTGATGTAATCCACGGGCAGGTTGCCATTCTTGTGTCGACCAAGTTGTACTGGTGCCAATGTTTGTCACGTTTCCGAAGCCGTGTCGAAGACGACAAGACTGACGGGATTTCAAGAAAATAGAGGAGGCAATAAGGAAGTTTTGAATCCCGGTCATTGCGGTTACACTATCAATGCCATAACCACACCAGATCTAGTGTCATTCTAGTGTCGCACAATCAGCGACACATCCACACCAGAACTAGTGTTATTCTAGTGTCGCACAATAAGCGCCACATCCACACCAGAACTAGTGTTATTCTAGTGTCGCACAATAAGCGCCACAACCACACCAAAACTAGTGTTACTCTAGTGTCGCACAATAAGCGCCACATCCACACCAAAACTAGTGTTACTCTAGTGTGGCACAATCAGTCACAACCACACCAGAACTAGTGTTATTCTAGTGTCGCACAATCAGTGCCACAACCACACCAGAACTAGTGTTATTCTAGTGTCGCACAATAAGCGCCACAACCACACCAGAACTAGTGTTACTCTAGTGTCGCACAATCAGTCACAACCACACCAGAACTAGTGTCATTCTAGTGTCGCACAATCAGTGCCACAACCACACCAGAACTAGTGTTATTCTAGTGTCGCACAATAAGCGCCACATCCACACCAGAACTAGTGTTATTCTAGAGTCGCACAATAAGCGCCACAACCACACCAAAACTAGTGTTATTCTAGTGTCGCACAATAAGCGCCACATCCACACCAAAACTAGTGTTACTCTAGTGTCGCACAATCAGTCACAACCACACCAGAACTAGTGTCATTCTAGTGTCGCACAATCAGTGCCACAACCACACCAGAACTAGTGTTATTCTAGTGTCGCACAATCAGTGCCACAACCACACCAGAACTAGTGTCACTCTAGTGTCGCACAATCAGTGCCACAACCACACCAGAACTAGTGTTATTTTAGTGTCGCACAATCAGTCACAACCACACCATAACTAGAGTTATTCTAGTGTCGCACAATCAGTCACAACCACGCCAGAACTAGTGTCATTCTAGTGTCGCACATTCTGAGTCACTACCACACCAGAACTAGTGTCATTCTAGTGTCGCACAATCAGCGCCACATCCACACCAGAACTAGTGTTATTCTAGTGTCGCACAATCAGTCACAACCACACCAGAACTAGTGTTATTCTAGTGTCGCACAATCAGTGCCACAACCACACCAGAACTAGTGTTATTCTAGTGTGGCACAATAAGCGCCACAACCACACCAGAACTAGTGTCATTTTAGTGTCACAAAATCAGTGCCATCTGTTCTAGCACTACTGTCATTTTAGTGTAGAACAATCACACACAACGACACGTCATTGTATCCCTGTTGCGAAGAACGATCCTCATGCTTTTGATCACTGGATTCACTGCTCCATACAGCTGTAATATGACCAAGTGCAGAGTTAAACACCACAAAAACAACCAACCGACTGCAGTCACTAAATGTACAGTAAGAGTCACTTCGAGGTCGCAAATAACAATTACGTGACCTCAATCTGCTAAACTAACGCTTTGTTTCTAACGGTACATATTTTAACTGAAACAAGCAAATGTGTGTAAACTGAAAATGAGATGAAAGAAAGTAAAAAGATTTGGGACTGTGAGGCAGACTAGCAATCAGCTTATCATCGAGCATTCCCAATTAAATAGCAGGTAGATATACTCTTTGAATTGTAATGTGTGTTTGTGATTCGCACATATAGAAACATGAGTCGAGCGAGGACGACAGGTCTTTCGCTCCCAAATGTTATTGCTCAGTGAAGGCGTTAAGCTTCAGTGGTTTCGATTTCATTCCTTCTCAGCGATTCCCGTTGTTGTGTGCATTATTTGCGGGTGGCTATGTATAGCTGAGTCACTGGGACGGTGTTACCTCCAGAAGAAATAACGTATACTGAACTACGGAAGAAACGCAACGTGTTATTTCACTCTTTCCTGTTCTCATTGTGTGTAGTAGAACATGAACAGTTTGAAGAGTCGTGTGTGTGTGTGTGTGTGTGTGTGTGTGTGTGTGTGTGCTTGTACTAGGTAATATAATGCTAGAGCAATGAGAAACAACGCCCAGTGTAACAAGGATACCCAGTCAGTCCAGAGCCGAAAAGTGCCCATGCTGCATAAAAAAATTAAATGTTTCTCGCATACATTTTGTTTAAATTTTTTATAGAAAAAAGTGACGAGGGCTGAACATAATTATATTTTTTTCATCAGAAATACAACTGGGGAAGTTTAGCACGTGTTAGATTCAGTCATAAGTCGTAGATTCAGTCACACTCTTTCTTACAGACACTCATTCTTATAGAGGACAAATGAATGATCGGGACACAGCCAAGTCAATATTATTTTGTAAAATGGCAACAAAACATTGTTACGCGCACAAATAAAAGTGACGCGTAAATGCCCGAGAAACATTTCAATTTTTTAAATTTGGCCTTAGTAAAAGCGGCGTAAAACCACATGCACTCACTCACTCTGAAATGTTCACTTTTCTGTGCCACCTGTACTAGTTAGTGTCAATCTGTTATGCTATGTTATATCACTAGACCTCACCCAAACTAACAGTCCAATGCATGATCTCAGTTTTACTCTACTAGCAGTAGATCTCATACTCCTCGTTGTAAGGACGAACCGATGTCAATGCATCACGACATAAAACTATGCACTACATGTGACTCGTATTCAAAATGTCATCATGTTGCAGAGAACTAAAACTCGGTGTCCTGCATAATTCAATGATTATTATTTCCATCCCATTATAAGAAATATCACCTACAGATTCGCAACCACAGCTTATTGTCCGGAAGTGACGTCACCACATCCACCTATGTTTAACACAGTTCAAGGTGTAGCCTTGTGGTTAACGCGTTCTTTTGTCATGCCAAACACCTGAGTGCGATTCCCCATACGGGTGCAATTTGAGAGGCTCATTTCTGGTGTCCCTCTCAGTGATATTGATACAAGCGGTATAAAACAATACTCACTAATGTAACAAAGATAAAGAGTATCCTTGTCACTGAAACGTTCACTCGTCATGCCGAAGACCAACATGGTTTGATTCCAACATGGGTACAAATTGCGAAGCCCATTTCTGGTGTGCACCAAACATTGCTGGAATATTGCCAAAAACGTTGTAAAGCTAAATTCACTCACTGCCTGCTTCACAATAACCAGCACATCAACTTCGACCACATAGGGTTGTCAAGGTATTATAGGATGAGCCTTGAGTTACAAACGTCTTACTCTACTTCCTCTCTGATCAGTATTTAAGTGCGGTCAGTGATTTGTATTGCAGCTGATCAGATTACCACCAGAAGCATTAGCTGGCATATTCGATTACCGGCACACTTGTGTATATCAGACGTCTTTGACCTTTGCCCACATCAACTTTGACACAATTAAAATGCATGAATTATAATCTTTTCTGAAAACATACGACAGTACTATCACAAACAGTGATCTTCTTATACCACTGTGCACGGTATCGACTATCGAGTTACCATTATACCTAAGGAAATAGTAAGTGAGTTTAGTTTTACACGTCACTCAGCAATATTCCAGCTTTACCGTGACGGTCTGTATATAGTAAAATGAGGACCAGACAGTCCAGTGACTAACAGAATGAGCATCGATTTACGCAAATGAGACTCAATAACATGTGTCAGGCAAGTCAGCCAGCCTAACCACCCGATCCCGTTAGACGAATCTTAAGACAAGTATGGGTCACTGAAGATCAATTCCAGCCCGGACCTGCATTGGTCCCTAAGGAGGTGGAGAGTCATATTTTAGGATTTGTATTGACGGCATCGTATTAACTGACGGGTTTTACTTAAAGTCAACGGCGCCGCAATTCTGTATTCCGAATCCGATCTTCTGTCTGATACCGTCACTGGACTGGCGGTTTGAGCGAGTAAGTAGGGTTTATGCCGCCTTTAGCAATAATCCAGCAATATCATGCCAGGGGACACCAGAAATGGGCTCCACACACTGTGCCCATATTGGGAATCGAACCCGGACCTACGGCGTGACGAGCCAACGCTTTAACCACCGCTCCTCTTTTAATTATTGTCATGGTATAAAACAACATTAAATCCCGGCTCCACAAAGAAGCATCGAACATTCTTTCTGGTATGGTAGACCCGTGAAGGTCCTGGGGTAGAATATTCATTCAGCAACCCATACTTGCCATAAAAGGTGTCTATGCTTGTCGTAAGAGGCGACCAACGGGATCGACTTGGTTGACACATGTCATCGGTTCCCAATTGGTCACTGGATTGTCTGGTCCAGACTCGATTATTTACAGACTGTCGCCATATAGCTGGAATATTGCTGAGTGCGGTGTAAAACTAAACTCACTCACTCACTCTGGTATGGTAAATATAATGCGTGGCCAGTTTTGAAGCCGCTGTTTATTGGCGATTTGGGCTGTAATTAGTCACTATTGGCATGTACCAGAAGTGTCCTCTGAAGCTGGGAGACATTACAGTGTCTGGTTACTGTCGTTCTTGAGACCATACTCCCAAAACACGATAACAAATCTGATATTTAATTTTGTATGTACAAGTAAAAAACCCTGCAATTAACACAAGCCCCTAAAATGAAAGTCACTATTTTGCTGGTTACTGAATGCCTTTCTTCGTCTCAATGCAACAGGAACTTGACGTTATGGTGTTAACGGAAAACGGCGAGGGAATCCGAGTACCAATGGTTGAGAAAAATAACATTCCATAGAAATGTCCTTTCAACGATCAGCTTAATTGATAGCCTAGTTTTGAGATGCCCCCTCACGCACTGCTTAATGTCATTTGATCATATTTACATAGATACTTGTAATGATCAAATGCAGTGCTGCGCATCTATTTTGAAAGTAAACAAGCAGACACCATCTGCAGCAACACCGCCAATGCTCAGTCAAGACGAGGAAATGTTACCGGGTAAGCTGTCAGTGTATTTTGCCTTTACTCAAGCATCGTTGGTATTCAGGATGAGAATAGTGAGTGAGTAATGTTTTACGCCGCTTTTGGCATTGTTCCACTAATGCCACAGACATGAAAAGGCTTTGCACATTGCACCCATGTAGAGAATCGAACTCGAGTCTTTGGCGTGATGAGCGAAAGCTATAACCACAAGGCTACACCACCGCCACCTGAAGAGTTAGGTTCCCAGGGTTGCATCTAGTCGTAAGGAAACTAATGGGGATCGGAATGTCAAAATGTGTGATAGATATGGCTGATTATTGTCACCAACCATCGTTTAATACTCAAGAAGAACTCATACTTGTAAGAGTATGACTAACGGGATCAGGTGGTCAGACTCGCCGACTTGGTTGACACATGTCATCGTATCCTAGCTGATCGATGTTCATGCTGTTGATCACTGGATTGTCTGGTCCATACTCGATTATTAACAGCCCACCGCCATACAGTTATAATATTGTCGAGTGCGGTTTTAAACAATTAACAAAAACAACAAATAATTCATAGCTAGGACGCAGTCATTTGGACTATTTCCAACTGTGTGGCTCAAAATTCACTGAATCAGTCCGTGGTATATGCAGCATATTTAACATGAATGATGAATCAGTATTATTTTGCGCCGCCTTTAGTAGTATTCAAGTAATAACAAGTTGGGGAACACCAGAGGTGGCTTCTCATATTGTGGAATCGACCAGGAATTTTCAGCGTCACGAACGAACGTTGCAACCACTGGGCCATCCACCATATCTGAACGTTTTCTGGAATATTACCGAGGCTGGCATAAAACAGCATTCACCACTAGCTTATTCAACACATGTGAAGCAGATCGAATATTCGTTTGTTTACAAGCATGACACTTGTAGGTCAGAGTGATTTTGATTTCAGTTCAGTGACACGAATAGGCTCCACAGCTCTAACAGAATACATTCATGATACAGTGAATGAAAACCAACACTCGACAAAGGCATATGTTTGGAAGAGGCCTTTCGCGAATCGGGTCTCGGATTTGGTGTTTGGCTTGATGTCATGTCAATACTCCGACGACGGGGACGGCAGTCCACATCATCAATCACCTGATTATCGTGTCGATGCTGTTTATAATGCGTCGGTTGGACCGTTAATACGTGGACACAAGCAGTCGACCTGATATTGTATCAGTGTTAGGAGCTTAGTGTAAGTCAGTCACGCTTGGCATTTTCAAAATGGATCTAATACGGTTACGTTCATATAATACTTAACATTGTTATGATTTTTAGCACGTTACCAGTCGCCAGCAGATCATTCTAGGACCAACTGTGTCAAGGAAAGTCATCAGAGATTTTTTTTTACCAAAAGTTGTCTCCAGTCGGTCTCCAAGCTGGCCGGTCGTGGCCGGTGGCCTAAAACCGTTATCTTTCGCACGCGTGTGCCAGGACATTCCCTTCTTAATGGACAGTGAAGTCGACAGTGCTGTATCGCACCCACAACTGATATGGGACTGTGATTATGAAAAGGACTATAGGCCTACAGCTGATATGAATACTCAGGTGTAGATGTCAGTTCTGGATTTGGCTATCGACTATATACAATATGGCGTCTATTGGGGACATTCCTACCACAATTGTAACCGAGTTTCTTAATTCCGATACCAGGGAAACGAGTCTTGTCGACGCAGAGGATCCTAAAAAAGTCAAGGTAGGACTTGATGGTATTTATGCTTCAAATCGTCATTATTTCATGCAAGACGTGCATTCCGCCACACGTGGAAGTCGTACTCCCCTTTGGTGCCATTGCAGTGAAACATGTCCCAGTAGTAACACGCATTGAAAGAACTCCACCAATTTGATACGTGGGAGAGCTGCTCAAAAGGGCTAGGTTCGTTTGAAGCGAGATTTGTTGCGGGTGGCGATTGAGAATACTTTGTACGTAGAATCCAAGAATTCTTCTTGTTTTCGTTTGTGTATTGCCGCACATTTTGGCAAGCATGAAAAGCGTGCAAAACGTGACGGTTATTTATAGCAAGGTGATTTTATCGTCTGCGCGTGCTTCTCTTAGCGTTTTCAACGCTTTGTTACACATATTGAAAGAACGGCATTATCAGTGTTGTACAGGAACGACCATCCGATTGCGCTAACCGCCCCACAGCTGATTCCAACGCAGTTCAAATGATGTGATGAAAGGCGCACTTCTTGTTCACAAAGTGCTTGTAAAAAGTGCTTATACGTCGTGACATACGGAGGTAAACGATAAACTCTCTTGTCAGTTAAAATAATTCTTAGGGGGCGGTATGTGCCGTTAGGTTTAGGCGCACGAATTCTCTACTGGTTCTGAAATGGTTAAGTACTATTCTTTATGCGACAAAGGTAGTGTTTTAAACCGTAGAACACAGTTCCAGTGGTAGCCTCATGTGCTCATGTTTTGCCAAAGTGGCAAGACATCTGATTATCAACAAAACTGTCTCATGAGATTTTGTTATGGGAATCAGAAAGGCTAGAATCATATGGCTGTGACTAGTGAGAAAATAATTCCAGCAACAGCTTGATAAGATGATAAGTTATTGGTTGTATGTTTATCTATCAATATTTTTATTTTTTTTAAAACCGATCCTAGTTGTGATAAAGAAGAAAAACTCAATTTGTAAAGACAAGTTTCAGTGAACTCTTAGAGTTTGTTAAGAGGCACAGTGAGATTTAAGTCTTTACAACCTTAAATGAAGGTACCTTCAGAAAAATGAGGATTTAAAAAAAAATTGCAAGTAGATTTACAAGTATAAACAAACACAATTTTTGCTCAATTGCTAGGGCAATAATTTTTATTAAATCTATTCCGGAAAATATATTCACAATAATACTTATAGATGTAATGAAAAACCGATGGAAAAATCTTATGAAGTGTCAAATTTGGTGTTAAAATACCGTAATTAGAATGATGAGTGTCAATTAAAATATGATTAAAAGTTAGCAAAAAATCAATAGTCTGTGTAAAGAAAAATATATATGGTGATTGGAGTTTTTGAAGTTTGAGTATATGAATGTTCAGCTTTTCACTGTATCAGGGACAGTGATGAAATATGTCTGTGAAACTGAGGTCAGGTGGAATGTGAGATGAAGATGTTTCTGTTGTCCAAGCCTGAAGGATGATAAATGCTCATGCTGCTGATCATTTGATTGTCTGGTCCAGACTCGATGTTGCTGTATGTGGCGTAAAACTAAACTCACTCACTCACTCACTGAAGGATGATAAGCATAGCATCTCCAAGACTCTTACAGAAAATGTACAGTCTGAGTTGCGTGTGATGTGAACTCTCCAAGGTCCAGTGGATACGTCTTTTCAGTGAGTGAGTGAGTTCAGTTTTATGCTGCACCCAGCAATATTCCAGCTATATTGTAGTGGTCTGTAAATAACTGAGTCTGGACCAGACAATCCAGTGATCAACAGCATAAGCATCGATCTGCGCAATTGGGAACCGATGATATGCCCCTCTGACGACAACCATAGTTGCCTTATGGCAAGCATGGGTTCCTTGAAGCCTGTTCTAATCTGGAACTTCATGTCGTTTCAATAGACAATACATGTTTACCTGCCTTTTGCTTGTTTATGGAAATAAGGATTGATTAGTTCTTATATAGAATAGGTATCCATGTTTAGCTGTGTCATGATATCTTGATGGGTGACACTGTGAGAACATCTCAGAGTCAGTGTCATTCCACATTAAGTGAATGAAGTGATGCCTAGATTGTGTCATATCAGCAGTAGTAACAGATGATTCTTGATGTTACCATTTCTGGCGCTTTGCATTGTGCAGATAGAACACTTATTGGTTGGCTAAGTGTCAGTACCATTCCATGTTAAATTGATGGTTCAATGCCCAGGTTATGTCATTCCAGAAATAATGACAGATGTTACTTGATGTTACCCTGCCTGGTCCTTAGCACTAGGCTGTTGAAACATTTACTGGCTATCTCAGAATCGGTGCAATGGATGAAGTAACAAACTCCCATACCTCTTCTTGATGTAATTATCTCTAGGCATAATTATTCCTTCCTTGGGCCGTAGTTTCTGCATCCATTCTTTGTGGTACATTTGTGCTTACTAGGAGCATAATAAGGCATTGTGTAGTACCCAGTGAAAGTATGTTCTGGACTTGGACAGGTTATATAGCAGACACTTATTGTGATATACACATATCAGATATGTGCCGATAATTGTGACAAGTCAAATGCAAATATCCTGTAGTGTATTAATGGATCGAGGTTTGAGGAGCACTTGAAAGCTCTTGAAAGCAATGGCTGTTATCTGTAGGTAGTGTACTGGCCTGCACAGAGAAGATATATTATTATCTCATACCATAGTCAGGGACTTTCCATCTCAGAGTGCTGTAAAGGATCCATATTTCCCATTATCCTGGGTCATTCCACAAAGCATTCGCAGTGCTACAATTGTCATTATTCCAGTACTTCAACGTAGATTAAAGTGGCTGTGTCAGTCGCATGTATTTGTGAGGCTGAGCCATCTAATCTGTGTAAGGATTATGTGAATGCATGTAAGGATTATGTGAATATGTGTAAGGATTATGTGAATGTAGCTATGTCAGTTGAATGTATTTGTGAGGCTGAGCTGTCGATTCTGTGAAAGTATTATGTGAATGCACATAAGGATTATGTGAATATGTGTAAGGATTATGTGAATGCATGCACGTATTATGTGAATGCATGTAAGGATTGTGTGAATGTGTGTAAGGATTAGGTTGTAGGGTCTGACACAGAAGGGAATGAGTGTCCTTACCAGTGCTATGTAAGGTGAAGGTGTTGGAGAGGTTGACGAAATTCTCGCTCCTTCAGATGTTTTCACTGAATGATATGTGATACAATAACATCGTTAATGAATATGATCATAATGAGTCTTTTGATTGTAGTGTCAGTCTGTAGATTAGTCTTCAGACTGCATTCTGAGAGTTCAGAAAATTGGTTCATTTTTGAAGGTCGATATTGTAGGTTCATATAGGTTCAATTTGTTGATTCAGATTGTTGGTTCACTTTTATGGATTTAGACAGTAGATTTCACACTATGGGTTTAGACACAGTTTGTTTAGTGGGTTCAGATGAAAGATTCTTTGCATAGGTTCAGATTGAAGGTTTATGGGATAAGATCAGATGGTAGTTTCATATTATGCAGGGATGGAAATAACATTAAAATTGCTACTGTATTCCTATACAGAGGCACATATACTAAGCATCAAAAGAAACGTCAGGTTGGTAGTTTCCTTACTGCGACCATAAAACTGAAAACTTAGCAAATGTTATGATTGTATTTTTTGGTCAGAAAATCAAGCTTTACGTGACAAAAACCATTTGTCTCCAAACACAAATTCGAACCCAGGAAAGGTCCACCAAAACGTAGCATGAACATGAAGAGGGTACGGTGTTCTGCATGCAGTGCATGCATCAAATGCTGCACATGCTTTTCTCTTGATCCAGCCCTATAAAATGCACCTCCAAACTTGGTTGAAACATTAACGTCAAAACGTCAGCAGGATGCCACATCTTACGTCAGCTCAGAGGAACCAAGCCATTGGACGACTAGAAGCTGGTCACACTGCCCAAGCCGTTGCTAACCACTTCCATGTTAATGTTCGGACCATCTACAGGTTTCAGGAACGCTTCCGGACCACCAACACCACAGACGACCGTCCCCGCACCGGTAGACCAAGGGTCACCACGAGACGTCAAGATCGCCACATTGTGCGACGCCACGTACAGACTCCTTTCCAACAGGCCTCTGAGACAGCACGTCAGACAATTGGGACATATGGGCGACCGCTCAGCAGTTCCACTGTACGCCGACGTCTTAGCAGCAGTAACCTTCAGTGCCGCAGACCTTACCATGGACCAATCCTCACGCCACGTCATCGCCGTGAACGTCTACAGTTTGCCCAGTACCGTCAAAACTGGAGACACAGACAGTGGAGAACTGCTCTCTTCACAGATGAGAGTCGGTACTGCATTTCTACGGCAGATGGCAGAACAAGAATTTGGCGACGTCGCGGCCAGCGTTACGTTAGAGTATGTGATGGAAAGGGACGCATGGGGAGGTGCCAGCATCATGGTTTGGGGGGGGAATTGGCCTAAACCAGAGAGTTGGTCCTGTGGTATTCCAGAATCTTGGTCCTGGAAGAGGAGGCGGCATCACAGCAGCGCGTTACATTGACCAAGCCCTCAGACCCCACGTTATACCACATTTTGCTCGTCACCGTAACGTGTTTCAGCACGATAATGCCAGAGCCCACACTGCAAGGGCTACACGGGACTTCCTACAGCAGAATGGTGTCAATGTAATGCAGTGGCCAGCCCTAAGTCCCGATTTAAATCCAATTGAACACCTTTGGGACGAAATTCAAAGGCGGTTGAATGACGTCATCCCAAGACCAAACACAGCTGATTTACTGCGTCAAGCCTTCCTAAGAGTGTGGAACCAGGTGCCCATGGCATTCATCAATCGACTTGTGCACTCCATGCCTCGACGTTGTGCTGCGGTCATTGCCTCCCGTGGTGGTACTGAAGTCAGGACTCTGTTTGGACATTAAACGTTAACGTATTCCAATGAAATGCTGGTTAGTTATTCATCAATGTGTGTAGAAACTGTAAACAAAACCGTTTTTCCATACACTTATTGCATCACATTCTGTAATGAATTGAATAAAGTGCCTGTCAAATTTGGAATATCTACTGATGTTTCTTTTGATGCTTAGTATATATAACCACTTGCCCTGAAAATATTTCCGGATGCTTTCCTTGATGATTTTTTAAATAAGCAACATAATTAACATTTGAAACTCATCTAGACACAGGTATTGCATCATATACAAATTTGCTTGCCCAACAGAAAACAACACTGGACTGGGACATGAGGCAATGGGTTATTTCCGCCCCTACTAAGGGGTTTTGTTTTGTGGTTATTTTGCTTTTTAATTTTTATTTTCCATGTATATTCCTTTCACATGTTGCACTACCCAATCACCGTCATACAGTCACAAGCTAATGCATCATACAGAGTTTAATAAATAATTCACAGGTTTGGTTGTAGTATACATAGCACATGCAGTATACAATAATCATCTTACATTCCAAAGTTGGTACACGATACAGATATCCACAGATAATTCCAATGTCATGTTGTACTTATGGCTTCACACTGGAGGGTTTTTATTGTCGGCTCAAACCAGAGATTATATACCGACGGTGTCTGGTTCAAACAGTTGGTCCAGTTTTGTAGGTTCATAGTGTGAGTCAGCCTGGAAGTTTTGGTCTGGGGTTCCTTCTAGAGCCACTTCTACAGAGTACATAAAGAATTTACAAAAAATATATGGAATAATTACAACAAAAAATGAATGCTGATGATAATTAATACAAAGGTACGTTGCATGCATCATGACTCCTTCCAACATTTGATGAATTGATAATATGAAAGGTAGATGGTATGAAGGACTGTCAAGCTCTGTTTACTGATGACTGAATTAATTAGTTTACATGCAGAGGCAACCATGTGGAATGTCGCTGATAAAACTCTGGAACGAACTTGGTTACAGTTTATATTAACATGGTTAACTTTTTCACTGCCATCATAGGAGGCATAATTTTGCTCGTAAAAATTCATACATTGATCTATATGATAATGTGGGATTTACCTGGATATACCTGATCTGCATGTCTGGACTCAAATAATAATAATGAGAATATTTATAATGCACCTTCTCCAGGCTAGATATCTGCAGTACCCATTTCTGCTGGTGAACAGAGGCAATTTATCACCTTGTGGGGCAGGACAAGAAACTAGAAGTCCTAGAAACTCTCCAGTGTCAAGCTGTGAAACACAGTCCACCCATCCACAGACTCGAGCTCAGCGTTGCTTACGTTCAGTTGATTTGTGACCTGAGCGCTAAGCGCAGGACCAAGGCAATAATTAAGCTCTAAAACATTCAATATTTTAGGACTGAAGATAGTACACAATTAGAATGCTACCCTTATTATCAGATATTGAAGGCATTGGGTAGGGTAGCTTAGTGGTTAGTGTTTGCTTCTCATCATGGAGACCCTGGTTTGATTCCCCACATGGCTACAATATGTGAAGTCTATTTCTGGTGTGCCCTGTAATGACTTAGGTAGATGACCAGATGGTGGCCACATGAATACATGCAAACACTTACTAGTGGGTACAGCAGTAATTTGGACAAAGTGCTGTGACTGTGTGCCCCAGATCACACAGCTGTGAATGGGTACCTCAATTGTTTGATCCCAAGGGAGTTGAGATTGAAAAATATCAGGCACGATTTGTATGATCCAAAAGAGCTGAGATTGAAAAATATGATGTGTCGTTGAGATTCACGTCCAATGATCAAGGGAAAACAAAGCACTTTGAGCATGCATGTACATGGGATGGACTGTGTAAGTACCTATATAATATGATAATAATCTAGCTGGATTCAATTGATAAAAGCAGTGTAAAACCAAACTCTCTCACATAACTAAATTATGTACCTAACTTCACAAAATGTAATATTTACTTTCTGCTACATCTACCAGAATAGAAAACCAATTAAGTGTACCATGCGAACCACAGTTATTAGTAGTCATGCTTACTTGCATCCAACAGGAATCAGTAATGTAAACGTGGTACATTCACAATTGTTATGCATATTTTGTATCTGGAAAAAAATGATAATGAAATAGTTCCATGTGGTAATTAAGCAATAACAAATAATGAAGGGGAACTCTGCATATAACTGGGTAGGGGGCAATGCTCAAACAGCAGAATGGTAGTTAGTCCTTAAGTGAATAGTCTGAGGTATATGCCATGAACAATGTCGTTTGTGTCATGCCATAGTGGGGCCATTACTCACCTAGTACAGATGTGATGAAACTTGATACAAGAATATATATCATTAATTTCACTCGACAGTAGCTTGCATATATATTCTTTATACATAAGTCGGAATAATATGTTGGAATTCAGCGTGTCACACAAGCCTTGTCCAAAATATATTTTCAAGGCATCATATGACCCAATATATTTTTTGTCTGTATATACATTTATTTTGTTTTTAGAAGCCAGTGAGGGGACTGGTAAGCAAATGGTTGTTTTCAGAATAACATTTCAGCTGAATACTCCAAATGTTATGATATCAGTATCTTGTGAACTGATGTTTGATCTCTCATTGGGATGCATTGTGGTGTTAATAATATTGATAATGACAGAGCTCCAGATAACAGCTGTATCGGTGCATGTACGGATAAAAATTATACATGATACGATAGGAAAAAAGCAGAAAATGTAGCAGATACATACCACAGCAGTGGTATGCAGTCTTAGAATCATTTACAGATGTATTTATCTGAAATGTTTATTTATTGTTTATTGACGTGTTTACACAAGAGAAGCAATGCTGAGGTGCATATATGAAATGAAACACAAGATTTACTTACATGCCATTAAATTCCATTCAGTACTCTTAACTATTCCGAGTACTGTTATATTGAAAAACAAGGCATGCATACTCCTCATGTTGAAAAATTATCTGGAGCCTTGTGATGATGATGATGATGATGATGATGATGATGATGATGATGATGTAACACATTCCATTCCAACTAAATTCTCTGAAAAATTTACTCAGTTTCATTGTCACAACATGAAATGACAACTGATCTTTAGAGTCAAATAAAAATGACCACTGCAGTAGTTTGGGGAAATGGTTAAAATCTCATAATTGATGATTTGGTTCCTTACATCCAGTCAGTCATAAAAATGTTTGGTTGGTGTTATTCAATTTTCCTGTTATGTTTGTTGATGCTCAGGTTTTAGTGTGTTTTTTATTTATTTATTTTTTTTGCAGAACTGCTCAACTAGTAGGTTACATAAATTGCGTGGCATTTTAAGATAAGTTCAGTCATGACTTGGAATGAACTTGTAGTGCTAATGAAATGTAAATTTAATAACAGACAAAACCAGTCTTGTGGAAAATATTTTTCATGCAAACAAATGTTCCAAAATTGTTCGTGTTCAATTATGAGAAAAACATGATCGATTGATTCATTGTGTAGTCACTGCGACAAATCTTTTATTTTTTTAAATAGTCAGACCACCTCTACACTGCAGTCATTATAAATATGGTTGTCTGGTATAGCAGGGAGGAAAAAGCTTTCAGTCACTGTGTGATGAAAGGGTTTTCTAAAGTACAGAGTTGAATCCCTTTGTCATGCTAGGATTTGCTACTTGTTGATTTGCGAAATTTTATAAGAAAATGGGTACAATCAACCTAGGCTGGTCATAAAAGGCGACCTGATGGATTATGTTGCCAGGCTTGGTGATCTTGTTGATTGCATGTCAGAGTAACCCAGTGGTAGATTGATGCTCATCAGGTCAGCCACTGAATTGTCTTGTCCAGACTCAAATGTTATGGAATGATACGAAGTATGATGTAAAGAACAAACAGTGTATTGACTTGAATGTCAGATTTAATCACTTTCCTTTGTTAAGTACCTAACACCTTACTTGTATTTTAAGTAGCACTGTCCCCATTTTGGTTAAGTTGGGCACTTTTGGATCATCAGGTCAACAATAAGCTAACAAGCACTAACAGAACATGAAGTGCTAAAGGTGACATAAAGTGATATCTGACAAGCCTAAAACTCTCTGCCAAATTCAAGGTTAGTGAAAACAGAGAGAGTGTACTATCTACAAAGTCAGATATGTGAGCAAAGTTTGATGACCATTCAAGAGCGGTTATTTCTCGAGAACTGTGAGTGAGGTCACTTATCAGCTATGTACCCTATCCTGCCTAGCATGCGAGGTATTAAAGGAGATCCGAGGCCAAACAGAAGACTCACCTAAGGCTTTTTGTGTTTTCACTAACTTCTCAAACTTCCAGTACAGTGTACCAACAGCAATGTATTTTAGAATATTTAGACGTTAGAATTTTCAGTGGAACTGAACTATACACCCCTCTCCCCCAGAAAACCAACCCCACCACATCCCCCCAAAAAACAAACTCCCCACCCCCCAAAAAAAGAAAAAACCCAAAAAAAACCCGGAAACAAACATACAACAACAAAAAAATATTTTGCAAAAATTTGAATGTCTCTCTTTCTGATTGTTTTTGGTTCATAGACAATGAAATTCATGAAATCAGTCATCACTGAAAACCTTGACTCTCTTCTTATGACTGTGACAGCTTCTTTGCTATCATTGCTATAGCTGATGTCACCATTTGCTTCTTCACTTTCATTAGCCATGCATTTCGGCGAACCCCTTCCAAAAAAGATCATAGTGTCGACTGCTTTCGAGTTGCCATCTGACATGTGCTTTGAAAGCCAGTCATAGCCACTCATATCACATCACTCACTCATAGCGCCAGACAGAGAGGACACGAGTTATTGAATCACATGCTCAGCCAATCAGAATAATCAGAACATCGGCATGTCAAGGTTACTTTGGTGACTTCAATACATAGATCAGAGGGATTTCCATTACCATTTTTTTCCATGGTAACGAGACTGAAAAGTAAAAAAGTCAGGTGATTTTATTGCTCAGCATGTTTTTAACGTATGATTACCACCACTAGTCTAACAGCCAACTAACAGCATATGATTTGTACTGGTACACTGAACTGACAGCATATGAGATTACTGGTACAGGGCATATTTTATTGGTAAAAAACTGGTAATTACCAGTGAGTGAAGTGAAACACTGGTTTAATTACATAGCAGTTCAGAAAGATATTGACAGATTTTCACAAACTTTTAAGGTAATCATTAGTAGCTAAAGGATATTTTCTGAAAGCTATATAAATGTCCCTGTAACAGCTCTGACTAGCCTCTTTAGATGTACCGGCTCCAAATCTAGACTTGAATCTCTAAAGGGTAGAATTGCTATTCCTCTATGGACTTAGTTGGTTGTAGTTGACCCATGAAGATCCATGTTAGAATCTGTTTTCAGTAACTCATGTTTGTTGTAGGAGGTGACTGAAGGGATCGGGTGTTCAGGTTCTTTGTCTTGGTTGACACATGTCATGGTATCCCAACTGTGTAAACTGATGCTCATGCTGTTAATCACTGGATTGTCTGGTCCAGAATTACAGCCAGCAGCCAGGATATTGCTGAGTGTGGCAGAAAACTAAACTCACTCACACTGTTGCAGTTATTTGTTTTTCTTTTTGACACAATTTACTGTTAATGTGTCCTGTGATTGTCTCACCAGCAATTTTAATCAGTTGTTTCAAATAGGTTCGAGCAGGGGCTTAATGATTATTTAGTTTATAATTGATTAATACAGCCAATGAATTTGGATGTTTCTGGTTCAATAAACCTGGTTTACCTCGTCATCTCAGGTCTCTTGCCTCCTTTTAATGCAACCCAGCAAAACAGCTAGTTGTGAACAGATTTGGTCTTTCCACCCTTCAAGGGTCTGGAAATTAATAATGATCAGTGTGGTTACTCAAGACAAACATCCACGTGGAGTGATGGGTCTTTGAAAGATATTTACTGTCGACACATGAATGTGTCCGCCCACTGTGGCTGATAAGACAGACACAGATGGTAATTTGGTCTATACCCACAGTAGAACAAGCTACAGTCTCTGTATAATGGCAAGGATATTAAACAGAACTTTATTTCAGGCAATTTTGATATGAGATTAACCTTACAGCACTTTGCAAGTGTTGAGAGGGATATTTGAGTCAGTTTTATGAGAATTCATTTTGTATTGCTGCTCGTCATTTTTATGGAATGCTCATCTCAAGGAGATAAAAAGGAGCTGATGAGGATTTAAGCAGGGTTGCTACTCAGGACTGTCAGATAGAGGCTGTCACAAACATTTGTCTTTAAATTAATTTTTTATTTTTTTACATTCGGTATTATTTTCTGCAACTTATATTGTGAGCTTGTTTAACATATGTTACACCTGGGATTACACTTCCTCAGAACAGCACAGATTTTATTATGTTTGTTAGGCTGATTGCCACTTACACTTGTTGACCAGAGATCCAGATAACCAGTTGTTTGATGTCCATTCTTGTTAAAGCTGTAGTGGATGAGTGAGTTAGACTTTTGTGTGCTGGACCCAGAGAGTGTGGGTTTGAACCCCTAAATGGACTCAACTTAACAAAAGCAGTAGAATCTGTGCTTTCCTCAGAAAGTTTAATATGACATTTGCTACTTTTGACCATTTTGTAAATGGCGTTGTGAATCAGACTGATTTGCCTGGTGGCCATTGGGATGAACAGATTAAATTCCAGTGGACGGTTGTCATGAAGACAGTATTCATCACTTGACCTTGATACTAATAGACTTTAGACAGTTTGAATAATTCCGCAGTCACTCTGCTAAGGTCTTCCTGTTTATAGTAGAATAGTACATGGAGTAAAGTACTATCTATCTCCTTCACTATACAAGGGTGGGTGAGTATGGTTTTACTCCGCTTTAAGCAATATTCCACTTGCAGAAATATCACATCAGGGAACACCAGAGATAACCTTTACACATTAATCCCATGTGCGGAATGTGTGTTCAGTGTGAAGGGTAAACACTTTAACCACTATGCCAACCCTCTGCCCCGACTTGACATGGAACCCTTTCAGCCACAGTGTATGATGCAACGTCCGACTATGCCTCCTACATCAAACCCTCTTCATCCTACAGCCATGATGCAAATGTCAGACTGGAACATTTCTCCCAATAATATCCTCCATCAATGATGATGTGACTTCACAACTGCCCAATCTAAAAAATCCCTTCCTTCACAGTTATGATACAATCTCTCTAACTCACAGATCTATTTCACTGACATTATAGCTATTTTCATTAACTTTGAAACATTCTTTTATTAGTGGTTAGAGTGTTTGCTTATCATACTGAAGACCTTGGTTCAATTCCCCCCAATGTGTGAAGGCGATTTCTAGTGTCCCCCACCTTGATATTACTGATTTATTGCTCAAAGTGATGTAAAACTAATACTCACTGACTCGTTTATATTAAAAAAATGAAAAAAAAAACATCTGAAAGAAAATGTGGATGACAGTTGGCAAATGTCTGGGAAAAATAAATTCAAACAGCATAAACTGTCCCGTTCATTTGTCCTATTCCAAACTGTCCCTCCCCACCCATTAGATAACGGTGCCTAGAGCCCTCTTGTTTCTTCACTACCTGCTATGCACATGTTCTTCCTGTGTTTATAAGCATGATATATTTGTCAGATCGATAGTGACAACCCACACTATTAGATGCATTCTTGGCATTTGTGATAACAACGATGGGTCAAGTGATGTTTCATGCTTGTGTTGCTAGGGAAAAGAACTACATGACTTTGATGAAAATTAAACAGTCTGAACTTGTACAAGTCCCACAAGTGTAGATATCTGTAGACAAAAAATGTCAGACAAGTCGGACAGTGTTGCTGACCGATGACTTGTGTTTATGCATGAGATGTAAATCACTGATTTAATTATGTATACACTGAAGTCTACTAGTATACACTGATGTCTACTAGTATACACTGATGTCTACTTTAAGTATTCGAAATGTTTGACCTTTGACATGTCTGTTGTTTCCTGTTTGACCATTATGATAATGTTTGTCAGTAATTACAGTGTTTATGGATGACAACTTCTTTAATATTAGAATACGATGTTTCGATACAGGTTCTTGTATCGTTTTCAAGTGTCATCGATACTTTCTTTCAGATGTAAAATTTTCAGTTTACACTTGATAATGATACAAGAGCCCGTATCGTAATGTCGTGTTCTAGTACTAAAGAAGTCGTCATCCATATACATTTATTCTATTTACTTCCAACTTCTAAATATGCCACTCAAACACATTACAGTGTTCTTCAGATTTTTCCGTATTATGTTACTGTTTAGTACGTAACTTTTTCTTGCCACAGACATTGCAAAACTGCTGATGTGGCATTAAGCAATATTCACTCGAAACTTATGCATCAGATATGCTGGTGAAATTCGGCCCAGTTACGTTACTGTATCTGTCAGCACCATATCCATTCCCGTGTGTGTCACAAAAGAGGAAGTAGGCTTTTCTTCGATGTTAAGCTGTATATGTCTGACAGAACTTGAATAATATTCAAAGAGTTGCGAAAATGTCCATTCACACATTTGAAATGGGGTACTTGTGTCTGGGTTTTGATTCATATATACTATGCACCATTTCAACCTGGTGCATCCACCATATCTCCAGGGTTTACGTCCTGATAAATGTGCACTATACCCTTGATGCATTTACGTCTTGGCCCGATAATTTTATTACCTCCCTTTGCTGGCTTTGCATTTTCACAGTACCCAATCAGATAAGCCGCTGTTACATTACCGAGTGTGTCAGTGTCCACAAAGATAGCTATTGCAGCTGTTTGTTCATAGTGCAACTCAGATTTGGGAGAAATCATTCCGACAAATTTTCATGTCCGAAACTATACGAAAATATATGTAAGAACTCCTTGTACCTCTGCATGATTTGTGTTGACAAGTTTAATCGGTTAGATAATTTAAAAAGCAAAGGTGAGTTGTGATTGGTGTGCTCAACTTCCCAGCATATACCCCTGATTGGATATAAAGTCAACCAAGGGAGGTAATAAAATATCTGGCTGAACCGTAGACGCATCCAGGATACAGAGCCTATGAAACAAATATTACACTCAGGATAAAATCCAGTTTAAAGTCAGTGTTAGATGTCTTCAGAGAAACTCTTGCTCTATATCTGAATCCTGAATATAGTACATTATTAGGATGCTGGCAGGCAGTGTTTTCAGAAAATTGTCATGTATGTGCTTAGGTACAGGTAAACCAGGTTTAAAATGTTTCTCAGTGCCTTTGTGTTGCTCTCAAGTACATTTATCCATTTTTTAAACTGGCACATCCTGAAACTTCTCTAAAGATCTAGCTAGGTGTTCGGTGTTTGTGAATAACTAAGGGAGGTGGCTCTAATTTATAGCACAGGTTATGCACTGGCCAAAACATTTCATGTCACATGCAGTGTTTTGAACCCTGGATCTTTGGATTCAAAGTCAACTCCTCGTCCACATGACCAAAGAAGTTCCCCATCTGCAAGTTTACTGGGTGAGGATATCATCTGTTGAATGACTCCACACCCTGCTACAGTGGAAATCTTGCCATTGAAGTGCTTGGTATTTTATGAGTGGTTCAGTTATATGCTGCCAGTGACAATTCTTGAAACTATCAACATAACAACCTCTACTGTTTGTAGCTAGATCAATGGCCACACTTCATTAGGGTTCCATGACAAATGAAGCTTGGAGACCAACCACAATCAGTCTTACTGTTCTTACAAATAGCATTAGGTACTAATGACCTATTATGACACTTAGTTACCTCACGTTTTAAAGGCAACTTTTTTTAGGGCCCTATACAATCTAAAATTGACACATTTATTTGCTTATAATAACAGCTTGTATAATTCCAGCATGTCTGTTTCTACATTGAAGACTTAAAAACTGCACATATATATAATTACCATATCAAATGCAGCAAAGCATTTACCCAGTTTGTCAGCCAAAAACATGCAGTTTATGAGCAAGGCTAATTACTTTACTCTTTACGCAAATGGAAATTCCTTTCGTTTTGCAAGAACTTCCTTTCATATGCACTCATCCTCATGCAAAACAATTTTTACTTAATTATTTGACAAGGGCATATGTTCTGTTATGAGAGCATATGTTGATTTAATCATACACGTGTCAAATATTGTTACACCATAACGTTACAGTGGCTGCAGATAAGCCATATGCAGTTGTCTCCCTTGCACAGTGTGAGCCTGTGAAGTGTATCAGACACGCACACATACAAGACTCACAGATGGTAAGATGGTTATATGTCGACATGTGTCTATATTACTGTTCTGTAATGCTGATTAATTTCTGTTCATGGGATGGGATATTTTATCCAATGAATTGGATATCCAGACTATAGTGCAGAGAGTAGGATAGTGTAGGAATGGTTTGTGTGGAAAATCTGAAGTGTTGTAAAATCTTCCTGTAGATGTAAAACATGTTTTCTTTACAAATTTAAGATGCAAATTAGTGTTGAATACTCTGTCTTGTTCACAACACTAATTTGAAGACATTTTAGATGTCAAAATGAATCTGTATGATGCAAACTGATATCTGTTCCACTATATCTGAAAACGATAATTATAGTTATGTTTCTTTATGTTAATTCTGATCATGATTATCATCTTTAAATTGATAACCACATTCCAATATGTCTGAGTCTATAAAATTATGTATCTCTAGAATTGTACAAGTAAGTATTTCTTTGACATAGCCAATCATTATTTCAAGATATGTAAGCTGGTGAAAATACATGTTACTTTGATTACTTTGCAAGCAGAAATCAGATAACCTGCAGTATTATCACCACTTTCAAATCTTCATCACACAGGTGAAAACATTTTAACAAATGATTTTTTGTCTTTCTTGAATAGGGTTTCATGAAGACATAAAAGCAAGAAACATCTTAGAGGTAGCACACTGTTTTATTCAGGAATGTAGATTCCAAATTACCATTAATACTGTGTTATTCAGAAATATGCTTCAAGGATATAGTTTCATATTTTATCATAACACTGCTGTGAGATTTGCCTCTGAATAACATTGAAAAACATGTAGATGAAGTCTGAATAAAGCTGTATATGTACAGTGTTTGTATGTTGAATAAAGTGGCCATGCTGTATTCTGATGGAATGATAATAGCATAACAGCCCTTGCCTCTCTGGGAAAGTGATACAATGATGAAATTTTGAAACAAAACTGGGCTGACTAAAGTAGAAATATTAATGCTTCATAAAGTGGTGTGCATAAAGCCGTTGTGAATATTACTGAGATTATATGTTTTTAACAAATTACCATTGCCGGTCCTTGCAAAGGGATTGTACAATAGACTAAACAAGATGAAAGGGAATATTAAATGATAGATGAAATAGGCAGACTGAGAGTGCAATGTGGGACCTCCATTGGAAACTGTGTTACAGGTTGACATATTGTAGACTGATACACCTGGTGTATACCTTGTGTAAACACTATATGTATCATGTGTAGACATACTGACAACAGTGTCTTTCATGTCTGTTGACTTTTCGCCATTCATTAACAACTGATGTGACATAAGAAGAGAGTATTCATGACTGTCAAATTGACTCAAAAATAGTTTTGTGGTATGGGATATATTCCAAAAAACTGACCAATTTAATATTGAAAAATAGAGTTCTATGAAAGTACAACATCTTTATTGTAAATATGACAATGTTCCAGTGCAGCTGCTAGAACCGTTATTAATGTTGCTCATATTTATAGAAAAGATGTTCTATCTCCATAGAGCACTCTCTGTTGTTATCACTCAAACTTCTAAATGCCACTCAAAGAAGTTCTTGTCACTTACAATTAAGAATGTTCAGTTCATGAATGCTTGCGTATCCAGGCAAACTCCATTTTCTGTTAATATGTGTTTTTTTAAAATATGTTCCTTCAAATTACTTTTTGGAAAGATAATTTATCACTGTATAAACGAACTTTTAGAAATATTGGGGTGTGACCTTTTCATACAGATATTTTGGGGGGGTCTTGGGAACTTTTGAGGATATTTTACGAAATATAATACTCAGTCCTTCCTAAAACATTGCTCCAAAATATCTCTCTAAATCATAATTGACAGATATTTTTATAAATGCATGTATCATGTAATCATAAACAAATCTATATTTGAAATAGGAATTCCCACATGCTTATTTCAAACTGCTGCTATTAAACACAAGGAATGTGAAACCATGAACACAGTCATTTTGCCTGGTCTAATTGACAGAATCCATTTACAACATAACCTCCAACAAATCCAATGGTGCAGAAACATTATATAATGGACAAAGGAGCACATTAATGCTGTGTGTTATGTTACATGGTGTATATTCATGATGAGATCCCTTTCAGAGTTGAAATCTATCATGTTCAGATGTTTTTCCGAGCAAAAATGTCCATGTAGAGTGTAGAAATATTTGCCTAAGTTTATTGGCAGTCTTGTATCGCCATTATTTATGTTGTTCATTCATCAGCTGTGGAGGATGTATGTTGTCTTCTTCTAGTTTTCCTCCGACTTTCGACTCAGACAAAAATCAATATTGCGTGAACTATCCTACCAATCACATGCCACAAGCGAAAAAAGCTGTCACGGAGTGAGTACTGACCACACACTGCGATTACCTCAACACAGCTATTAAATAAATGGACTAAGTGTACACTGGACAGACATTTCTATTTATTCGTCGAACTGAGACATGCAATTATGTCGATGAAGTTGGCACACCATGTTTGTTATATCGATTGTGTTAAATTCAGATACTACTGCGAATATACCTGTCAAAGTCGTATGACAGTCTGGTTTGTGTAAATCCATCTAAATGGTAGATAAACTAAACAGAAAGCTTTTAGCAGCTCGGATGAAAGAGTGTGGGATGCAGCATTGTGACAGGTATGAATCAAGGAGAATACATCAAACAACACTGTAATTGACAAGCATGCACAAGCATTCAGACTGTCCATGCTAGGATTCTAGCTGTAGCTTACTGTTTACATTAAACTTTGATGTTGTTCTTGATTTAAGTCCTCAAGGGCACCTGATACTTTTTTGTGCCTGGAGTATCAATGCAATGATAATTTGTCTTTCACACTCTGTTTTGACAGATTTCTTTTCGTATATTTTGGAGGTTGGTGGAGTAGCCTAGTGGTTAGAGTGTATGCTTGTCATGGTGAAGCCTCGGGTTCGATTCTGTACATGGAGACAATGTGTGAAGCCAGTTTCTGGTGTCCCCTGCTGTGATATTTCTTATATATTTCTAAAAATGGATTAAAGTCTAATTAACTGCTCTCTTGGAGATCCTGTTTAATGTGTATTTTAGGCAGATGGGTACATGTTTTACCTGACAAAGTAAGGAAATTGCCTGTGTGATGACTAGAGGCCACATTTGTAGAAGCGTTTAGGTACTCAAAATGCCTGTGTTCCATCCATGATTGTGTTTAATGGCCTAAGGGCAGGAATATACATACTTGACTTGACTTGACTTTAGGTATAGCCATTATGACAATATTTCAGCAATATCGTTGGGGAGTGGGAGGGTAACACTAGAAATGGGCCTCACATGTTGTACCCATGGGGGAACTAAACCAGGGTCTTCAGCGTGATGAGGAAGCACTTTAACCACTAGGCTACCCCACCACCCTAAACATCTCAGAGACTATTTCATCTTCGACCTAACTAACTTAGTAATATTGTCTGCAACGAGTTGTCTGCTTTTTGATCCGCACTAACCCATGCTGTAAGAAGAGAGAAGTACCAACATGGTTATTACTTAAAAATAGATGTGAAAACATTGTGACATAAATTAATCTCAACATGCTATAAAGAATCCAACACATAGTCTTTTTTAACTTACGCACTACACTGACAGTTTGATATTTTCGGAGATTGGGGAGGACTGTAGTGTTTTATACAAAACGTTTCCTAGTCATGAGAATGCATGCAAACAGTATGTGCTCAGGTTTTATGTAAAAAGGCAGTTGCTTTGTTTTTGTGTACAGAGAAAATAATATACATCTTGAAGTGCATGTTTCTGCTGAAAACAAGTTTTGGCATGTGTCATAAACAAATGGGCATGTACACAAATTGTCATCCGTGCAATAATAGTAAGGGAACGTTTATAGAAAATCAATCCAACTTTGGATGAGAAAGTTTAAAGGGTGAAGCTTTGTTTACATTTGGTTTATGGATGACTCTGAGATAAACATGAAGGAATGTAAACATGAAAAGCTCTGTTTTTGGTTTTAATTCTGAAAACTGCAAAGCCGGGTATAGAATATTGACTTAATAAATAATGGCTTCATGAATACTTCATAAATGGGCATGAAAACAGATTGTTCTCTTTTTTTGTTCAAATTCTGATAACCGCAAACCTGTGTATAAAATATTGCACAAAGTGAATAATGGCTACATGTACACTGCAGACGTAAAACCATTTTGATAGTTTTTTTAGGCCAGACAGATTTTTGTCCTCAGAAACCCCAAAGGCATGAGGGGAAAAATTAACTGAAATCACCAATAAAAGTAATATTTCATTTAAGTACTCAAAGTATTTTACTTTTGGCAATTTATGAAGTGTATATGGGGCAAAAAGCAAACTGAAAAAAGTTAGGAGATTTTAGGTTACATTTTTGGCCAATAAAATCAATGGGATTTTATTTTTTGAGTGGGGAAATTCACTTTCTTATTTGCTTATTCTTGGAAAAATACGGCAGGCGGATCCGTAAAACAAGAAATAAATTTGGTCCAGCCTTATCATCAATTACAAAAATCTTAAATGTATTGTCTGTATAAACTTTGCAAGAAATCTTTTATAAACAAAGAGAATACAAAGCTTTGGCATAGGAAGAAACTGATGACTGATGGAGCACCTGCTACCATTTCATAACTTGACAAATAAGATTGGTTATATTCAGCATGTGTTGTTCTGAATGTGGCATTCCTCCATGTTCAGGTTAATTGTCCTTGGTGATATGGTGGAAAGAATTCTAAATGTAACCTAAAATTCCATTATTAAACTTTGTTTGTAGTAACATTATCTGTTTTACTGGGTTATGATACATTTCACAGCATTCTAGATGTCTTCACAAAAGTTGCATTGAGCAGGCTTTGACCACCCAGTGAAAATATTGGATGCATGGGTTGTTGAGCCAGTCAGCTGTAAGGTTTCTGAAACAGCTGTTCTTCATTCTTAACTTACTTTGTTGGGATTTGTACAAATCAAAATCCACACTGAACAGGTAACTCCCTGTTTTGTGAACATAATATGGGACTCGGCAACTCAGGGATGTTAAAAATATTCAGGAACAATATTATGAAAGACTTGATGCTTGTTCTCCTAGGGACACTGATCGCTGGATGCTGCAGGGGTACTGACCATAAATACTGCAGGGGCACTGACCGTTAGATACTACAGGGTCACTGACCATTATATACTTCAGGGGCACTGACCATTAGATACTACAGGGACACTGGCCATTAGATTCTACAGGGGCACTGACTATTTGATACTACAGGGGAACTGATTGCTTCATAACCATTTAAAGTGATTTTTTTTAAATCATCCAGTTTACATTTTTCTCTTCAAAACCCATGATTAATACATCCTTCACACTAAGAGTTTTATGATATCATACATCTACCATCTTAACCTTTGCCTCACTTTCCTAGTGGAAATCTTGAAAAGATTTCAAACGATTCCAAAACCTAAGAGGCCATATCAAGGTAATCTCATCAAATGCCAGTGTTGACATAACATGTCAAATCTCTTAGTGCAACACAAGAGATCTGAGAGTCTTCTCTTTCAGCACCACAGTTGCCGAGGAATGTGGAAACAACCGATATAACCGAACCACTGTTTTAATAGAAGCTGGGCCTGGCCATGTTCAAGATGTTGGACTGTATCTCTGTTATTGATTTTCAAGGGTACACTGATCTAGCATCATAAACATTAAATCTGTCCAAGTTGTAACTTGACAGTTTTGAGACCATCTTGAGAGTCTGGAACTCTTCTCAGAGACCTGCTGACAGACAAATTCATAGACAATGAACTTTCTATTTTCATTTCTCAAGTATGTGTGTGAAGTGTTATTGATATTGTGTAGTGTTCTGGGTTTATGTTAGGCTGGATGGGATATTGTTTAATCTGGGAAATGTCAGTGGGTGGATTTAACTCTGGGAATGAGTGTTTTTGAGTTCAAAGCTTGTGATGCCTAAGTCTGACAAAGATTCATTGGTGTATACTCGAAGTCAGAGTAAGGCTTAGTATTCCGGAGATTGGCAGATATCAGAGGGGATCTGTTGCCAGGATTCATCATCTACTGCTGTGATGATGTCTTCTTAGAGGAATCTCTCAAAAATAATTGAGGAAGTCTTAACTGTGTGTGACTTGTGAATGAATATGAAAAAAAAAACTTGGATGTAATGACGTGTGACTTTTTGTTGTTGTTTGAAGTTGCTTGTGTTCATTGCTAATTAAATTAATGAAATGAAATGTTGACACTAAGTGTAATTGTGACTCACTTTCGCCATACTCTTGACTTCATACTCCATGCTTGTGGATTTCACAAAAAAATTAGACCTTCATCCTCATCTCTCTCTCTCTCTCTTTCTTTCTCTGTGTCCATCAACCAACCCCTCTTTACTTTGATGTGGAAATAGTGTTGGCATCCGTAAAATACACATCAAGTAGTTCAGGAAAAAGGTATAATATACATATACGGTTTTCACTTTGCAGAACAAGCTGAATCAGGTTGGAGGCTGCAGACTAATGATAATTTTGATCAAAAATGAGTAAAATTTATTGCCTTCTTTAATTTCTGGAGTGAATGAGTGAGTGAATTTAATGACACTTTAGCAATAGAGGGAATTGAACCCTTTACCTCAGTACCACACCACCAGAATTTACTGGACAAGTAGACACACACAAACAATTTTTGAGCCAGACAAAGCTGTCGTCTTTTGTGTGGACGAAAATAATACTGTGTTTTTAACTTTGGAAATAAATATCCATTAATATCTTAAATAGCAGGGCAAATCATTTTTATATTGCTAGGAGAAGCCGGTAAATATTAAGTACAGATGATGTTTCAGAAATATATTTCCTGTGATCATTATTTTATGTTTAAATTGTTTTTTGTCTTTTTTAATTGCTGCAGCATCAGCCCTGATAATTGAATATTTTATGTTTTGTTATAAAGAGTTGTTACAGAAAGTATGCAAATAAAGCTAATATTGGTTTGCCCTGGTTTGTACATCCACTTTCCAAACTAACATGAGTGAGTGAGTGAATAACACCACTTAGCCAGATAGGGAATAAAACCCAGGTCTTAAGTGTGACGAGTAGACTCTTTGACAACTAGGCTAACTCTGCACCCAACTAAGGTAGGAAAAGGAGATATCGTCATGGTTACACAGAGAGCAAAGAGCAGTTTCATCACACTTGACCTAGTATTCTGTTCCTGTTTTGGCACAAACAAAATTTCTGAGACTATGGAAGTCTGACCTTTAAATCATTGTTTTGTTTTCTCAGAATAAGTCATCTCCCAGTGGAGTAGAGGTTACATAGTGGGGAATAGTCTTTCAGAACCGTTTCCATCAATGTCTGGGAGTTTAGTCTAATCATAGGAGTTATTTCTCCGCCTGACCAAGTTCTTGTACATTTGAACTATATTGTATCTACATCATGTCCAAACTTACGCTTTTCAGATGTGGAATGAAGGCGAAATATTTGAGTTTCAAACTGCTGGCCCAGATAGGATGGTTTAGGTCTTGTTGAATGCTGATTGGGGATAAGCATGTTTCAGCGTTAAGCATGCAACTGGATAGTTTTGAACACCACAGAGATGCAGTAGTCATAAGGCTCTATCAGAACTAGAATAGTTGAATGAATGCCTTATATGTGATATGACAGTCATATGATGAATTAACAGACTAAACTTTGCAGACTAAGCTGTGAAGACTAAGTTGCTGACAAAACTTTGCAGACTAAACTGTCCAAAAAGTATATTATGCAGATCGAGTTATTAACTGAACTTTGAAGACTAAGCTGCACGGACTAAACTGTGCAGATGATACTCGACTATACTGTGTAGACTATGCTACTAACTAAACTCTGCAGACTAAG